>NC_036860.1:10272816-10313655 GCF_002910315.2 Salvelinus sp. IW2-2015
GCTACCTTTCCCACCCCAGCCCACAGGTAAGGCCTACAGCTTTTCCACCCAGACAGAGTAGACCTACCTTTCACCCCCAGACAGGGAAGGACTAACCTTCCACCCCAGACAGAGTAGGCCTACCTTTCCACCCCAGACAGAGAGTATAGGCCACCTGCCACCCCAGACAGAGTAGGCCTACCTTTCCACCCCCAGACAGGGTAGGACCTACCTTTCCACCCCATACAGGGTAGGACCTACCTTTCCACCCCAGACAGAGTAGGCCTACCTTCCAACCCCAGACAGAGTAGGCCATACCTTTCCACCCCAGACAGAGGTAGGACCTACCTTTCCACCCCAGACAGAGTAGGCCTACTTCCACCCCAGACAGAGTAAGACCCTACCTTTCCAACCCAGACAGAGTAGGACTACCTTTCCACCCCAGACAGAGTAGGACCCTACCTTTCCACCCAGACAGAGTAGGACCTACCTTCCACTCCCAAACAGAGCCACCTCACCCCAGACAGAGTAGGCCTACCTTTCCACCCCAGCCAGAGAGCTACCTTTTCCACCCCAGACAGAGTAGGACACCTTTCCACCCCAGACAGAGTAGAGCTACCTTTCACACCAGACAGAGTAGGCCTACCTTTCCACCCCAACAGAGTAGCCTACCTTTCCACCCCAGACAGAGTAGGACCTACCTTTCCACCCCAGACAGAGTAGACACCTTTCCACCCCAACAGAGTAGGACCTACCTTCCACCCAGACAGAGTAGACCTACCTTTCCACCCCAGACAGAGTAGGACCTACACTTTCCACTCCAGACAGAGGTAGACTACCGTTTCCACCCCAGACAGAGTAGGACCACCTTCCACCCCAGACAGAGTAGGACCTACCTTTCCACCCAGACAGAGTAGGACCCCCCTACCTTTCACCACCAGACAGAGTAGGACAACCTTTCCACCCCAGACAAGAGTAGGACTACCTTTCCCACCCCAACAGAGGTAGACGACCTTTCCACCCCAGACATAAAGTAGGGGACTACCAACCGCAAACAAATCATGCTTTAATTGCTGCTACTCTTCTTCTGTTGGCTTAACCCAAAAAACGAGAGAAGGCCAGAAGGTTTCCTTAAAACAGCTGTTCTGTTCTTTAACATCTTCTATTGGATATCTTTCCAGCTTTTCTCTTTCTAGCATTAACAGGCATCCTCGCAGCCGGACAAGGCCGCTGTATACACCACTTTATATAATCGGCATCAGTTTTTAATTATTCTTTCAAAATTCTTAAGCTAACTGACACGATAGGGTTAGGCTATTTAAATAGTGCATGCTGCGTAGTGATAAGAGAATTAGCACCGAGACCAAATCTACTATGGACATACTCCAGCACACAGTACGCAGACCACTACTAGCACATAATGTGTCTGATCAAACCAAGCTAAGGCAACCTACCTCTACTATCTTTCCCTATAAATGGCAAAGAAATGCTTCAAACACAAAGCCCTCTTGTTAGTAAAGTCGATATTATGAAGCCACGGCATTTTGAAAGAATTATTGCCTACGCGATATTTGTTCTCACTTTTCTCCGCCATGAGCCGTGGCCGATTGATTGTGTTGCGGCTGCTACTTCAAGTTTCAGCACCAAGGGGCCTTCCCGAGTGCGCAGCGTGTAACACCATCCCTGACGTGAAGCACCCCACAGCACCGAACTAATGCACTGCATCGCCAGTGTTGAGGCGTCACCAATTAGACTGGCTTCGTAGGCCGGAGTCCCATAGGGTGGCCCCAGCACCGTCCGGTTTAGGTGGAGGCTCACAGCCTCTAGCAACGACGTTACTGCGGAGAGTCCAATAACTCTGACGGGCAGAAAACATATTGCTTATTAAATCAAATCAATCCACCTACATGTACATATACCTCAATTACTCTCGACTAACCCGGTGCCCCCGTACATTGAACTCTGTTACCCGGTACCCACTGTTATATAGCCTCGCTACTGTTATTAATACTCTTGTTATTAAAAATGTTTTATTTTTACATATTTTTTTACTTTCAGTTTATTTTTATGTAAATACTTTAACTACTATTTTTCTTAAAACTGCATTGTTGGTTAAGGCTTTAAGTAAGCATTCCCTGTAAGGCGTTATTCGTGCATGTGACACAACTAAAATTGATTTGACTTTTGATTTGAACAATAGGCTATAGGACGAAGTCACGCAAGATATAGGGGAATTTTTGGGGCTTAGGCCTAATCAAACAACATGAAAGTCAGAAAAAAACTCCTAAAACGTAGACTACCACAGCACAAGCCATTGATTATTGGCACACAAAAAAGTTTTTGGATTCAGCAAGAGGCAGAATGGCCACGGGCTCACGGTTTGGAAATACCCATCCAGGCAGTATTAATGCCGGCCGTCAGTTATTTACACCATCCCGGGCAGGCTATCTTAGACATATACCTTTGCTCTGTGCTATCTCCCAGCATGCACTTCGTAGCCTATTAGAGTAGACTATAGGCTAGGATCGTTTCATGACGACCAACACTAAATTGCCTAAAGGCGCAATTGATATTGCATGCCCGCGTAGAATCAGAGATGAGGGACGGCATCGGGCACACATCGATATAGCCTTTTGCACAACAGTGTATATAGATTCTCTTTTTTATCTCCATGTTATTGACTTGTCTTTATGTTTACTCCATGGTAACTCTGTGTGTCTTTCACAACTGCTATGCTTTATCTGGCCAGGCGCAGTTGCAAAATGAGAACTTGTTCTCAATAGCCACCTGGTTAAATAAAGGTGAAATAAAAAAAATAAAAAAAATATACTCTGATAAGCAGCGGAATTCTAAAACACCAGCTCAGAAAAGATTGACCATTCATCAAATACAAATGAACATGACCCTCCCCTGTATTAGATTTGAAGGAAAAAATTTAACTAAACCCTCCCCTTGGGAGCTGCAAATTAAAAAGCTGACTCTCCCCGCAATTTTCCTCCTGGAACCATTCTGTTACATTAGATCCGGCCTCTAAATTTTTGATTCATTATTACTTGTGGTACAGAATCAAACATTGGCCTCTTACATTTTGAAACATTTGGTCTATCAACCGCGGAAAAAGGCATACTAAAAATTACCTTTTTTGGGTAGTTAAAATCAATATTATGAATGTCTTCGACGTGCTTACTGTACTCACTGTAAGGGTCAAACCTTGACCGGCGAACAAAAACTGCTTGACTATGCAGCCAAATCGCAACATAAGGGAAAGAAAATCCAGGTTAAAACGAATACATAAGGGCCCTAGGCTATTTCAATCATATTGAAATACATGTCACGTTCATCAATCTGAGAATATCTCATTTGGCACATAGGCTACTGTCTATAATTGTTTGCCTCACTGGTGTATGCCTATGACGTGTGACAACAACTTGCGCAATGATGTGCCTCATCTGTATTTAGTGTATTAGTATTGGAAACATAATAAAGCCGACACCTGATAGCCTAATGCAGCCATAGGTGGTTAATACCCCCCCCCCCCCCTCCCCCTTCATCCTTTGATTTCTATCTCCTCCTACTGCTTTGTATACCAGTCGCATCTACTCTCTATCCCACTCGCCCTAATGTCCCAAATCCTACCTGACTCACTTGTATTATCCAAGTCTCCTCTCGTCCTTTTTCTCTCTCGCTGAAAAAACAGATATAGCCCGTATAACCAACTAGATCAGAAATGTGAATTCGTATTTATTATGATCCCGTTAGTCTGCCCCAAGAGCAGCAGACTTACTCTTTCCTGGGTCCAGCAAAAATTACATGCAGTTCTATACAATTTTTTAAAACATTACAATACATTCACAGATCTTCACAAACACACTGTGTGCCCTTCAGCCCCTACTCCAACCACGACCACATATCTACAGTACTAAATCCATGTGTAGCATATGCGCTATGTATCTGTGTGTGTGTGGGTGTGGTCGTGTGTGTGTGTGTGTTGTGTGTGTGTGTGGGGTGTGGGTGTGTGCTACAAACCAATGGTTGTGTGTGCTCGTGCGTGCGTGTGTCGTTCGTGGTGTCGTGTGTGTGTGGGTGTGTGTGTTAGTGTGTGTGTGTGTGTGTGTGGCTGTGTGTGTGTGGTGTGTGTGTGCACTGTGTCTTGCCAGGTGTGTTGGCTTCACAGTCCCGCTGTTCCATAAGGTGTTTTTTTTATATCAGTTTTTTTAATCTAATTTTACTGCTTGCGTCGTTACTTGATGTGGAATCTTAGAGTCCATGTCAGTCATTGCTCTAGTTCGTAGTACTGTGTGCCGTCCCATAGTCTGTTTACTGGACTTGGGGACTTGTGAAGAGAGCTCTTGTGCATGTTTCTTGTGGCGTATGCATGGTGTCTGAGCTGTCTTGTACCAGTGAGTTTGACAGACAGCTCGGTGCATTCAACCTCTCATAAATTTAAAAGATCAGTGCCAATAAGTCAATCTCTCCTCCACGTTTCAACCAGGAGAGAATGGACATGCATATTATTAATATTAGCTCTCTGTGTATAATCCAAGGCCAGCTGTGCTGCCCTGTTCTGAGCCAATTGCAATTTGTCCTAAGTCCTTTTTTGTGGCACCTACCACACGACTAACAGTAGTGGCAAGTGCTACCAAAACTAGGCCTGTTAGGAATAATGAAATCACCTCTGAAATTTAGAAATGCCAAAGGACCTCTGATATTTCCAAACATGTCCTCGGTGAGATTTGTGTTATCCGCGACTAGGGGTGTAACGGACGTGACGCGGTATTGTTTGTGTGTGTGTGTGAGTGCGTGTGTTATGAGGATTTAGCCGCGGAGCCTTGGCATAGTCCAGCAATCCTTTGCAGACCTCGGCTGCCAAAAGGCTGATCGAAGGAATGTCTCTAGCCGCACATCTCTGCTTTAAAGGATAGCACACAAGAACTTCACCATATATCATTAAAATGTCAATGGAAGATTCATGTGCAAAGTCAGGAGCCCTGTTTAAGACCTGCTTCATAACAGCACTTCCTTTTCCCTATGTATTTCCACATTAACGATTATGCCCACATTGTAGTCAGAAAATGTTTGTTTTTTTATCAGTCCACTTGATCTTGATTGATTGGACTGAATTTAGGCTGCCTGTGTAAAAAAACAGCAACTTCAGTAAGACGTAAACAACTGTTTGATTCAGCTGAATCTCAGGCCACGGTTCTGAACTCCAAAATCGGGAGTCTAAGTGCATAGTAAAGAATGGCATGATAAAACCAATCCCAACAATGCGAATGTAGGAGATATTTGCATGAATAATCTGTCCGCCGAGGTGCGGAGATGGAAACCGGCCTGTTATGACATGCTTGTGTTCGGCGCTCCTGTTTCAAAAAAGCCGGTGTGTGTTTAAACTGAAATGCCGTTGTTGTGCCATTTCGGGGTATTCTGTGTGTTGTGTGTGTTGCCTGATGCGTTATTCCTTTGGAGAACGTTTTGTACTTCCTCTGTGCACTAGTGCAGACGCACTTATAACTCCATCTTCCGAATGTTCACAGAGGGTTGATGTGCTTCAGTGGTTCAGACGCTAGGAATATGATGTGGAAAGTTGGGAGATGTTTTAATGGACGTGCGAAAATCTCTTTTCTCCGGAAACGACTCGAGGGAAGGGGGAGTAGAGCAAAGATCTGTTTCTTCCGGGCCTTAGAACTTTTGTCCCGATGAAAACTAGTTCTCTCTTCTTTCCATTGCTCATCTCTTCTTCTTTCTGTTCTGCTTCTCTTCTCCTCTTCTTTTTTCTGCCCTTCTCTTTACTTCTTCTCCGCTCCGGTTCTTTACGCTTTCTCTACTAACTTACTCTCTTCTCCTTTTTGCTCTCCTATTGTTCTAATAGTTTTCTGTATTCACAGTTCATGATTTATTTTGGGAAGCCAAGACAAAATCATATTAACCATGTTTGCAATACAATTTTGAGTGGAACTTTTCACGGCTTTTACTTTTGAAACGGCGCCTTGGAGACATGAGCAAATGTTGTCTTTCCCTGCCACAGCGTCTCAGCCCCTCGTTGAGGGTAACAAGTTTGAATGCTGTCTGAAAAGGGTTCTTAAGCTAGGCGTGTGTTTTGCTTCTAAGTCCACTCTCCAAGGTGGCGTAGATAGGAGGGTGGTATTTGCCCGCCACACCGCACCACCAAACAGCCTAAAAAAATACAAGCCGGTATGATGTTCTTTGCTCATCATTATTGATAAAATACAGTATCTTGAAAAGTTATGCTTGACATGCAAAACATGTTTGGGAGTATATCAACAATGGACTAAATGAAACAAATACCAAAAGATTGGTTTTCTTTTTAAATGCAGTTGGATGTTACCCTGGCAGGCTCTCTGTGTCTCCTGGCAGGCTCCTCTTCTGGACTCATTCCGTCATGCCCTCTCCAGCCTCAGGGTAGTACTACTGATACGGGAGGAATAGTGAGGATCAGAAAGTGAATGAGCAGGGTGGTTTTAAGGTCCAGGAGGCCTGCCGCTCCGTTGTTATTGAGAGACAGCGAAGGAGGAGAAGGAAGGGAAGAAGGAGGGAAAAGAAGTGACACAGCTAGCACAGTGGATCTGAGCCGATTCCGGTCTGAGATCGGGAACTCGGCTGGAGAGTCCCAGACTCGGCCGTCATCAATGTGGCCCAGGAATTAGGGAAGTATTACTTAAATGGCCTAAAATGCGGAGATGAGCTTGGCCAAGATCGGTGAGAAGTTATCTGGCCCAAATGTATTACTGGGTCTCGGGGGCTACTACTCTGGCAGATGGATGACACGGGCTGTTTATATTAAGAAATATTTCCTTATTTAATTTTTCCAGATTTTCTCATAGTTCTGTGTCAAAAAAATAACCAATTAACATTTAAGTTTTTAAATTCTTTAAGATCCTGGTCTATGATGTGGTTTAGATTTTGAACTTTCTGCATGGCAATTGATAAGATTAAAAACTTCTGTGTATGGAGCCTGCCGCGAGTTGTCGCACAGTCTAAGAACTGCTTGCTACAGATACTTCATAGTTCCGATGCCCGTGCGGCCTGCGACCGGGACGAACCCTTGAGGGACGCACAATGGTGAAGCGTCTTCTGTGCCGAGTTAAGGAGGGTTTAGCGGCGGGGATGTCCCTTGTCCCATCACACTGTAGCGGACTCCTGTGCGGCCAGCGCATGCAACGCTACCACGGTCACCGTGTGTACGGTCTTTCTTCCAACAGAACATTTTTGGGTGGATATTAATTACTCAGCGGGTAATTGATGTATACATCTATGTCAATTTGCATCCAGCCGCTCTGGGGGATTCTGGTTAGAGCCGCAAAGTCGCGCATGAATCCCGTAAGAGGAAACGCCCGGATGTACGTGGGCCGATTTGCGGCAGTCATTCAATTTTGATTCCGCCGAGTCGACACCCGATTCCGTCCCATCCATCGGTTCCGGCCCCCCGGAGGAGAAGACGCTTCCTGGGTCCGAATTCCTCATGCTAACTGGGAGGGAGACGAGGAGAGGTTGAAGAGTGACTGAGGAACTTGAGCTATGCCCCAGACAGGTAGAACAGAGGTAGCGGTAGAGACAGTTAGGCCGGAAGGAGAGATGGGAAAAAAGAAAGGAGAGGAAGAGGAAGAAAGATGGAAATGAAGGAAAGCAGGAAAGGGACTGGGGGAGGCAGTTGAGGTTGAAAAAGAAAGGAGTGTCGATTAAAAGCGTTGATGTGGTTTCGCATCATCAGACAAACAAATCCCAGATCAGTAAATACTTTGTATTGAGAGTGACAAGAGAAAACGAAAGGTGTCTTCAAAGCCATTTGCTCTCAGTTTTAGCTGCTCCTTGCCCTCTGCCTTGTCTAGACCAGTCGAATTTCCTTGATACGTCACGATGTTCAGGAAAATATTGCCCTTACATCATCCAGAGGAAAGGGTAATTCGAGAATGAAGCGGAAGAAACAACACGAACGTCTGTCCAACGGGATGGCATCTCCCACAAACAGACTGTTACAGTTCTTTTGTGGGAGATTGCCATTCCCCTTGTTATTTGATGGATGATTTTACCCAGATGATTCACCCATTACATGGAAGCCTTAGTCACGCTGACATATTCGCCAATTCTACACCACATACTATAAAATAGTGCCTTCTCCAACCCCATTCCCCCTATCTGTTTGTAAGGAAGAGATGAGGGGGGGTGGGCCTGGCTCTGGAAAAAGGTCTCTGCTTTAGAGAATGCTGCGCTGTCAGTGTCTCCACAGCAGGACGAGAGGAGAAGAAGCATAGATAGATTTTGTTGATGTAAATAAAAGGCTATCACCTATCCTTTATTTCACCCCGGGCAGGTTCCATTGAGATAAAGATAACTATTTTCAAGCAGTCCTGCGTCAGAGGCTTCGCGCACAAGTCACAGTATGATGGACGCCATTATAATCCAAAACATCAAATAAAACCTGCCATAAAGCAATGTATCTTGGATTATAAAGTAGGCTAACTGCCTGTCCACGCATACGTATGTGAGGGTTACTGGTACTAGTAATAGTTAGTCTAGTACTAGTAGTAGCTTTTAAACCACCCCAAATGAATGTATTCATTTGACCATAAAAAGAGCTAATTGAGGAAATTCAACTTTGATGAAATTGAGCTCCTTCTCTTATGCCCTTGTGGTTAGAAGTAAGGCCTCATAACAATGGGGTCAAATGGAGTCACTCTTTATGTACTGCGTCACCGGAAGATCTCAAATTGCACGCTCCTCACATCCTCTCTCCTCCGTCTCCTTCTCAAAACCCATTGGACGAGAAAGCCAGAGGTCCCAGGCCCCTCTGGAACTTCCTCCAGATATGGGTTTTGAGAATGAGACGAGAGGAAGACCGAGGAGTGTGCAATGAGATTCTTCCCGTTGTCTCTTCCCCCCTTTCGCTCTGAAACCTGACTTCCTTCAGTTTCTGCTAGCACATGCCCAAAAGAGCCACTCTTTCCTCCCCCTCCTTTTCCACCCCCTCCTGCTCCTCCTCCACTCATTGGCTGATACCCCATCTGGTGAAACTCGTTTTCTGCAGCCCCAGATCAGAACCATTCCATTTAGTTTTGCCATTACACTCTCCGGCCCACTCTCTCTTCCTCTCTGCTGTCTCCTGTTTATTGGTACATTCATTCTTATTTTTTTTTTTATCTCTTATCTGTTTATTGTGCCTTTACCATCTCTCTTTTTTGGTTTCTCATTGTCTATCCTGATTCTTAGGTCCCATTCTTTCTCTATTCCAAAAAGTTGTTGTTGAGATATACTCAACAGCTGTCTGCGCTCTCCTTCTCCATATACAATAATGAAGCTTCCCTGGCGCTGTATTGCTATCCCAGTGGTTTAAAGTACTCAAATGTACTGTTTAGAGGTGCCCCCTGCAGGGCCTGTCTGTTATTACGATCATTATCGTCGTGAATGAATGCAGTGCGTTAAGGGTGGGGGTGGGAAGGTGATCTCATGGGATTGTATTGAAGTAATGTGATAACCATGTGAAGCAACAATGTGATGACCTGAAACTACCCGTGACAACATGTGAAGCACATTGGCGCAACAAGAGGGCGTGTATTTGCAGGTGAAAAAAATAACAAATAAAATTATGCAATTCTATGTCATTTTACATATTAACAGAAACTTTAATACCACACAAAGAATGGACAGAGAGATAGGCCTGTGTTCATCTTATCATATGTCTCCAATGCCAAATCAGTGTGTCTTGTTTGCAACGGAACTGTCCCCGTTTGCAAATGATTAAATCCGAGACATTAGGAATCTGAGCATGGTACTTTCAAACTTTAGACCTACCTTTCCACCCCAGACAGAGTAGGACCTACCTTTCCACCCCAGACAGAGTAGGACCTACCTTTCCACCCCAGACAGAGTAGGACCTACCTTTCCACCCCAGACAGAGTAGGACTACCTTTCCACCCCAGACAGAGTAGGACTACCTTTCCACCCCAGACAAAGTAGGACTACCGACGCAAACAAATCTATGCTTTAATTGCTGGCTACTCTTCTTCTGTTGCTTAACCCAACGAGAGAAGGCCAGAAGTGTTTCCTTAACAGCTGTCTGTGTTTTAACATCTTCTATTGGATATTTTCCAGCTTCTTTCTAGCATAAAGCATCGCTGACGAAAGCGCTGTTATAGACCACTTTATATAATCGGATCAGTTTTATTTTCTTCAAATTCTTAAGCTAACTGACACGAAGGGTAGGCTATTTAAATAGTGCATGGTGGGTGAAGGAATTGACCGACAATTCTATGGATATAGAGTAGCAGCCTATAGCCTAATTGTGTCTGTCAAACAGGTAGGCCTACCTCTTATTTCTTAAATGGGAAGAAATTGGCTTCAACACAAAGCCCTCTTGTTGTTAGTAAAGTCTTATTATTATGAAGACGGTTGAAATGAATTATGCCTACGCGAATTTGTCTACTTTCTCCGCCATGAGCCGTCCGATTGATTGTGTTGCGGCTGCTACTTCAAGTTTCAGCACCAAGGGCCTCCCGAGTGGCGCAGCGGTCTAATGCACTGCATCGCAGTGTTGAGGCGTCACCATAGACTGGGGTTCGTGGCCGGGAGTCCCATAGGGTGGCCCAGCACCGTCCGGGTTTAGGTTGAGGCTCACAGCTCTCTAGCAACTGACTTACTGGGAGGTCAATAACTCTGACGGGCAAGAAACATATTGTTTTAAATCAAATCAATCACCTACATGTACATATTACCTCAATTACCTCGACTAACCGGTGCCCCCGTACATTGACTCTGTACCGGTACCCACTGTATATAGCCTCGCTACTGTTATTTAATACTCTTGTATTAAAATGTTTTATTTTACATATTTTTTTACTTCAGTTTATTTTTGTAAATACTTTAACTCTTATTTTTCTTAAAACTGCATTGTTGGTTAAGGGCTTGTAAGTAAGCATTTCCCTGTAAGGCCGTATTCGGTGCATGTGACAAATAAAATTTGATTTTGACTTGATTTGAACATAGGCTATAGGACAGTCACGCAAGATATAGGGAATTTTTTGGGGCTTAGGCCTAATCAACAACATGAAAGTCAGAAAAAAACTCCTAAAACGTAGACCTACACAGCACAGCCATTGATTGAGTGGCACACAAAAAAGTTTTTGATCAGCAAGAGCAGAGATGGCCCGGGGCTCAGGTTTGGAATACCCATTGCAGAGTATAATGCGGCCTAGTTTTATTTACACCATCCCGGCAGCTATCTTAGACATATACCTTTGCTCTGTGCTTCTCCCAGCATGCACTTCGTAGCCTATAGAGTAGACTATAGGCTATGGATCGTTTCATTGAGACCACACTAAATTGCCTAAAGGCGCAATTGATATTGCATGCCCGGCGTAGAATCAGAGATGAGGGACGGCATCGGGCACACATCGATATAGCCTTTTGCACACATTGTATATAGATTCTCTTTTTTTCTACCATGTTATTGACTTGTTTATTGTTTACTCCATGTGTAACTCTGTGTTGTCTGTTCACACTGCTATGCTTTATCTTGGCCAGGTCGCAGTTGCAAATGAGAACTTGTTCTCAACTAGCCTACCTGGTTAAATAAAGGTGAAATAAAAAAATAAAAAAAATATACTCTGATAAGCAGCGAATTCTAAAACACTCAGAAATATTGACATTTCATCAAATACAAATGACATGACCCTCCCCTGTATTAGATTGAAGAAAAAATAATAAACCCTCCCCTTGACTGAAATTGAAAAAGCATGACTCTCCCCGCATTTTCCTCCTGGTAACCATTCTGTACATTTAGATCGGCCTCTAATTTGATTGATTATTACTTTGGTACAGTAATCAAACATTTGGCTCTTACATTTTGAACATTTGGGTCTATCAACTCAGGGGAAAAAGGCATACTAGAAAATACTTTTTGGGAGGTTAAAATCATATATTTATGATCTTGACGTGCTTACTGTACTCACTGTAAGGGTCAAATTGACCTGGAACAAAAACGGTGTCAGCCAAATCGAACATAAGGGAAGGGTTAAAAGATACATAAGGCCTAGTCTATTTCAATCATATTGAAATACATGTCACGTTCAATCAATTGAGTTCTATTTGGCGACTAGGCTACTGTCTATAATTTTTGCCTCACTGTGTTTCATGACGTGTGACAACACTTGCGCAATGATGTGCCTCATCTGTGATTTAGTGTATTAGTATTGGGTAAACATAATAAAGCCGACCTGATAGCCTAATGCAGCCATAGGTGGTAATACCCCCCCCCCCCTCCCCTTCATCTTTATTTCTATCTCTCCTACTGCTTTGTATACCATGTGCATCTACTCTCTCCCACTCCCCTATGTCCCAATTACCTGACTTCACTTGTATTATCCAAGTCTCTCTCTCTTTTTCTCTCTCGCTGAAAAAACAGATATAGCCCTATACCAACTAGATCAGAAATGTGAATTGTATTTATTATGGATCCCCGTTAGTCTGCCAAAGCAGCAGCTACTCTTCCTGGGTCCAGCAAAATTACAGCAGTTTATACAATTTTATTAAAACATTACAATACATTCACAGATCTTCACAACACACTGTGTGCCCTTCAGCCCCTACTCCACCACTACCACATATCTACAGTACTAAATCCATGTGTAGCATATGCGCTATGTATCGGGTTGTGTGTGTGTGGTGTGTGTGTGTGTGTGTTGTGGTGTGTTGTGTGTGTGTGTGTGGGTGTGGTGTGTGCCCCAATGGTGTGTGTGTGTCTGGTTGTGTCGTGGTGTCGTGTGTGTGTGGGTGGTGTGTAGTGTGTGTGTGTGTGTGTGTGGCTGTGTGTGTGTGGTGTGTGTGTGCATGTGTCTTGCAGTGTGTGTTGGCTTCACAGTTCCCGCTGTTCCATAAGGTGTTTTTTTTATCAGTTTTTTTAAATCTAATTTTACTGCTTGCGTCAGTTACTTGATGTGGAATAGAGTTCCATGTAGTCATGGCTCTATGTAGTACTGTGTGCCTCCCATAGTCTGTTCTGGACTTGGGGACTGTGAAGAGAGCTCTTGTGGCATGTCTTGTGGGGTATGCATGGGTGTCTGAGCTGTGTACCAGTAGTTTTGACAGACAGCTCGGTGCATTCAACCTCTCATAAATAAAAGAAGTGATGAAGTCAATCTCTCCTCCACTTTCAACCAGGAGAGATGGACATGCATATTATTAATATTAGCTCTCTGTGTATATCCAAGGGCCAGCTGTGCTGCCCTGTTCTGAGCCAATTGCAATTTTCCTAAGTCCTTTTTTGTGGCACCTGACCACACGACTGAACAGTAGTCAAGGTGCGACAAAACTAGGGCCTGTAGGAATAATGAAATCACCTCTGAAATTTAGAAATGCCAAAGACTGATATTTCCAACATGTCTCTGGCTTGAGTTTGGTGTTATCGCACTAGGGTTTAACTGGAGTGACGGGTATTGTTTGTGTGTGTGTGTGAGTGCGTGTGTATGAGGATTTAGCCTGGAGGCCTGTATAGTCCAGAATCCTTTGCAGACCTCGGCTTGCCAAAGGCTGACGAAGGAATGTCTCTAGCCCGACATCTCTGCTGTTAATATATAGCACACAACTTTCACCTATATCATTAATGTCAATGGAAGATTCATGTGCAAAGTCAGGAGCCCTGTTTAAACCTGCTTCTAACATGCATCCTTTGTCCTGATGTTTTCCACATTACGATTATGCCCACATTGTATTAAAATGTTTGTTTTTTTATCAGTCCACTTGATCTGATGTGATTGGACTGAATTAGGCTGCCTGTGTAAAAACAGCCTTAGTAGAACCAGGTATAAACAAGGCTTGTTTGATTCGCTGATCTCAGGCCAGGTTTGAACTCCAAAATGGGAGTCTTAAGTGAATGTAGTAAAGAATGGATGATAAAAACCAATCCCAACAACGAATGTAGAATATTTGCATGAAAATCTGTCGCCGATCGGATGGAAACCTGGCTTATGACATGCTTTTGTTCGGCGCCTGTTAAATAAAGGTGTAAAACTTGAAATGCGTTTTGCTCATTTCTATTCTTTGTTTTTGCCTATGCGTTATTCCTTTGTGAGAACTGTACTTCCTCTGTAGCACTAGTGCAGACGCTTATACTCCATCTTCCGAGATGTGTCACAGAGGGGTTGATGTCTTTCAGTGGTCAGACGCTAGGGAATATGATGTGGAAAGTTGGGAGATGTTTTAATGGAGCGTTCTCTTTTCTCCAGGAACGACTCGAGAGTAGAGAAAGATCTGTCTTCCGGGCTTCAGAAAGCTTTTGTCCCGATGAAACTATTCTCTCTTCTTTTCCATTCTCATCTCTTCTTCTTTTCTGTTCTCTTCTCTTCTCCTCTTCTTTTTTCTGCCCTTCTCTTTACTTCTTCTCCGCTCCGTTTCTTACGTTTTCTCTACTAACTTTTAGTCTTCTCTTCTCCTTTTTCTCTCCTCTTGTTCTAATAGTTTTGTATTCACATTATGGATTTTTTTGGGAGCCAAGGACAAAATCATATTACATGTTTGCAATACAATTTGAGGTGGAACTTTTCACGGCTTTTACTTTTGAAACGTCGCCTTGGAGACATGAGCAAATGTTTTCTTTTCCCTGCACAGCGTTCAGCCCCTCGTTGATGGTACAAGTTTGAATGCTGTCTGAAAAGGGTCTTAAGCTAGGCGTGTGTTTGCTTTAGAGTCACTCTCCAAGTGGGTAGATAGGGAGGGTGTTGATTTGCCCGCACACACGCACACACACAGCCTAAAAAAATACAGCCGGTATGATGTGTTTTGCGTCATCATATGATAAATACAGTATCTTGAAAAAGTGATTGCTGACATGCAAAACATTTTGGGAGTATATCAACAATGGACTAATGAAACAAATACCAAAAGATTGGTTTTCTTTTAAATGCAGTTGGATTGTACCCTTGGCAGCTGCTCTTGTGTCTCCTGGCAGGCTCCTCTGTCTTGGACTCATTCCGTCATGCCCTCTCCAGCCTCAGGGGTAGTACTACTGAGACGGGAGGGAATAGTGAGGAGTCAGAAAGTGGAATGAGGCAGGGTGTGGTTTTAAGGTCCGGAGGGCCTGCCGCTCCGGTGTTATTGAGAGACAGCGAAGGAGGGAGGGGAAGGAAGGGAAAGAAGGGAGGGAAAGAAGGGACACAGCTAGCACAGTGGATCTGAGCCGATTCCGGCTGAGAGTCGGGGAACTCGGCTGAGAGTCAGACTCGGCCGTCATCATGTGGCCCAGGGAGTATTAGGGAGTATTACTTATGGCTAAAATGCGGAGATTGAGCTTGGGCCGATTCCGGTGAGAGTTATCTGGCCCAAATGTATTACTTGGGTCTCGGGGGCTACTCTCTGGCAGATGATGACACGGGCTGTTTTATATAAGAAATATTTCCTTATTTATTTTTCCAGATTTTCTCATAGTTTCTGTGATCAAAAAATACAATTAACATTTAAGTTAAATTCTTTAAGAGTCCTGTTTATGATGTGTTTTAGTATTTTGATACTTTGTGCATGGCAATTGATAAGGATTAAAAACTTTGTGGATGGAGCCTGCCGAGTGTCGCAGCAGTCTAAGAAACTGCTTTGCTACAGATACTAGTTCGATGCCCGTGCCGGCTGCGACCGGGAGACCCTTGAGGCGACGCACAATTGGCTGAGCGTCGTCCGAGTTAAGGGAGGGTTTAGCCGGCGGGGATGTCCTTGTCCCATCACACTGTAGCGACTCCTGTGGCGGGCCAGGCGCATGCACGCTGACACGGTCACCGTGTGTACGGTGTTTCTTCCAACAGAACATTTTTTGGGGTGGATATAATTACTCAAGCGGGTAATTTTGTATACATCTATTTCAATTTGCATCCAGCCGCTCTGGGGGGATTCTGGTAAGACGCCGGCAAAGTCGGCTGAATCCCGGTAGAGGGAAACGGCCCGATGTACGTGGGCCGATTCTGGGCAGTCATTCATTTTGATTCCGGGCCGAGTCCGACACCCGATTCCGTCCCGATTCCATCGGTTCCGGCCCCCCGGGAGAAGGACGCTTCTGGGCCGATTCCTCATTGCTAACTGGGGAGGGAGGACGAGGAGAGGTTAAGAGTGACTGAGGAACTTGAGCTATGCCCCAGACAGGTAGAGACAGGTAGGCGGTAGAGACAGTTAGGCCGAAGGGGAGGATGGGAAAAGAAGGAGAGGAAGAGGAAGAAAGATGGAAATGAAAGGAAAGAGGAAGAGGGACTGGGGGAGGCAGTGAGGTGAAGAAAGGAAGTGTGCGATTAAAGGCGTGATGTGTTTCGCATCATCAGACAAACAGAATCCCAGATCAGGTAAATACTTTGTATTGAGAGTGACAGAGGAAGAACGAAAGGTGTCTTCAAGCCTTTTGCTCTCAGTAGCTGCTCCTTGCTCTGCCTTGTCTAGGACCAGTCGATTTTCCTTGATACGTCACATGGTCAGGAAAATATATTGCCCTTACATCATCAGAGGAAAGGGTAATTCGAGAATGAACGGAAGAAACACACAACGTCTGTCCAACGGGATGGCATCTCCCACAACAGACTGTTACAGTCTTTTGTGGGAGATGCCATCCCCTTGTTATTTTTGGATGATTTTACCCAGATGATCACCCCATTACATGGAAGCCTTTTAGTCACGCTGACATATCGCAATTCTACACCACATACTATATAGTGCCCTTCTCCACCCCATTCCCCTATCTGTTTGTAGGAAGGATGAGGGGGGGGTGGCCTGGCTCTGAAAAAGTCTCTGCTTAGAGGAATGCTGCCTGGTCAGTGTCTCCACAGGCAGGACGAGAGGAGGGAAGAAAGCATAGATAGATTTTGTTGATGAATAAAGCTTCACCTATCCTTTATTTCACCGGGCAGGTTCCATTTGAGATAAGATAACTATTTTGCAAGGCAGTCCTGGTCAAGAGGCTTCGGCACAAGTCACAGTATGATGGACGCATATAATCCAAAACATCAAATAAACCTGCCATAGCAATGTATCTTGATTTATAAAGTAGGCTACTGCCTGTCCACGCATACGTATGTGAGGGTTACTGTACCTAGTAATAGTAGTAGTACTAGTAGTAGGCTTTTAAACCACCCCAAATGAATGTGATTTCATTTGACCATAAAAAGAGCTATTGAGTAAATTCAACTTTGATGAAATTGAGCTCCTTCTCTTATGCCCTTGTGGTTATGAAGTAGCCTATTAACAATGGGGTCAAATGGAGTCACTCTTTATGTACTGCGTCACCGGGAAGATCTCAATTGCACGCTCCTCACATCCTCTCTCCTCGTCTCCTTCTCAAAACCCATTGGACGAGAAAGCCAGAGGTCCCGCCCCTCTGAACTCCTCCAATGGGTTTTGAGAATGAGACGAGAGAGGACGCGAGGAGTGTGCAATTGAGATCTTCCCGTTGTCTCTTCCCCCCTTCTCTCCTGAAACGCTACCTTCCTTCAGTTTCTGGCTAGCACATGCTCCAGAGCCACTCTTTCCTCCCCCTCGTCCACCCCCTCCTGCTCCTCCTCCACTCATTGGCTGATCACCCCATCTGGTGAACTCGTTTTCTGCAGGCCCAGATCAGGACCATTCCATTTATTTTGCCTACACTCTCCGGCCCACTCTCTCTTCCTCTCTCTGTCTCCTGTTTATTTGTGTACATTCCATTTCATATTTTTTTTTTTATCTCTTTATCTGTTTATTGTTCTCTTACCATCTCTCTTTTTGGTTTCTCATTGTCTATCTGATTCTTAGGTCCCATTCTTTCTCTATTCCAAAAGTTGTTGTTGATATATACTCAACAGCTGTCTCGCTCTCCTCTCCATATACAGTAATGTAAGCTTCCCTGGCTTATTGCTATCCCAGTGGTTTAAAGTACTCAAATGACTGTTTAGAGGGTGCCCCTGCAGGGGCCTGTCTGTTATTACGATCATTATCGTGTGAATGAATGCAGTGCCGMTYYGGGGGGGGGGGGGGGGAAGGTGATCTCATGGGATTGTACGTGAAGTTAATGTGATAACATGTGAAGCAACATGTGATGACCTGAAACTACCCGTGACAACATGTGAGCACATGGCAACAAGAGGGCGATTATCTGGAAAAGATAACCATCTGTTTTTGGAATACTTCACATTTGTGAAATGACATGCAAATGTGTTTTTTGAACACTTCACATGAGATATTGAGGGGATCCGATTATCTGGCATAGGTTGCCTAGGCGAGAGGTGTTCGCACCGGGTGAAACATTTTGGAACCGGGCTGCGTCCCAGGCGTGAGACAGGTGCCCCGTTCAAAGCCCGCGGCAAAGGTGTCTCAAAACCAAAGTGATGTAGATGTGGACTAATGAGTAGGATTCTGTGTTTTCACGTGCCAGAGGGATTGCTTTTGACAAAAACACTATCTGCCTTCCTGAAAAAAACTTGTTTGAACATTTGAACATATTTCATGGAAAAAACATTCTGTATGTTTCTGGACGATGCTCCATGCTTGACAACATGACCGAGCGGGGGAGATTACTGTTCAATTTGAGAAGGGCGCTCCTTCCTCAACGCTTTTGCCCGTTTACATCACGGGCCGTAGATGGCTGCACCGCGGCTCATGCTAATAGAACTCCCTCTATGTCGTCACACGTTTACTTTCATGTCGTCACATGTTTTCTTTCATGTCGTCACATGTTTTCTTTCATGTCGTCACACGTTTACTTTCATGTCGTCACACGTTTACTTTCATGTCGTCACACGTTTTCTTTCATGTTGTCACATGTTTACTTTCATGTCGTCACACGTTTACTTTCATGTCGTCACACGTTTACTTTCATGTCGTCACACGTTTACTTTCATGTCGTCACACGTTATTCTTTCATGTCGTCACACGTTTACTTTCATGTCGTCACACGTTTTCTTTCATGTCGTCACATGTTTACTTTCATGTCGTCACACGTTTACTTTCATGTCGTCACACGTTTTCTTTCATGTCGTCACATGTTTACTTTCATGTCGTCACATGTTTACTTTCATGTAACGGTATGAAAGTAAATGGTACGCTGTTCATCTAAAATATGACCCCACCTGGGATTTGAACTCACATCCTCTGGATTTGAGGTGTTCTGATCTTTCTGCTGTGCCATAAAGTCAGTAGGAGTACCCTACACATGAATGACCTATAATACATCTCTGCACTGCTATTTCATTTACCAATGAATCCGACTATTCGCTCATCATTGATTTCATTGAAAACACGTTTTCACATGTGACATGTCAAATGTGAAGTGTTCCAAAAACACAGTTTCGCTTGATTTCACATGACATTTTCCGTAAGGGTGATGAGGGGTACCGACAGTGTTATCTCTATAGAAGATTATCACTCCATTGTACTTATCCCCTCAAGCCTTTAACCCAGAGAAACTGTCTGGTTGGACTCCAACCAAACTCAATGATCATGACAATTTCATATCATTTTCCCATCTAGTAGATTAATGTAGTTTTATTTCCAACCGCATTCCAAACCTGTGGAATCCCACTTCTTCATACTTTCTCTCTCTGATCAAACATCTTTACAACTTGCCAGTGGAGATTTACCTGTAGACCTGAAACATGGCCTGCCTCTCTATCCTCCAGCCAGAAACTCTCCAATTTAACAATACCATCCGTCAGTCTCTATCCCCACCTCCTATGCACATGTATCTAACCACTATGCCTGTGTGTCTCCCCATATTTAGTGATTCATCTTTCAATATTTACTTGACATAACCAAGTGTGTCACAATCAGTTATATAAAGTAACGGCCCAACCAAGTGGAATGGCTTCCTGTCTTTATGATATAACCCTGCACACCGGGGCAAATTCTTTTAGTCTGGCTGAATGGGGATTGGGTGGAGAGGTGGTGTTTTGTTGGGGTGGGGTTCTGTAATTGCAGGTAGGACCTGGAACTAGGCACCGAGCCGGGTCCTGGCACCTGTGTGCAGGAGAAGGCATCTGCTTCGGCTCTTGCTGTAATGAAGGGTTTGTGTTTGTGTGCGTGTGCGCCCGCGTGCATATCGAATCAGCGCTATTGGTGCCTACCACCACTAGAATAGGTTAATGTGTACCTAGCTTACATATTTAGCCTATGTATACAAATGGATCTCTCGCATGGAACCATAGAGTCCTCCGCTTTTTGACATGTGCGCCTCTGCTCTCTTGTTGCCGTTTTTCTCCTTCTCTTTTCCTTTCCTTTTTTCTGGCGTGTCCTATTCCCGACACTCCAGCAGCACTCCCCTACTGTTGATGTGGCAGTGAGGAAAAGGGAGGAGGAGGAGGAGGAGGAGGAGGAGGTGTAGGAAAGGGTCTTCGAGACATTACTCTGTCATTACACAATACGATCCTCACTCGAATGAGTCCTTAACGTTTGTTTCACCGCTAAAGGATTGTTTAACTAATCTTTACAACCAATTGTTTTTTATTTCAACCAACACAGATCATATGGATTCTTTGAGTGTGACGACATAAAACAGTGGATTACACTGTATATATAAACGGAGAGTTAATAGATAGGAGGCCGTGTGTCAGTTAGATAAACAGTGTAGATCCCCAGTCTTAGAGAAGCGCCTGGTAACAGCAGCAGATGTGCAGCTCTAACACACACAGCTCTGGATTACTGCTAGGGCTTGTCGGCCGAAGATTTCACATCATCTCCTTTCATTGTGCTCTCTCTTTCACTGTCTTGCCGTCTCTCCCTTCGTGTCTGTCTCTCTCTCTCGCTCTCTCTGTGTCTCTCTCAATCTCTCTCTCTCTCTATCCCAGATTCCCGGGGAGTCTCTCTTGAAGCTTCATAGAAGCAGACACGCCTCAAGCTTTCCAGAGATGAGAGGAAGAATAGCATAGAGAGAAGCGACAGAATATATGGCTGGCTAGACACCCAAACACATACATACACATCAAGGTGTCCTGCGCTACGTGGCCTTTGACCCCTGTAATTGAAGGGGTGTGGAGGAGTGGGAACCCTGAGGCCCTATTGGAATAACAGCAACAAGTTCTCACGGTTTTACCAATTTGACCTCAGATTTGGATATTTATACGCATTTCTCCAAACGTCAAATTTCAAGTTGATCCAAACGTCACATTTTGGGATAGGGTTTAAACATTACTTTTAAGCATTCATTCCGAATGGTAAAGGTAAGGCTGAAGGTTTGTGATAAGGTAAAACAAAAAAAGTGTCTACCACTGGGATTGAACACACCACCATCCGATCCAGAATCATGGAATTCCGCCATAGAGAATGATAGAGGCCTCTAGATGGCAATATAGGTGGCAATGTGCATGCTTTCAGTTTGTTTGCCAACTCATAGTAGTAGAAGAATAAAATGGACTACTTCAAAATGGAGATGGCCTCAATGGTGCTGCCCGTGCTCTCACAGAAGCCATATAAAGGGATAGATACAATGATGCGATGTCTATCTAAGTCTATGGATTACGCCCATCCGCCACCCCCGTCCACAACACCTGAGAAAAGCCCAAGCCTACTTTATGGTAATAGCGATCACTGTTGTACCAAGTAGACGGTTTTAAAGGCATTTCCCGACGTCCTCAGGACAGTCGTCCAATTTCTTAGTCAATCTTGAACAATCTCCCCAATAACAGACAACATTCCCCCAAACAGTCTTTGTTTTTACAGTCTGTATGCATTGGTACTGTTTAATGTGTTTCCATTTCACTGAAAATAATGACTGTTCTTATCAAGAAGCACAAGCTTGACACTGAAGAATCAGATCAATGTTGTCAAGTTGAATGAGATGTCATGTCATACCCTGGAGAAAAAGGAAGGCCTACATGTTTCAGATGCATTCCTGCAGATGCAGACTGGACAATGGCAGACAGAAGGAGGTTCTTGCATTTCCAGGCCTTTCTAACTTGGATACAGACAAAGAGAGAGAGAGAGATCACACAGAGAAAGAGAAAAAAACTGTCTAACCAACGAAACGACTCATATGGTCATCCTCAACAAGCCAATCAGATAAGAGTATGTCTGTCTTCAGCTCCACCCCCCTTTTCACCTAAAACCCCGCCCTCATCATGACTCCAAGTTTTCCACTGAGGCGCCACGTGACCTGAGTGGGTGCAGATGAGCCGTTTCAACAAAGCTGAGACAAATAACCCAGTGAGGTGGAGGATGACGGCGGCCATTTTCTTCCACTGCAGTAAAATAAACAACTCTGTGTTGTGAGTCATCCACTCACAAATCCCCCCCCCCCAGCCCCATCGCATCGTGTCACGTGACCTGCAGCTGGAGCCATTAGCTTGTTTGTTATGGAGCGGCGACCCTCACATCTGGATATGTGACGCTTCCTTTTCCTCTCCTCCGTTATTTATCCCCTTCCTCTATACCTCTCTTTCTTCCCTACTCTGCTTGATTGTCTGGCTCCTTCGGGCTGTGTGCTGACTTCCTTAGGCTTCCACAGGGGGGACATAGGTTGGGTCTGTGCAGCAACCACCGCCGCCATCCTAGGACTTTTTTTTTTGCTAACACTTCCTTTGAATAGTCCCCTCGTGGACACCGTACATCATAGATGTTCCACAAACTATCTGAGGAAGATAAGACAAATGTTCCTACATGTGAGATGGGTCAAGTCTTAAGGCTAACAAAAAGTGGGAGGGTACCGGGAAGAACTCAGGAAACAGAGACAGTGTTCACAGTTTGAGGAGGTATTCATTTGATTCATCGGGCTGAGGTGGGGTTAATGACGCAGGCATAGAAGATGACTGCTTTTCTCACGGAAGGAGTTTCCCTGCGAAAAAATGTTCCTGTAATTGTCCCAACACACAAGGTTGAAACGGAAGGGTTTAATGATAGAAGGAAAGGGGGGGTGATAGGGAGAGGGGGGGGGGGTACAAAGGGAGGGTGGGAAAGAGAGGAAAGAAAGAGAGAGAGGAGGAGTAGAAAGGGCGTAAGGACAAAAGAGAGAGAAAAGTGGAAAATAGGCCATTACTGTCAGAGAGTGTTCCTCCACTCTGCAGACACGATCTAAGTTCTTGTCCTCTCTAAGTGACTGTGATATGGCATTTCCCCTAAGTCTAACCTCACCTCAGTTCTGAGTATCATGAGAGTGTACTCTGAGATGGGCCTACACTCTAAGAAAAAAGGGTCCTTCGGGTGACCCCATAAAAGAACCTTTTTTGGTTCCAGGTAGAACTCTTTTGGTTCCAGGTAGAACCCTCTATAGAACCCTCTATGGTTGACATGAAACCCAAAAGGGTTCAACCTGGAAGCAAAAAGGGTTCTACCTGGAAGTAAAAAGGGTTCTCCTATGGGGACAGCCGAAGAATCCTTTTAGGTTCTACACAGATAGCAACTCTTTTCTAAGAGTGTATGATGCCAGGTCAATCTTATAAGGACTGTGTGCATGTCTTGTGTGTTTGCTGTGTTAACACATTAACACGTTCATTGGGGGGGGGGGGGGTCAAGTCTTTAAATTGCGCAGTATTAGCAATAGTAAATAAGAATCTGGTAGCAGCAGTTGTGATGTGTGTGCAGCGTGTGTGTGTGTGTGTGGTGTGTGTGTGTGTGTGTGTGTGTGTGTGGTGTGTGTGAGTGGAGTTGCCGCTTCTGTAGCTCTTCTGTGGATCTCATTAGAGACCTACAATGTCACAAGACGCTGGGGGAGCCTATTGGACAGCACCTGCATCAATTTAGAGTCCCGCCTTCGTAGGTGGTTTGAAATCAGATACAAATCTGATTCCTGGCCATACAACTTGTGTCTGAAAGGTCAAATCTGATTTATTTGCCCTCAAGTGGTTTTTAGACTGTTATTTGGCATATCGTGTTACTTGCTAACTGCTCTGTTGACAGTTTGACAAGAACAATGCAGTAGCTAACTAGCTCGTTAATTGTTTACAATTATCTGCGAGAAAGCAAAACAGCTACATAGCTAGCTAGTTAACTGCTGTGGCTAGCCAAAAATGACTTGTTTTGAGGCTTTAAAAGATTTCTTACACTATGATGTTGAACATTCAAAGCAAGTAGAAAACGTCCATGGCAGGCATTGTTTTCAAAATCAAATCAAATGTTATTGGTCACATGCACATGGTTAGCAAATGTTCATGCGAGTGTAGTGAAATGTTCCGACAGTGCAGTAATATCTAACAAGTAATCTAACAATTCCCCAACAAGTACCTAATTCACACAAATATACAAGGGGTGAATGAGAATATGTACATATAAGTATATGGATGAATGATGGCCGAGTGGCATAGGCAAGGTGCAGTAGATGGTATAAAATACAGTTTATACATATGATATGAGTAATGCAAGATATGTAAACATTATTAAAGTCGCATTATTTAGAGAGATAATGTTTAAAGTGACTAGTGATCCATTCGTGTCCAGTGATTGGGTCTCAATGTGGGCAGCAGCCTCTCTGAGTTAGTGATTGCTGTTTAGCAGTCTGATGGCCTTGAGATAGAAACTGTTTTTCAGTCTCAGGTAGTTTGCCCCCAGTGATGCATTGCAACGACCGCACCACCCTCTGGAGAGCCTTGCGGTTGAGGGTGGTGCAGTTGCCATACCAGGCTGTGATACAGCCCAACAGGATGCTCTCGATTGTGCATCTGTAAAAGTTTGTCAGGGTTTTGGGAGACAAGCCAAATTTCTTCAGCCTCCTGAGGTTGAAGAGGCACTGTTGCGTCTTCTTCACCACACTGTCTGTGTGGGTGGTCCATTTCAGTTTGTCTGTGATGTGTATGCCCTAGGAAACTTAAAACTTTCACCTTCTCCACTGCTGTCCCTTCGATGTGGATAGGGGGGTGCTCCTTCTGCTATTTCCTGAAGTCCACGATCATCTCCTTTGTTTTGTTGACGCTGAGTGAGAAGTTGTTTTCCTGACACCACATTCAGAGTGCACTCACCTCCTCCCTGTAGGCTGTCTCGTCGTTGTCGGTGATCAGGCCTACCACTGTTGTGTCATCGGCAAACGTAATAGTGGTATTGGAGTCGTGCCTGGCCATGCAATCATGAGTGAACAGAGAGTACAGGAGGGGACTGAGCACGCACCCCTGAGGGGCCCCTGTGTTGAGGATCAGCGTGGCGGATGTGTTGTTGCCTACCCTTACCAACAGCTTAACAGCTACCCCCAAGCCATAAGACTCCTGAACAGCTAATCAAATGGCTACCTGGAATATTTGCATTGTCCCCACCTACATTTTTATGCTGCTGCTACTCTCTGTTTATTATCAATGCATAGTCACTTTACCTCTCCCTACATGTAAATATTACCTCAATTACCTTGACTAACCTGTGCCCCCGGACTTTGACTCTGTACCGGTACCCCTGTATATAGCCTCGCTACTATTATTTTATTGTTGCTCCTTAATTATTAGTTAATTTTGCAATTTTTCTTCATTATTTTGTTTTTACTTTATTTAATTAAATTTTTTACTTCAGTTTATTTTAGTAAATACTTTAACACTTGTTTTTCTTAAAACGGCATTGTTGGTTAAGGGCTTGTAAGTAAGCATTTCACTGTAAGGTTTACTACACCTGTTGTATTCGGTGCATATAACATTTGATTTGATTTGATTTTCACACCGGAGAAAGGAAAGATTACTATTGCCAACCGCAAGCTAGCCTAACTATAGCTACTGTCGTTCTAGCTCTGTAATAGTGGCTGTGTGAGGTAGCAGCATGAGCACTGATTCACGTGGTTTTACAAGTTCACCCTTATGTTCAGAAAGTATAGGACATGTTAAAGCACATTCAAGAGAAGCAACATATCAGTTCAAAAATAGTACGTGACAATTTAAATAGTATCGACAATTTCAGATTCACACTTTTACTTGCGAAACTCAATTCTGCCTCTGGATTCCCTTCAGACGGCGAATCGTTGGCTCTGGGGTAAAATCATGGCTGGTTTCAGGAGGTATGCAGTGAAGGAGAGGAGTGGAGAGAAGGTGGGACGGATAAAAGAGCGTACCTGAGATCTCCACAAGTACTTGACCATATCCCCTGAATCCTTTTGCTCCAAGTAAATATAGAGCCCGGCCAGCTTTATAGTCTTCTCTGTCTCAGACAGTCTCACACAGCATCACAGGAGAGTAATCCAACATCTTTGTGTTAGACCCTTGACTCTTTGAAATACCATGGCTATCTTGTCACCCAGTGCTCAGGTCACAGGTGGAACCATGGGCACAGTAGCTGCCATGTTGGCCAGTCCCTAGTAGTAGATGGATAAACAGGGCCTTAAGTCTTCCACGTCAACACCGTGAAAAAGTGCTTAGAGGGTTTTTTCTCCTCCCTTTATTGGCTGTTTTTAAAGGGGTCCCCCTAGGTGTTTCCACCTAGCTGGGGACCGGGGTTTTGTGCTCATTTGGGGGCTCTTAAAGCTCCATGTTTCCATAGGCTGTGGAAAGTCACCTCGTTGGCCGCTGTCTCTCTACTTTACCTGCCCTCTGTTATCTATTAGTGCTTCGCGTGTTAGTGGGGGGGGGGGGGGGGGGGGGTTATGAGATGCTGGGAGAGGAGGTGAACTAGGGGGATCTGGCCACCTTTGATGTCTCAGCTTACCTGCTAAAAGCCCGGGGGTCGGGCTCCTGGCATAGGCCATGCAGGGCCATAAAGGGCCGGTTTAAGTAAGGCCCAGGTAATGAAGCCTCCTGCTCTGTTTGAGGAGGGCCCCTGAAAGTGGCCCCTGCTGGGGGTCTTCCCACTTCCTGCCAGTTGGCCGGAGGGATGGAAGAACAGGAGCTGATAAGAACAGGAGCAGAGCTATACTTTCTATCATTTTACGGAAGATGGAGGGAGGGTGGGAAGGGATGGAGGGATGGAGGGAGCAGGGGAGGAGAAAGCATAATTCATGTGTTCAACTCTTTTGACTTTGAAAGTGCTTTGTAGGTGCATGGTGTTAGATGGTCAGCAGTTTGTGGTTCCTGAGCTGATGGTGTCACAGATACTTGGTCCGAACTGGGTTCTACTTCTCCAGGTTCTGTTGTGGTGGAAGTGTCAAGCACACCCCCCAAACTGGGAGTTTTGTGATCACATTTTTAATAACGTGTACCTGTTCATAGTATAGCAACACATCTGCTTGTCGTCAGCAGACCCTGAGAAAATGCTGATTAGAACAACCTGAAAACTACAAAGGGACACTGCTGCATCAACAAGAAAAAAAACATTTCTCAGAGTATCACAGATGGACCATTATTTACTAAATGAGGCCGTTTGTGGAGATCATTCTCTCTTATAGAAGTGATTCAACTCTGATGAAGTACAGTCGATCACATTGAGTATCACTTCATCTCTAAGGTGGATGTGTTTACTTTCATTATATTACCCACCTCACCTCTCTGTTTTTTTGTTTCCCCCACCAACCATGTTACGTGGTTTTATTCTTTTTCCCGAGCTCAGCCTCATATTTTCCCCTGGGTAGGGGGGGGGTTCTAGTCCACTCATCCATTTACTGTGGCCCCCTGCTGGTTCCTGGCTGCCCATGAAAGGGTCTGTGAGACCTGGGGACACCGTAAACGCACCAGGACACCCAGCATGCCCCTCCTTGATCCTCCGTAGTGTAAAAATGTTGCCGTCGGCAACATCACGTTCTAGAACCCGCTACTGAGTTACAGTAAGCAACTTGTACTTACGGGTCCCCATCTATCCAAGGCAGTGGAGGCTGCTGAGAGGAGGACGGAAACCATGTGTTTGATATTGCTGATACCTTTCCACTTATCCCACTCCAGCCATTACCATGAGCCCGTCCTCCGATTTTAAGGTGCCACCAACCTCCTGTGATGTCAAGGGTTGGTTATTAACGCTGTGTTGACAGAGGAAAAACTTGCACGTCCCAAATGTATTTATTCTGCAGATTACTGGATACCTCCAATAAAAACACAACAGACAGGTTGCCACGCCCTGACCTTAGAGATCTTTATTATTCTCTATGTTTGGTTAGGTCAGGGTGTGACTCGGGTGGGAAAGTCTATGTTTTATATTTCTTTGTTTTTGGCCGTGTGTGTGGTTCCCAATCAGAGGCAGCTGTCTATCGTTGTCTCTGATTGGGGATCACATATAAGTTGTCATTTTCCTTTTGGGTTTTGTGGGATCTTGTTTTCTGTTTAGTGTCTGTACCTGACAGAACTGTTCGCTTTCACATTTGTTATTTTGCTTGAGTGTTTTTTGAAAATAAAAATGAACACTTTCCACGCTGCGCTTTGGTCCACTCCTTTCGACGAGAGCCGTTACACAGGTACAGTTGGTAAAAATGTCAATCATGGATCGGGATATTTAAATGACAGAATCTCATGGGGATTCTGAACAGTAGACCAGTAAACTGCCACATACTCTATCTGCTGTCGTAGTATTCTTATCCCTATTGAGTCTGAACCATCAGAACCAGCCAGGACAGTTGTCATTACCCAGGTGTACTATCAGACATGGGCGTGTCCCAAATTGCACCCTATTCTCTATAAAGTACACTTCTTCTGACCCCAAATAAAGGGTGATATTTGGGGGCGCAGTTTGTTCTGTATGGGAGTCCAGCTCCCTAAACACTCCACCAAACAATACCAAAGGGTTAACAATACACTGAGCCAGGTCTGGGCTCCTTGTCTTCAGAGACGCATCCAGCGTAATGCTGTCTCATCGAGTCTCTTCCTGTTTAAGATGAAGCGGAATGCTGGCACTTAAACAGTGGTGGTGGGAAGAGAAGGGGAGGTGACCGAGGTTCACGGCCCACCCAAAGCAACCACGGCTTCCTCCAAAAGGAATATCACTGGAACGCCGTAATTACCAATCTACCACTTTTTATCTGTTGCATTGGTTAAATAGCAATTATGGCAATCATCACAGCTGAATTGAGAATTGAACCATCAGCCATAAAAGGTCTGGTCTTCGATAAAAGGTATGGTTTTTGTGTAGCGAAAGCAGTAAATAAATGAATATCCAATGTTAGCAGCATACTAAGCTGTTGTCTATGTTGCACTATGAACGGAAGTGTTTTACTGCAATACCAGAATGTCACTTTAACTTCATAAAGGTCCATCTAAGCCCCACTTAGATGGACTTTTTCCTAGTAAGGAAAAAAACGTACATTCCCAGCATTTTTTCTTTGTGTCTCACTTTTCCTAAAAAGGAGGATTCTGGAATCTCAGGAAAATGAATGCAGGTTGCTCATATTTTAAGTTCTGGACTTGGGTTGGATAGGTGAAATTCTCCACCTCCCACCTCCATTAGAAATTCTCCACCTCCCACCTCCATTAGAAATTCTCCACCTCCCACCTCCATTAGATTCAGCAGTCTTAATCCTTTTACAAGACTATCTGGTACGGTTGAAATGCCAGGACTACTGGCTACTGTATGTGTGCACAGAGTCTAGGGCTTCACTCTGGCTGCGATTTGACGGGTCTCGGCTGCTTGCCTGTGAGCAGCCTCTGCTATGGGCTCTGTCCTTTTGCTTTATGTCACCGTGGCCTCTGGAAAAGCAGCCGTCTGCTTTTGTCATCCGGTTTTAACGCTCCCCAGAGAGTTGGTCTCAGCAGTAATGGGCACAGCACACTTCCACTCCACCAAAGGAACAGGGGAATGTGAAAGAGATTTCACCGCTGAGAGAAAGAAAAGAGCGACGTGGATTACTAATGTATTGTATTTCGTGATACTCACCATTTTATAGATCCATTCAGTCTTGAAGACCCTGTGGACTGATGACAGACATAACACTTTGACTATCTAACAGGCTGAAGAGCTTTAGCTAGTTACTTAAACCAGAACATATAAAAGCCAACATTTCTTTGTAACCAGCTGGCAGTAGTCTTAGGGTTGGTGGCCTTACAATTGAACCGGTGGTTAACAGGTGATGAAAGGTGAACAAACCCGTTCTCCTCCAGTCTTAATATACCTCATGAAAAAGGCTGAGGTGTTTGATGACGTCACACACCTGTTAGAGACGCATCATGATGTTTGGAACGTTTCACACACCTGTTAGGTGATCTATAGTACTGAAATAAAAGAGCTGAAATAAAAGATCCCAGAAATGTTCCATATGCACAAAAAACGTATTTCTCTAAAATGTCATGTACAAATATGTTTACATCCCTGTTAGTGAGTATTTCTCATTTGTCAAGATAATCCATCCACCTGACAGGTGTGGCATATCAAGAAGCTGATTAAACAGCATGATCATTACACAGGTGCACCTTGTGCTGGGGATAATAAAAGGCCACTCTAAAATGTGCAGTTTAGTCACACAACACAATGCCACAGATGTCTCAAGTTGAGGGAGCGTGCAATTGGCATGGTGACGGCAGCAATGTCCAACAGAGCTGTTGCCAGAGAATTGAATGCTAATTTCTCTACCATAAGCCACCTCCAATGTTGTTTTAGAGAACTTGGCAGTACGTCCAACCGGCCTCACAACCGCAGACCATGTGTGTGGCGTCGCGTGGGTGAGCGGTTTGCTGATGTCAATGTTGTGAACAGAGTGCCCCATGATGGCGGTGGGATTATGGTGTGGGCAGGCATGAGCTACTGACAACGAACACAATTGCATTTTATTGATGGCAATTTGAATGCACAGAGATACCGTGATGAGATCCTGAGGCCCATTGTTGCGCCATTCATTCACCGCCATCACCTCACGTTTCAGCATGATAATGCACGGCCCCATGTTGCAAGGATCTGTACACAATTCCTAGAAGCTGAAAATGTCCCAGTTCTTTCATTTTCTGCATTTTCACCAGACATGTCACCCAATGAGCACGTTAGGGATTCTCTGGATCAACGTGTACGGCAGCATGTTCCAGTTCTCGCCAATATCCAGCAACTTTGCACAGCTATTGAAGAGGAGTGAGACAACATTCCACAGGCCGCAATCAACAGCCTGATCAACTCTATGCGAAGGAGATGTGTCGCGCCGCATGAGGCAAATGGTGGTCACACCAGATACTGACTGGTTTTCTGATCCACGCCCCTACCTTTTCTTTTTAAGGTATCTGTGACCAACAGATGCATATCTGTATTCCCAGTCATGTGAAATCCATAGACTAGGGACAAATGAATTTATTTCAATTGAATAATATCATTATGTGAACTGTAACTCAGTAAAATATTTGAAATGGTTGCGTTTATATTTGTGTTCCGTATACATTGTTTCTTCTCACTAACAAGACCATTGAGGCCCATAGGCTCTTGCAATGTGGTCCACTGCATGCACATGCAAGTTTCGTTGATTCAAACCAATTAAAGAAAAGCTTCCAATGTGGGGCTCTTCGTGCATTTTGAAAAAGTATGTCGGAGCGTGTGTTGTAATTCCATGTCTGTGTCATCGCGTCAGGAAACTGGTCACAGTCATGTGACTGTAGAAATGTGTGTGTGTGTGTGGTGTGTGTCTGTCTGCCAAGCTCGAGGAGAAAACTCCTTCATATTGAAGCACCTGTTCTCCCTTTCAGAAACAGGGGACCAGATAGTCGGACTCACATATTTTCTCACTCCCGCTCTTCTATTTTCCATCTTTCATATTCCAACTCACTCTCAGTCTCTAATTCAAACTCCTGACATAAAAAAAAAACATTTTCATATGCATGACTTACATCTGAAATTAGCAAAACATTTGACTTATTTTCCCTCTCGCCCCATATAATTTGACATTCTTTAGCTCTGTTTTTCTCAACCATTAAAACATACGCATCCCCACCTTCTCTTTCTGCCTCATTCCTCATATTTTATCCGTCCTCTCATCTTCTCTCTCTCTCTCTCGACACCAGTGTGATCCGAGCGAGGAAGAGGAAGGGATGGAAAGGATGAAGGAGGCCAGTGGTCAGAAGCCTCGGCACTCTCCAACGCTGTAATCTGTGTGAGGCAGAAACGTCCAGCCGACCTCACAGGCAACAACCTCTAATTTGGGATGTATTTTGAGACGTTTATTGGGCTGGCTTCCCTGGTCTGAGGCTGAAACGTGGAGTCAACAATTACATTGTGTGATTTTCAACTCAGGCCCTATTCGCATGCAGGCAGGGAAGCAGGATCCTGTTGGTAAGGGCCAAAGTATATCTAAATTGTCATCAGTCATCTGCCTACATTATGTAACATGCCTTGCACCGTATTCCTGCCATGAACTAATTTACCCCTCTGATGTCGACCACGTAGATGAGCCATGGAGACACCACGTTAACAGGAGTAATAGGATCAACCTGTAAAACTCACGTAGCTTCCTGTGTGCAGCGAACAGCCCACGGTGTATATATAATACCAGCTAGGGCCTCGTCCAGGTGTGTGTCCATAATAAATGTCATTCTGCTTGGGAGCAAGCCTACAGCTAAGCCAAGCATGTGCTGCGTTGCCATAAAAAAGGTGATGACAAACAAAGATATACCACTGTATGCAGATGACCTTTCACCCTCTCAGAGTGAGGGATGCATAGCTACACTAGAGGGCGGAAGAGTTGTCAACAGCTGCCTATGGGAGTTGTATTTCCGGCGCCGATAGAGATGGCAGCCTCGCTTCGCGTTCCTTGGAAAATATGCAGTATTTTGTTTTTTTTACGTGTTATTTCTTACATCGGTACCCCGGGTAATCTTAGGTTTCATTACATACAGTCGGAGGAACTACTGAATATACGATTAACGTCAACTCACCATCGTTCCTACCAGGAATATGACTTTCCCGAAACGGATCCAGTGTTTTGCCTTTCACACAATACAATGGATCTGATCTCCAGCCGGCGACCCTGGGCGACGCCGAAAAAGGGGAAAACGTGGCGGTCTCGTGGTCGGCTTCGGAGACGGGCACATCGCGCTCCACTCCCTAGCATACTACTCGCCAATGTCCAGTCTCTTGACAATAAGGTTGATGAAATCCGAGCACGGGTAGCATTCCAGAGAGACATCAGGGATTGCAACGTGTCTGCTTCACGGAAATGGCTAACTCAAGGGACGCTAACGGAGTCGGTGCAGCCAGCTGGTTTCTCCATGCATCGCGCCGACAGAAACAAACATCTTTTCGGTAAGAAGAGGGGCGGGGGGGTATCCTTATGATTAACGAGAAGTGGTGTGACCATCATAATAACACACAAGAACTCAAGTCGTTCTGTTCACCTGATCTAGAACTCCTCACAATCAAATGTCGACGCATTATCTACCAAGGGAATTCTCGTCAATCATAATCACAGCCGTATACATTCCCCCCAAGCAGACACATCGATGGCCCTGAACGAACTTTATCTGACTCTTTGTAACTGGAAACCACACACCCTGAGGGTGCATTCATCGTAGCTGGGGATTTTAACAAGGCTAATCTAAAACAAAACTCCCTAAATTCTATCAGCATATCGATTGTGCTACCAGGGCTGGAAAAACACGGACCATTGCTACACTAATTTCCGCGACGCTTACAAGGCCCTCCCCGCCCGCCCCTTTCGGAAAAGCTGACAGATCCCATTTTGTTATTCCTGCCTACAAACAGAAACTCAAACAACAAGCTCCCGCGCTCAGGTCTGTTCAACGCTGGTCCGACCAATCTGAATCCAAGCTTCAAGACTGCTTCGATCACGCGGATTGAATATGTTCCGCATCGCGTCCACAATTGACGAAGATGATTCGTGTGAGCGAGTTCATTAGGAAGTGCATTGACGATGTCGTACCCACAGCAACGATAAAAACATTCCCAAACCAGAAACCGTGGATTGACGGCAGCATTCGCGTGAAACTGAAAGCGCGAACCACTGCTTTTAACCAGGCGAAGGTGACCGGAAGCATGACGAATCTACCGTGTGCTATTCTCTCGCAAGGCAATCAAACAGGCTAAGTCTCATCGAGCAAATCGAGTCGAAATTCAACAGCTCAGACACAAGAGGTATTGTGGCAGGGTCTAAGTCAATCACGGATTACAAAAAGAAAACCAGCCCCGTCGAGGACAGGATGTCTTGCTCCCAGACAGGCTAAACAACTTTTTTGCCCGCTTTGAGGACAATACAGTGCCACTGACACGGCCCCTACCAAAACCTGCGGGCTCTCCTTCACTGCAGCCGAGGTGAGTAAAACATTTAAACGTGTTAACCCTCGCAAGGCTGCAGGCCCAGACGGCATTCCCAGCCGCGTCCTCAGAGCTGCGCAGACCAGCTGGCTGGTGTGTTTACGGACATATTCAATCAATCCTTATCCCAGTCTGCTGTTCCCACATGCTTCAGAGGGCCACCATTGTTCCTGTTCCCAAGAAGCTAAGGTAACTGAGCTAAACGACTATCGCCCCGTAGCACTCACTTTCGTCATCATGAAGTGCTTTGAGAGACTAGTCAAGGACCATATCACCTCCACCCTACCGGACACCCTAGACCCACTCCAATTTGCTTACCGACCCAATAGGTCCACAGACGACGCAATCGCAACCACACTGCACACTGCCCTAACCCATCTGGACAAGAGGAATACCCATGTGAGAATGCTGTTCATCGATTACAGCTCAGCATTTAACCCATAGACCCTCCAAACTCGTCATCAAGCTCGAGACCCTGGGTCTCGACCCCGCCCTGTGCAACTGGGTCCTGGACTTCCTGACGGGCCGCCCCCAGGTGGTGAGGGTAGGTAACAACATTCTCACCCCGCTGATCCTCAACACTGGGCCCCACAAGGGTGCGTTCTGAGCCCTCTCCTGTACTCCCTGTTCACCCACGACTGCGTGGCCATGCACGCCTCCAACTCGATCATCAAGTTTGCGGATGACACCAGTGGTAGGCTTGATCACCCAACCGACGAGACGGCCTACAGGGAGGAGGTGAGGGCCCTCGGAGTGTGGTGTCAGGAAATAACCTATACTCAACGTCAACAAAACAAAGGAGATGATTGTGGACTTCAGGAAACAGCAGAGGGAGCACCCCCCTATCCACATCGACGGGTCAGTAGTGGAGAAGGGGAAGTTTTAAGTTCCTCGGTGTACACATCACGGACAAACTGAATTGGTCACCCACACAGACAGCGTGTGTGAGAAAGGCGCAGCAGCGCCTTTCAACCTCAGGAGGCTGAAGAAATTCGGCTTGTCACCAAAAGCACTCACAAACTTCTACAGATGCACAATCGAGAGAGCATCCTTCGGGCGTTATCCCGCTGGTACGGCAACTGCTCCGCCCACAACCGTAAGGCTCTCCAGAGGGTAGTGAGGTCTGCAGAACGATCACCAGGGGCAAACTACCTGCCCTCCAGGACACCTACACCACCCGATGTCACGGAGAGGCCATAAAGATCATCAAAGGACAACAACACCCAAGCCATGCCTGTTCACCCCGCTATCATCCAGAAGGCGAGGTCAGTACAGGTGCATCAAAGCAGGGACCGAGAGACTGAAAACAGCTTCTATCTCAAGGCCATCAGACTGTTAAACAGCCACCACTAACATTTAGCGGCCGCTGCCAACATACTGACTCAACTCCCAGCCACTTTAAAAATGGGAATTGATGGAAATTATGTAAAAATGTACCACTAGCCACTTTAAGCAATGCCACTTAATACTATGTTTACATACCCTACATTACCCATCTCATATGTATATACTGTACTCTATATCATCTACTGCATCTTGCATCTTTATGCAATACATGTACCACTAGCCACTTTTAACTATGCCACTTTATGTTTACATACCCTACAGTACTCATCTCATATGTATATACCGTACTCATACCATCTACTGCATCTGCCATGCCGTCTGTACCACACTCATCCATATATCTTTATGTACATATTCTTTATCCCTTCACACTTGTGTGTGTGTGTAAGGTTAGAGCGGTGAGATGTTAGGTTAGATTACTGTTGGTTATTACTGCATTGTCGGAACTAGAAGCACAAGCATTTCGCTACACTCGCATTAACATCTGCTAACCATGTGTATGTGACTAATAAAATTTGATTTGATTTGATTTGATTTGAGTTAGCTGGTTATTGTCTTATTTACCATTCATTTGGGCTGTGATGTATGAAGGTAACATATTTCAGTTTAAAAAAACTGCTTTCATTATGTCAAAACTGCTTCCAATGTCAAATGTATGAAAATATACAAAGCTGTATATCAATTTTACCGTACAATCCATGTGTACTGTTCACAGCATTTGAAATGACCATTTGATACAAACAGTGCCTTTGCAAATTGCAAATTGAGTTCAAAGCTTTTATCAATTTCAGAATCTGGGGAAAAATTTGACTAAATATCACAAATCAAGAAACAGTCAGCTTTGAATGAAATATCTTTCAATAGTGCCCTAAAATGTGTATCCAACTTCTCATCTCTTAGAGGCCAATTTTCCACACGGAGTGCTGGCACTGGTGCTTCAGGCCAGGAATGAGAGATGGGAGCTAGCTCACTAATCCTGGACCAGGACCACGCTGTTCTGGCATACTGTAGGACTACGTCCTAAATGGCACCCTATGCCCTACACACTGTAGTGCACTACTTTTGACCAGAGCCCAATGGGACCAGCTGAAAAGTAGTGCGCTACATGGGGAATAGTGTGCTAATTGGGACACAGCTTAGGCCTCTGGATACATTCCAGCTTCTAGAAGCATCTGTCACTTGAGCCTGGATAAGGACTCCTCGTTGGAAGGGAGTGGAGGCTACACTTTTCTTCCTTTCTCTTATTGTCTTTCTTTCTTTTTCTTTCATTCATTCCCTACTTCCACATTGACTGAATACACTTGGTTAGGAGTGAAGACTGTTGCTCTAAAAGTCAACAACTCTAAGAGGGACAACATACAGCATAGACTGAGTGTACAAAACATTAGGAACACCTTCCAAATATTGACTTGCACCCGCTTTTGCCCTCAGAACAGACTCAATCCATCATTGCATGGACTCCACAAGGTGTCGAAAGTGTTCCACAGGGATGCTGGCCCATGTGGACTCCAATGCTTCCCACAGTTGTGTCAAGTTGGCTGGATGTCCTTTGGGTGGTGGAAAACTATTGAGCGTGACAAACTCAGTAGCATTTCAGTTCTTGACACACTCAAACCCGTATGGTAGTAGGTGCGTCTACTACCATACCCCTTTCAAAGCCAATTCAATATTTTGTCTTGCCCATTAAACCTTTGAATGGCACATATACACAATCCATGTCTCAATTGTCTCAAGGCTTAAAAATAATTATTTAACCTGTCTCCTCCCCTTCTTCAACACTGATTGAAGTGGATTTAACAAGTGACATCAATAAAGGATCATAGTTTTCACCTGGATTCAACTGGTCAGTCTAAATCATGGAAAGAGCAGTTGTTCCTAATGTTTTGTACACTCAGTGTATTTGGTATAACGTCACATTGTCCCAATCCCAAAATTTATTCACTTAACTTCTTTGGGACTGGGGGGCAGTATTAGCTTGGATAAAAAGGTGCCCAGAGTAAACTACCTGCTACTCAGTCCTAAAAGCTAGAATATGCATATAATTAGTAGATTTGGATAGAAAACACTCTGACGTTTCTAAAACTGTTTGAATGATGTCTGTGAGTATAACAGAACTCATATGGCAGGCAAAAACCTGAGAAAAAATCCAACCAGGAAGTGGGAAATCTGAGGTTTGTAGTTTTTCAAGTCATTGCCTATCGAAGATACAGTGTCTATGGGGTCATATTGCACTTCCCAAGGCTTCCACTAGATGTCAACAGTCTTTAGAACCTTGTTTGATGCTTCTACTGTGCAGGAGGGGGGAATGAGAGCTGTTTGAGTCAGGGGTCTGGCAGAGTGCCACAAGCTCAATTACGTGTGCTCCCGTGAGAGTTGTTCCATTGCATTTCTACAGACAAAGGAATTCTCCGGTTGAAACATTATTGAAGATTTATGATAAAAACATTCTAAAAATTGAAACTATACTTCGTTTGACATGTTTCTACGAACTGTAATATGACTTTTCGTCTGAACTGTCGCCTGGACACGCCCGCACCTCCTGAGTTTGGATTTGTGTACTAAACGCGCAAACAAAAAGAAGGTATTTGGACATAAATGTTGGACTTTATCGAACAAAACAAACATTTATTGTGGAACTGGGATTCCTGGGAGTGCATTCTGATGAAGATCAAAGGTAAGTGAATATTTATATTGCTATTTCTGACTTCTGTTGACTCCACAACATGGCGGGTATCTGTATGGCTTGTTTTTGTGTCTGAGCACCATACTCAGATTATTGCATGGTGTGCATTAAGGAGAAGTGGATCTAAAATTCCATACATAACACTTGTATCTTTTAGCAATGTTTATTATGAGTATTTCTGTAAATTGATGTGGCTCTCTGCAAAATCACCGGATGTTTTGGAACTACTGAACATAACGCGCCAATGTAAACTGAGATTTTTGGATATAAATATGAACTTTATCAAACAAAACATACATGCATTGTGTAACATGAAGTCCTATGAGTGTCATCTGATGAAGATCATCAAAGGTTAGTGATTCATTTTATCTTTATTTCTGCTTTTGTGACTCCTCTCTTTGGCTGGAAAAATGGTTGTGTTTTTCTGTGACTAGGTCCTGACCTAACATAATCGTTTGGTGTGCTTTTGTCGTAAAGCCTTTTTGAAATCGAACACTGTGGCTGGATTTACAACAAGTTCATCTTTAAAATGATGTAAAATACTTGTATGTTTGAGGAATTTTAATTATGGGATTTCTGTTGTTTTGAATTTGGCGCCCTGCAATCTCACTGGCTGTTGTTGAGGTGGGACGCTAGCGTCCCGAATATCCAAGAGAGGTAAACCTGAAGCTCAAATAATTCTAAATAAATATTGCGAGTGTCCAAATTCCCTTACTTCCGTTCTAAACAATAGCGATTTGGGGTATGCATAATTTTTTTTTTATTGTATGTGAAATTTTGAAAACTTTAACCCTTTACGCTTGTGGGAATTGGCCTAAACTTAAAGCGCTAAACTTAAATATTTCTTACAGAAGAAATATGAAATGCATAAGCATGATAGCAATTGAAAGGGAACAGTTTGGAGATTAGGGTCAAATTCTTAGACCAAAGTTGAGGACACAACAACAACCTTTTTTTTAACCTTTATTTAACTAGGCAAGTCAGTTAAGAACAAATTCTTAATTGCACAGCCTAGGAACTGTGGGTTAACTGCCTGTTCAGGGGCAGAACGACAAATTTGTACCTTGTCAGCTCGGGGATTTGAACTTGCAACCTTTCGGGTACTAGTCCAACACTCTAACCACTAATCTACCCTGCCACCCCTGACACAAGACTGATTTTATGATTTTACATTTACTGTACTTTTTGCCGCATTTGTTGATAACGAAATCAATAAATACTTTGGATACATTCAGTAACACGACAAGAATATTCCTGGAAAATGTGGGGTAGGTGCAACATAGGACAAAAAAATGACAAGGGTTTGAGTGAGAATACTAGTTGGCCACACACCTCTCCAAAGTGTGCACACTTCCTAAGTAATTTCAATGCACTTTTATGACTCAGTCTTCAGCTATAAAGGTGCTTTGTTGAGCTCTCCTAGCTGTGCCCGTTGAGGAACTAGAGCAAGCACACTTGTAGTGGTTTTGTTTGGTATTTATGCAATCCAAAAACTGCCCATTATAACCGCAATCTGGCTCAAGTGGGCATAATTTTGAAAGCTTGTTCTATTTCCAACATAACTAGCTAAGTTATAAAATAAGATCTTACAGCGTTAGGCTTTAAACAAGGCAATTCAGAGAAACGGGTCCTAATTTTGGCGTTCGTAGAAAGGAGAGCGTAGAAAGGAGTCATGAGTGCATTCAGGTGCGTGTTCCGCTGTGAATTTTCTTCACAATAGATGAACATGGGTTGTTCCGAACAGAATAAGCCCATGTCATCTTGTAACTGTACATCAAACATAGCGATCAAAATCGTTGACACTATGTGACACGTTTTATGATAGGGAAATGTGAAGTGCACATTGACTTTTTTGGTCTTGCTTGTATGACATCAAAGCAGTATTTATTATAATCCTCAACATCTCATCTTTCAAAATACATCAAGTCCTCTTTATTTACAGCATTTTCTTCACTCAGACGATGCTTTTTTTGTTGCTAAAGTTGCCCAATTAGCACGAGGGCTGAGGGCAACTACTGGTCGCGTGCGGTGCTCAAGTTCAAAATGGCCGTCATTTACGGCATGATACTACTGAACAGCCACTGCGTTCCAATTTAGGCGCTTATTAGTGCCCAAATCTGCCATTTCCAACCCGTATACTGGTGCAGGTCTAAAGGGCTACATGCCAGGATGTCATACTCATTTCGACTTTCCATCCAGTAGAATTTGCTGTACACTATTGAGGAAGAGAACAGTCCTTCGAGACCAGCGTGTCGGACAACAGCTGATTATCACCTGAGGGGACACGCTGTACCAGAATGAACGAATGGCAATTAGATGACATATCCTCAGTAGGATGAGCCTCGTATGCTGATATCTGTTGCTTACTACATTCGTTTTTACTCAAAAGCACGTTCTAAGTAGTAGGCTAGCCAGATTTTGGACATGGCCGTTGTGTACAATTTAACTGTCATCATTACACCCAAGCATTTTAAACCACAACAGTGATACTAACAATCACTTCCATTTATTTTGACTACCTACAATGCCATCCCTGCTCTACATGGATGTTGAACTCTTATTCAGGTAGCTACTACCACTGCAATTGCTATGCCCTGAGGGAGAGAAGGGAACGTTTTCTCTGGCAATTGACTTCAGGTGGAAATGTAGATGGAGGACGATACAGTAACAGGTTGGCTCCTCTGGGACCGTTGGAAAAACAGAGGCAGGCATATCGATCAGGCATGGGGACGCCCCTGCACTGTGGCAGATGTTTTTTTCCCCCTCCGCTCACAGGAGCATCTGGATCCAGAGAGCAGATATTTGTGTGTGTGTGTGTGTGTGTGTGTGTGTGTGTGTGT
>NC_036860.1:10313665-10334846 GCF_002910315.2 Salvelinus sp. IW2-2015
GTGTGTGTGTGTGTGTGTGTGTGTGTGTGTGTGTGTGTGTGTGTGTGTGTGTAGAAGCAGAATGAAATATGAATCACTCTTTCCTAGGGTCAAAGACTGAGCACTAGCGTCTTGGGCCTGAGGTCTGCTGGCTTAACAGTGGCGATAGGAAGAAAGAGAGCGAAAGCGAGAGAGGGTGGGCCATGATGTGGCCATTGTGGGGACTGCCAAAATAACTAACGGTGTCTTTGAGCTTTTATTTGTGTTGGGAGTGGCTTGAAGTGAATGTTGAAAAGGGGAGGACACCGATGAGGATACTGAGGAGTACAGTGTTATTACAAAAGGCAAAATTAATAAATGATCCTGCAAACGTTATAAAGTACTGTAAAAAACTCTATATTTCCTGGTTCACTTGCGATTTGTTACGTACATTTCCCGGACTCCCCTCAAGCTTAAACTCTCCTCTAGCTCTCCTCTCAACCTTAAACTCAGACTTATTTCCAAATATGCATTATAGTAAGCTTGCAAACTTATTGACCCTGCTTTGTTACTTCCTTATTGAGGTCAATCTAAGCTGTTATGTCCACCCCAAAACTGATCACAACCAGTCATCCTGCTGAGTGTAAGACATGTTCTCTCTCTCTCTCAATTTCTACGCCCCTATTCCAGCGAGATGTCTTTGTTTTTGTGTGAGGATAGTAGTGACGATGTCCTCCATACTTTTAAGGGCCGCCATAGCCCTTTAATTTGGCGACATCAGCTAGATCACAAGGCCTTGCCGCACTGTGGTCGCCATCTTGCCACAGAGAACAAGCAGAGCCCGGGCAATGTGAAAGTCAAGGCTCTAGGGAGAAGTTGACACTAGGCAGTTGCACAGATCTAGGATCAGCTTATCCAGCTCCAATGTTAACTGTCATCAGTAAGAGGTGAAATGGAAAACTGCCAATACATGTAAGGGCTACTTTCACCAACAACTCAATCTGTTCAACGCTGTTCCTTACATTTCTATCTGCAAATCCAGAGCCTGAATCGATCATATCATCTCAGACTGTACAATAGTCAGAAATAGATGACACGAAAATTAGCCTACTTTTCCATGTTTTATTGATTTCCAGAAAACTTTTAATTTTGTATATAAGGATCTTTTTGTCTACAGTTTGCTAAAGTCAGGGATTGGTGGGAAATGTTGTCACACAATCCAGTCTCTATACAAAGTACCAATTGCTTGTGTGCATGCTAATGAATATCATGCAGACTGGTTTCCCACACCCTCGGGGGTAAAACAAGGAGATGCCTTATCACCAACTTTGTTTGCTATGTTTATGAATGATTTGGCAAAAGAAATGAAACGGTTCAATATTGGAGTAAGATATGATGATGAAATGCTAAGCATCCTTTTACGGTATATGCTGATGATGTTATTTTGCTAGGCAGAAACTGAACAAGACCTGCAGAAAATGGTATTAGGTACAGTCAATTGGTTCAAAAGATGGAACTCATGATCAACAAAACAAGAACACAGAACGCATTTTCAAAAACCAGTTACTAAGATAATTTTTTTCCCATTTTGTTTTGGTGAAGAAATTCTTGAGTTTACTAGCAATTCTAAATATTTGGGTCTTTTTATTGATGAACATATTACCTTTCTATACGGAACATCTGTCCGGGCCGACTCAGGAAGTAGTGTAACGGCAGTCTAAGTCGTCCTCCTCCTCAGACGAGGAGAGGCGAGAAGGATCGGAGGACCAATGTGCAGCGTGGTAAGTTTCCATGATTTAATGACAAGAAAACTAGACAAAATACAAAACAACAAACGTACTAACCGTCACAGTCCCGTGTGGCACAAACACTGACACAGYAAACAACCACCCACAAAATCCCCAACACAAAACAAGCCACCTATATATGATTCTCAATCAGGGACAACGATTGACAGCTGCCTCTGATTGAGAACCATATTAGGCTGAACACAGAAACAGACAAACTAGACACACAACATAGAATGCCCACCCAGCTCACGTCCTGACCAACACTAAAACAAGCACAACACATAAGAACGCTTGTCAGGACGTTACAAGTAGAGCTCTTGGGGGAGTTATAGGAGAAACCAAAACACTCAAAGATATTGGTTACGCTACGTATTCCCAACTGTATTAGTCATGCGTGTGTCCTGTTCTGGACTCTTCAGCAGGAGTGTGGGGTGCTAAGAGGCATCTCAAAAACGAACATGTCCATAACAGAGCAGTACATTACTTTTTTAGGTGTCCACAAATTTGCACCTATATTTGCAATAACTGGGGACTTGGGCTGGGAACCCTGTGAGGTGAGATGGAAGGCGTGTACGGTGAGACTTTGGAATAGACTGTTGGATATGCCAATTGCAAGAATAGGCAGTAGCGTTTTTTCAATGGGATCTATCCAGAGGGGGAGCCTGGGCAACTGAAATGTCTGACCTTTTCCAATGGTCTGACTGTGAACATCTGTATAAAAAGCTAATTAAGGGAGACAAAAAAAAAAATGTGTGGAGGAGATTAATCAAAAACCCAAATCGAGAACCTTTTGTTTGGTTAAGGATGAATGTGTGTAGGAGATATATTATGTATAACCTACCTAAAAGCAAGAAATCGCTATTTGCACAGGTATAATCAGGGATATTGCCCCTATGTATTGAAACAGGTATAATCAGGGATATTTCCCCTATGTATTGAAACAGGTCAGATCAGGGATATTGCCCCTATGTATTGAAACAGGTCAGATCAGGGATATTGCCCCTATGTATTGAAACAGAGTCAGATCAGGATATTGCCCCTATTGTATTGAAACAGGTCAATCAGGGATATTGCCCTATGTATTGAAACAGGTCAGATCAGGGATAATTGCCCCTATGTATTTAGAACAGTCAGATCAGGATATTGCCCCTATGTATTGAAACAGGTCAGAATCAGGGATATTGCCCCTATGTATTGAAACAGGTCAGATCAGGGATATTGCCCCTATGTATTGAAACAGGTCAGATCAGGGATATTGCCCCTATGTATTGAAACAGGTCAGGTCAGGGATATTGCCCCTATGTATTGAAACAGGTCAGATCAGGATATTGCCCCTATGTATTGAAACAGGTCAGATCAGGGATATTGCCCCTATGTATTGAAACAGGTCAGATCAGGGATATTGCCCCTATGTATTGAAACAGGTCAGATCAGGGATATTGCCCCTATGTATTGAAACAGGTCAGATTAGGGATATTGCCCCTATGTAATTGAAACAGGTCAGATTAGGGATATTGCCCCTATGTATTGAAATCATGGTCTAGATTCATGGATATTGCCCCTATGTATTGAAACAGGTCAGATTAGGGATATTGCCCCTATGTATTGAAACAGGTCAGTATTGTGGTGAAATGGAAGAGGAAAGATTGTAACTATTGTGACCTCAAAGAAATAGAGAATGAAAGTAATTTTATCCTCTATTGCCCTTTTTTACCACGATATACGCTTGCTCTTATTCCAGAAAGACGACCAGATAACTGGAATTATGTGGCTGAGCGATGAGGAGAAACTGGGATTTTTTTGGGGTACATGGCGTATTTCTGTTTGCTGAATATTTAGATAAAGCCTGGAATAAAAGAAAAAGGCCGACCTATAATTAAATTATACAAATATTTAGCTTCTATGTGGCAAATGGCACATGTGTATCTAGATTGTGTATGGACCTGTCTCCCGCATTAATCTTCTCTGCGCACTGCAGAGAACAGCAGAATAAGTATTATCACTGAATTATCACAGGGAATTATAGTAATCTTTGTGTTAATTAATCCCATAAGGGATGAGTTGCCAACTGGCGATTTGACATGAAAATAAAATGTAATTCAATCATTCTGAACACTTCCCCTAACTGAATCCACCCCAGGATAACTGATGATTGCTTGATATGGTGGGGGTTGGCTGTCAGGGGGTGACACTGATGTAAGCATACTAGTAAATCAAGCCCCTCTTGGAAGGAAATATGAAGTTCCCAGCTAGCACATAACGTTCTGAAAACCATATGTTTCTTCGAGCTTGGTAAGAGTGTGGTTGTCATATGATTATTTTGCATACAACCTTCCCACAACTTTCTGGGAATGGTGCACGATAGTTGCTTCCCAAGAAGCACATTTGGTTCCTTGGAAGTTTTGGGAATGTACGTTTTCGGTTTGCCATTGGTTCTGGGAACAAAGCCATACGTTTCCTGACTGGTAAACCTGAAGGTTTTTTTTAAACATTCATTTTTAGGTTGCAGGGTGGTTCTGAGAATATTTTATGATGGTTCTTAAAGTTTTCCTAGGAGGGTTTTATTATCATTCTGAGAACTAAAATTATAGGTTATTTTGAGTTTTTTTTATAACTTCCATAAAACTTTAAATATCACTGCTAGCTTAGTTTGGGTTAACTGTTTTGAAATCCAAGCACAGATAGGACACATGGAAATTAATTTTCTTAGGCATTAATTAACAAACACATACATTTTCTTTTGTGGCATGGTGTCCGTGAGATTCAAACCTATGATCTTCTATCATCTATACATGGAATTATTTCACTGCACCAACAGGATGGAGCTAGCATGTCATCTTTAAAAAAATAACTCATACAAACCTGTTAATTTTAGTCTATTAAAAACACACCTCATTTCAAAGGAAATAAGATTAGGTGTGGCCAATTAATGGGCGTGGACAACACACCTGAACACACTTAACAAGATAGAGGCTAGAGAGAGCTTTGTTGGTGGTGAGAACGGAATGTATATGTTTTCCAATAACATTCTTAGAATGTTCTTTGCACGTTACTAATGTTCTCTTGTGGATTTTACCTAAAGTTTTCTTAATGTTCTGAGAATAGGACATAGAAACATGAGGAGACCTGTAGGAAACATTATGCTGAAGTATTGAAATTCCCACAGAAGAACGTTGTTTCTTAACGTTCTCAGAACAATTTGATAATGTTAATTTAAATAGAACCATGAGGAAACATTATGCTGATGTATTGAAATTCCAACAGTAGAGTGTTTTTTGTTAACCTTTACAGCCCCGGCGTTCCGCTAGCGGAACTCCCCCCACATTCCACTGAAAAGGCAGAGCGCGAAATTCAAAAAATATTTTGTAGAAATATTAAACTTTCACACATTAACAAGTCCAATACAGCAAATGAAAGATACACATCTTGTGAATCCAGTCAACATGTCCGATTTTTAAAATGTTTTACAGCGAAAACACCACATATATTTATGTTAGCTCACCACCAAATACAAAAAAGGACAGACATTTTTCACAGCACAGGTAGCATGCACGAAACCAACCTAACTAACCTAGAACCAACCAAACTAACCAAGAAACAACTTCATCAGATGACAGTCTTATAACATGTTATACAATAAATCTGTTTTGTTCGAAAAATGTGCATATTTGAGCTATAAATCAGTTTTACATTACTGCTACCATCACAGCTACAGTCAGAAATAGCACGGGAGTAGCCAGAGTAAATACAGACACCAACGTCAAATACCTAATTACTCATCATAAAACATTTCTGAAAAATATATGGTGTATAGCAAATGAAAGACAAAGATCTTGTGAATACAGTCAATATATCCGATTTTTTAAGTGTTTTACAGCGAAAACACAATATAGCGTTATATTAGCTTACTACAATCGCTAACACACAACAGCATTGATTCAAGGAAAAAGGTGGCGATAGCACAGTTCGGCAGATATATGAAATAGCATCCCAAATTGGGTCCTACCTCTGTTGATCTTCCATCAGAATGTTGTACAAGGGGTCCTTTGTCCAGAACCGTCTTTGTTTGGATTCAGAACGACCTCTTTCCCTCTTGAATTAGCAAGCACACTGGCCATGCGGCGCTAAGCTCTCCTTCGTGAACAAAGTCAAACAACGCAACACGCCTAACGTCCCGAATAAATTTCAATAATATAATAAAACTATATTGAAAAAACATACTTTAGGATGATATTGTGACATGTATCAAATAAAATCTAAGCCGGAAATTGTATTCGCCCATAACGACAGCTTTCCAGAAGGCGATTCCAGGTCCAACTTCGCGCTTTCGAAAAAAGAAAAAATGGCGGACCCCTCATTCCAAGATGATGTATTCCACCTCAGAACAAGATAATCAACTCATTTCTGCTCTCACTTCCTCTTGACATCCAGGGGAAGGTGTATGACGAGACCTCGCGTTCAGAAATCTCACTTCCGGATAGGAAGTGGGCTGCAGAATGAGTTCTGTTTCACTTAGAGAAATAATTCAAACGGTTTTAGAAACTATAGAGTGTTTTCTATCCAATAGTAATAATAATATGCATATTGTACGAGCAAGAATTGAGTACGAGGCCGTTTGAAATGGGCACCTTTTTCCAAGTTAGTCAATACGCCCCCTGCAGCCTGAAGAAGTTTTAACAGAACATTTCATAAAAATGTAAAGATGGTTACATTTCATTTCAATTTTGGTAATGTTCTAGGAATATTCTATACTTGTTTTGACATTGGGAATGTAATAAAATAATTCAGATAATGTTAAGAAACAACGTATACTTGTTTCTTCAGCATACTGTTTCTACCAGGTTTCTTTTTAAAGTCATGTTCTCAAATAGTTAGTTCTTCTCAGCATCAACAAGACTCTCTCTATCCTCTACGTGTGTTCAGGTGTGTTGGCATCAACACTAATTGGCCACACCTGATCTTAATGAGTGCTTGTTAATTTGGAATGGGGTCTGTTTGAATAGACTAAAATGAACAACTTTGTATGAGTAAAAAGAAAACATGGCATTCTAGCTCCATCCAAATTCCATGGATAGAGAACAGAATATTATTGGCTCTAATCTCACTGATGCCTCAATCAAAAAGAAATGTGTTTGCATGATTAATGCCTAGGCAAATTCATTTCCATGTGTCCTATCTGTGCTTGGAGTTCAAAACAGTACAAGTCAGTTAGAACATTCTTCTCAGAATGTTAATAAAACCTCCCAGGAATTTTTTCAGGTAATCATAGTCAAATGTTCTCAGAACCTCTCTGAAAACTAAAAATTTATGTTTCCAGGCACATTTTACACTTCCGTTTAAAAAAACATTCTGTTTTACCGGTCAGGAAGCATATGGCTTTTTCCCCCAGAACCAATGGGAAACCAAAAACATACTTTCTCACAACTTCCAAGAATCCAAACGTGCTAGCTGGGTTTTCAACATTTGAGAGTATTAGGCCTATAACATGTATGAACAAGCCCCCTTCTCTCCCAAAGTTCTAAGAGTGTTATTCAGAAATGATAGACCTTACCCCATAGGCACTTAGTGTTCATAAATATTCACATTTTTACCCAGTACATAATGTAACACATTTGCAAGAGCAGTATTTGGCACAGATGTAAAAAACAGTATTGCGTGAAACTACCACTTTGGGTTTTGACACAACCGAAACGTTGGCAAGTTAAATCATTTGTAATGAAAAGTATTTGTGGATGGTTTAGGGATGTGGGGTTAGCTATTGGTGATCCGGATGGGTACGAATTACCTCACTGAATGTTGAAAAATAAAAGACCCCTTCTAAGATACCATTTTTTGCTTCTTTACCAAATTGAATTACTCAGCAAAAAACTAAACTAAAACAAACTATGTGAAAGAGTGCTCGTTATAGTAAACCATCACTGTCATGTACTCAATAATTGTATGAAGTTATGTTGGAAATTCATAAAATCGTGAATCATTTCTTCCAAATAATTATAGTTGCCCCTCCCCTTTTGTGGTATGACAAGCACCCACTTCCTGTTTTGGTTTGTGCTGGCAGGAGGTCCTTGGTGTAACGCTCAAGACTTCCCCTTGTAAACAGAGCATGCTACCCACACAGCCCATGGCTCTACACTCTACACTGCCTGCCAAGAGATCACTGAGATGGAGGGAGGTAGAGAGGGAGGGAGGCAGAGAGAGGGGAAGAGAGAGTGATAAAGACAGAGAGAGCAAAGGAGAATAACAGAGTGACAAAACACCAAGTTAGATTAAGAAATGATTAGAGCAGAAATAAATACATGTAAATTAGATGGACAGACGTGAAGTGAGACAAAGAATGACAAAAACGAGACATAGTCAAATAATTCCAAACTGAACAAAACTAGACCATGATAGAGGCTAGAGAATAGTAGAGAGACAGAAATAGAAAACCAGACAGAAGAATGGGAAAGAGAGGGAGAAAAAGGGAGTTACAGAAGTGGGGGAGCGAGTGAGGGAAACGTAGTCTTGGGCTGTGTCTCGGACTGTAGTTTATTTCTTGGTTTCCTGATTGCCTGTTCCCTTGAGGTCTCTGGGTGAGTTTGGTCATGATTCACGCTGCAGAAACGTAACACTGGGCCTGCAAAACACATTTACCCAGAAAGTTCTGGATTCTGGAGCTACAGTATTTCAAGTCTCTCCCCTCTTCCCTCCTAGGCTGCTGCTGTGATAATGTTAAGATTGCTCTAGTAGCAGCACTGAATCTCAGACTCTATTCTGCGCTTAACCTTTATTGCAGTGTGCGCAAATCAAATTTTAAAAGCACATATCAGCCAATCCCTAACAGAATGTTTGAATTGGGTGGCCATACACGTATCCCTTTTCCGATTGTTTGGATCTTCTGGTTTGTAACACTAACCACATGCCTCCCTCTCTGTCTTTGTAAACAGTCAAAGCCCACTGGGTCTTGTCATAGAGTGGCCCAGGGGAGTCTCCATTGTGCCCTGTACGTGTGTCTGGTTTCGGGTTACTCATTGTCCCTATAACCTCAGATCTAACCTCAGACATAACTATGACCGTGAGATATACATCCCAAATCTGACCATGGATCAGTTCTCAAGGGGGAGACTTCCCCCCCGGAACCCATGCGGCCGCCTGCCTGAGTTGTAGGGGAGGAGATAGGAGGTACCCACTGCAGTGTGCCTCTGAGTCACAGGGACTGTGGACCACATGCCACACACACCACTGCAATGTATCAGGCTGTAACTCATTCTGATGGGGGTGGTGGTGGTGAGCGTTTGGGAAATGGAGAGGAGGAGGGGATTCATGATTGACTTGACTATTGGCTTATACATGTAGTCGTGAGTGTGAGAGAGGAGGATGGTATAGAGGGAGGAAGAAAGATTGGGGTAAAATGACTCAAATGAACTCAAAAGAGGGGAATATGGCAGATGAATTAAGAGAAACGAGCAAGAAGGCACTTACAGTCAGAAGACGGTTACAGTCAGAACGCAATTACAGTCGTAAAATATGGAGATTGGGGAAGGAGAAAAAAGAGAGAAAGGTAACTTGAGTAATGTAGAGGGAAGAGTAATGGATAGATTGGCCAAGAGGTGCAGTCTGGAAGTGATAGCACAAAATGAAGGAAGAAAAGTTCATAATAAAAAGAGGAATCAGAGGGAGGAGAGAGAGAGAGAGAGAAAGATCGAGAGAGAGAGAGAGAGAGAAAGCCATTTGAATTGAATTGAGAGCGAAAGAAAGAAAGAGGGAAAGATAGAAAGGGGTAAAGGATGTTTAAAAGTGTGTGAATAGTTGGCTCAAGGTTCAGAGAGACTGGGAGTGAGGGAGGGACAAAGGGAGGGGTTCCGAAAGGCAGAAAGTGAGAGAGAAGAGAGGGAGAGCGAGCAAGAGGAGGATTCTGGGCAGAGAGAAAAAGAGAGGGCAAAAAAAAAGAGAAGAGGATGAACCCAGATGGTTGCCTATGTTAATTTAAAGATTGTGGGGGTTGGGTCTAATGCAAATATCTAACATGGGGGAGATTAAGAGTGTAAGGTACTGAGCTCTGGGAAAGCAAGTCCAAAAGCTCACTACTGTACTGCGCTATACTGAACTGCTGCCCCATTTGCCGGCAATCACTAAATCCAGGTGGAGTTCTGGTCGATGAGAATGGTATAGGTTTATATAGATTTTAAAACATGTGGGGGGCACCCTGGTATATGTGTGGGGGGGGCATACATCTGATGTTTACCATCAATCACTTTGGCACCCCAAACCTTAGGGGTACAGAGTATTTAGTATTGTTATCAGATAAGTTGATACCTGCAATACCTACAGTTGAAGTCGGAAGTTTACATACACTTAGGTTGGAGTCATTAAAACTCGTTTTTCAACCACTCCACAAATTTCTTGTTAACAAACTATAGTTTTGCAAGGTCGGTTAGGACATCTACTTTGTGCATGACACAAGTCATTTTTCCAACAATTGTTTACAGACAGATTATTTCACTTATAATTCACTGTATCACAATTCCACTGGGTCAGAAGTTTACATACACTAAGTTGACTGTGCCTTTTAAACAGCTTGGAAAATTCCAGAAAATGATGTCATGGCTTTAGAAGCTTCTGATGGGCTAATTGACATCATTTGAGTCAATTGGAGGTGTACCTGTGGATGTATTTCAAGGGCTACCTTCAAACTCAGTGCCTCTTTGCTTGACATCATGGGAAAATCAAATGAAATCAGCCAAGACCTCACAAGTCTGGTTTATCCTTCGGAGCAATTTTACAAATGCCTGAAGGTACCACGTTCATCTGTACAAACAATAGTACGCAAGTATAAACACCATGGGACCACACAGCCGTCATACCGCTCAGGAGGGAGACGCGTTCTGTCTCCTAGAGATGAACGTACTTTGGTGCGAAAAGTGCAAATCAATCCCAGAACAACAGCAAAGGATCTTATGAAGATGCTGGAGGAAACAGGTACAAAAGTATCTATATCTACAGTGAAACGAGTCCTATATCTACACAACCTGAAAGGCCGCTCTGCAAGTGTCAGACGGTGAGTGTAGCTGGTGTATGAAGTCAGGCGCAGGAGAGCAAAATGAGTGAGCAACGTACTTTACTCAAAAAATAAAGGCACAAGGCAAACAAATACACTTGACCAAAAACCAACGGTAAATATTATGCACGGGTGAAACCAGCCATCATAAACCGAACTGAACATAGAAATAATCACGCACAACAAACATGGGGTAAACACAGGGTTAAATACATGAACATGTAATTGAATAATGAAAACCAGGTGTGTAGAAAATAAAGACAAAACCAATGGAAAATGAAAGATGGATCAGCGATGGCTAGAAGACCGGTGACGTCAACCGCCGAACGCCGCCCGTACAAGGAGAGGGACCGACCTCGTCGGAAGTCGTGACAGCAAGGAAGAAGGCACTGCTCCAAAACCGCCATATAAAAGCCAGACTACGGTTTGCAACTGCACATAGGGACAAAGCTGGTACTTTTTGGAGATGTCCTCTGGTCTGATGAAACAAAAATAGAACTGTTTGGCCACAATGACCATCGTTATGTTTGGAGGATGTTATGTTTGGAGAAAAAAGGGGAAGGCTTGCAAGCCGAAGAACACCATCCCAACCGTGGAGCACGGGGGTGGCAGCATCATGTTGTGGGGGTGCTTTGCTGCAGGAGGGACTGGTGCACTTCACAAAATAGATGACTTAATGAGGAAGGAAAATTATGTGGATATATTGAAGCAACATCAAGACATCAGTTAGGAAGTTAAAGATTGTCCATTTGGAAGACAAATTTGGGACCAATGACCCCAAGCATACTTCCAAAGTTGTGGCAAAATGGCTTAAGGACAACAAAGTCAAGGTATTGGAGTGGCCATCACAAAGCCCTGACCTCAATCCTGTAGAAAACTTGTGGGCAGAACTGAAAAAGCGTGTGCGGGCAAGGAGACCTACAAACCTGACTCCATTACACCAGCTCTGTCAGGAGGAATGGGCAAAAATTCACCCAACTTATTGTGGGAAGCTTGTGGAAGGCTACCCAAAACGTTTGACCAAAGTTAAACAATTTAAAGGCAATGCTACCAAATACTAATTGAGTGTATGTAAACTTCTGACCCACTGGGAATGTGATGAAAGAAATAAAAGCTGAAATAAATGACTCGCTCCAGTATTTTTCTGACATTTCACATTCTTAAAATAAAAGTGGTGTTCCTAACTGACCTAAGACAGGGACTTTTTACCAAGATTAAATGTCAGGAATTGTGAAAAACTGAGTTTAAATGTATTTGGCTAAGGTGTATGTAAACTTCCGACTTCAACTGTGCCTCACCTATGGCACATTCCAACTCTATCCATCCATACTAGCCATGGCTAAAAACAATCTTGTAGTATATTAATAACAAAAGGTTTTGCCCTGCAAGCACAATAAATCTGTGGAGTTCAAAAGAAAGTGAAATTACTTCACTTCAATTCTTCAGAAAGGGAACAATAACCATGTGATATTATTGTGCCCAATAAATGTGAAGCTTCTGAGGGGGGGGGACTATAAAAGGCTGCATAAAAAAAAGAAGCTTTGCTTTTTTAGCTGTCCGGAAGGGGCGTCCAGAGAATTTGGCAATTGGAAATGAAGTGGGGGGGGGGGGGGGTGTTCCACCCTGACACTGAAATACATAAATATCTTCCTTCTGGTGATGATGTCATCACTGGGTGTCTGTTTATCTGTTTGTTTATTGTTTACCAAAAAATACATAATTATTACAACAAAATCAATATGGCTAAAGGGTTCTGATGGGAGAGATGGAGTTGTAGCCGTGGTTTGTTATTCCTTTCACCGATCCAGCCCTTCCTGATAGGTTAAGGCAAAGACGTAAGACCAAGAAAAAGGTCCACTGAAATATATAGGGGATAAGGGAGGGACAATATGAATCTATACCAATCGGTGACATCATCAGCTAAAGGCCACCATCACTGTACCAGATCAGGGACTTCTAGTAACGCTGAATACGGCATAAGCAGTCTATATGACAGGGAAAGTGTAGTCACGTCATCAGATAGGGGCGTGCAGGATCTCAGCTCTGATGTGGAAGCAACTGCTCCCCGTTCAGGCCAGGCAAATCGGTCAGGGAGGTAGCAAAACGCTGACCTCAATGGAAAAGAATGTAAATCCTTTTTCTTTCTCTCCTTCCCCTCCCCTGCAATTTAATTCAAGCAATATGTGCCTTTGGTAACTCTCGTCTTTTGCAGGGAGAAGAGAACACTTTTTTTCCTATCTGATACTCTCGCTCTCCTTCTCTTCCTCTTCAGTCCTCGCTTTCTCCATTGCTCTCACTCTGTTTTTCCCTCCTCGTCCCTCCCTCCCCACTTTCGCTGCCTCTTTCCCTCCCCCTCATTTGTCTTGTGGCGGGTTGGGGATTGTCTTCTGGGCTTGGTTGGTCGGCACGTCACAGTGCCACGTCGGAAAGCTCTCTTCTCTTTCCATCTCCCCATCGCCTCATGGCCAGAACTCTGCCTTGGGAAAACAAACCCCAACCAGTCCAAGTCAAGGCTCTAATTTAGTAACCCAAATACAGTTGTTCCAGCTTTAGCTTGGGAGAAGAGAAGCAGGGCTTTTGGAGTTTGTGTTGAGCGTGTTTTGTTTTTGCACATTTCAGGGGATTTATTGCAGATCTGTATTGACCCCGAGTTCCCCAGGTCATCCTTCCTGTGGTCCTGGCCTCACTACCAGCCCCCCCCCCCCTGAAAACATTTGGTTGAGGGATGCCCTCGTGTTACCCATACCCAACACACAATATCTGATCCCAAGACACAACATGACGTCCAATTCAATTTGACTTGCATAGCATTTTTTTATAAATACAATTTGTTGCAATGTATAGATCCCTGAAGAGCCAGCAAAGACAACAGTGTCCAGGAAAACCTCCCTAGGTAGCAAGAGACAGAGGAGTCAGACTCAAGAGGTGGAGCCCATCCTCCTCTAGCTGGCCGGGTGGAGGTTCAGAATACTTTCCTCGTGCCTTTCTCATCACTCGCACCAACAAATGTGTGAAGTTAGCACTGTACCATTTCTAAGTGTTGTCACGGTAGAGAGATTAAAAGGCATGATTAAGTGTTCTTTATGATCTCATATGAGCTCATTTGATTACCCTTCACTGGAGTTCAGATATAGATGGCCTGTATTCATCGCTGGCCTCCATCACCAACTCAAGGCAGTTGAAAATTCTATCCACTCATGCAAAATACCCATTTCCCTTCTAAAAACCTTTGTGCTGCTTTCCAGTAGGGAGTGAATTTCCAAATATCTCTGGTTCATGTGTTTATTCAATCAATTTACTCTGCTATTTTAGACTGGCTCTAATTGAGAGAGAGAGGGAGTTAGAGAGTGAAATTAAGGAGAGGGCAGTGGTGGTAGCTATTCAAAGCCCTGTGCTGGGCGTTTCTTACATTTCTGTGGTCCTGGTCCGGTCATGGAGGGTGCTGCTGCCTGCCTCTTCCAACAGTAGCTAAACGCCAGAACACGAGCAAAAATTGCGAGATAGATTTTCTAAATATACCTGTTTAATGCTCCACTATTGTGTCTTTCAGGCCAAAATTAGGCTATTTAGAGGTTAGATCATTGGATTGTAATGGTCCAGAATCAAAGCTGGTGAAGGCGAAATCAACGGAGGGTTTTTAGAAAGGCAACACGAGGGGTTAAGCCAAGCATTATCGTACAGCTGGCTGGCATGGGTCATCTGGTTTCTATCCTGTGGTAAGACGGCCTTCAGGATCAACTGGATGACATAGAAGGAAGAGGTGGAGGAACGCTCCTACTATGACTCTGGAGAGGCCCTATATTTTAGAGAGCGAGTACACAAACGCAATTCCTTGTCAACATGGACCTGCAGTGTTTTTACGTATGATATGACATTCATGAAGTCTATGAGAATTGTTTGTAATATACCAAGAGTTAGCTCATTGTTTACCTACTATAATTCATGTAACATACAGGGCATATTTTTCATTTAGTCTGTTCATGAAGTGTTTACAGGTACTTTGAATCAACCTATGAAAAAAGTTCAAATGCATCCATGGAGCTGTTTAGAACTTTAGTCCCAGAGCCAATGAGGCACAGCAGCCACTGAGTCGGCACTGATGGGGAAAACATCTGGGGTCAAAATGGAATTATCACCTCTGGGCTAGAGGAGGCTCTTGCCATGGACTTGCTGCACCACACTGCTAGATGGTTAGGGAGAATGTGACTAAAACTAGCATCTTATCCATTCAAATGGATGTGGATTATATATATACTTTTTCACTTAATATAAAAGGAAATACAACTTCTGGTCAACAAAGAAGGAAACTAGCTGATAGCTGCTGAGGAAAGTTGGGGTAACTCTTCATTTTAAGGGGTCCTTATCACAGCGTAATTACACTGTAAAACGTATTGTAGTTCATTGTAAATACTCATAGTTACACTGTAATAACCACATGTAACTGGTGGTAATTGCAGTCTGTAATTTCAGCGTTGTAGCAACACATGCTTGTTACCATGCTTGTTACCATGCTTGTTACAAATGGGCAAGTTTCCACTAAATTCACCAATTCTTTGTTTAGTTTCTTCTCAGCTGAATCCGATCAGCAATAACTGTCACATTGGTTGTAATCTCTTGAGGACAGATGCACTGGGTGTCCAAGATTGCAACGTTTGGAGGCTCAATAGGCTCTAATTACCAACCTGTCAATGCGCACTCTTCAACATCTCCACTCAATGTTGTTGCCGTCACTTGCCCCCAAAGTGCCATCTGGGTTAACTTGTTTAGGTTTACAAATACAGATCAGATATACGTCAACCTCACTGACTGGGGTCATCCCATACGGGTGTCATTCCAGATTTTAATTTGACGTATTTACGTATAATTCATGTGTACGTTACCCATTGTGACAACCTGAAAGGGAAAAGGAAAGGGATACCTAGCCAGTTGTACTGTCATGCCCTGGCCTTAGTATTATTTGTTTTCTTTATTATTTTAGTTAGGTCAGGGTGTGACATGGGGTATGTGTGTGTTTTGGGTGATTATATGGTATAGGGGGTGTTGGTTAGAGTGTATGGGTTTGTGTTGAGTGAATGTTTCTAGGGAAGTCTATGGTTGAGTGAATGTGTCTAGTTATGTCTATGGTTGCCTGAGTGGTTCTCAATCAGAGACAGATGTTTTCCATTTGTCTCTGATTGGGAGCCATATTTAAGGTGGCCATAGGCATCATGTATTGGTGGGTAATTGTCTATGTTGAACGTTTGTAGCCTGTGTGGGTGCACTACGTTTATAGCTTCACGGTCGTTTGTTGTTTTGTATAGTTTGTGAAGAGCTGGAGGCAGCGAAAGCCGAGAGGAGGCGATATGAGGAGGCGATATGAGGAGGCAGCACGGAGGCAAGGCTGGAAGCCCGCAAGTACAACCCAAAAATTTCTTGGGGGGGAGCTTAGAGGTAGTGGGCCGAGGGCAGGTAGGAGACCTGCGCCCACTTCCCAGGCTAACCGTGGAGAGCGGGAGTACGGGCGGACACCGTGTTACGCAGTAGAGCGCACGGTGTCTCCTGTACGTGTTCATAGCCCGGTGCGGGTTATTCCACCTCCCCGCKCTGGTAGGGCTAGATTGGGCATTGAGCCAGGTGCCATGAAGCCGGCTCAACGCGTCTGGTCTCCAGTGCGTCTRCTCGGMCCGGCTTACATGGCACCAGCCTTACGCATGGTGTCCCCGGTTCGCCTACATAGCCCGGTGCGGGTTATTCCACCTCCCCGCACTGGGCGGGCGAKGGGGACCATTCAACCAGGTAAGGTTGGGCAGGCTCGGTGCTCAAGGGAGTCAGTACGCCTGCACGGTCTGGTATTTCCGGCGCCACCTCCCCGCCCCAGTCCAGTTCCACCAGTGCCTACACCACGCACCAGGCTTCCAGTGTGTCTCCAGAGCCCTGTTCCTCCTCCACGCACTCGTCCAATGGTGCGTGTCTCCCGCCCATTACACCTGTGCCTACGCACGCACCAAGTCTCCTGTGCGTCTCCAGAGTCCTGTGCATCCTGTTGCTGCTCCCGCACTAGCCTTGAAATGCGTGTCCCAGCCCGGTACCACCAGTGCCGGCACCACGCACTAGGCCTAATGTGCGTATCCAGGGTCCAGTATAACCTGTTCCTTCTCCCCGCACGAGCCTTGAGATGCGTGTCTCCAGCCGGTACCACCAGTTCCGGCACCACGCACCAGGCCTACAGTGCGCCTCATCCGGCCAGAGCCATCCGTCTCCCCAGTGCCATCTGAGCCATCCGCTCCCCAGCGCCATCTGAGCCATCCGTCTCCCAGCGCCATCTGAGCCATCCGTTGCCCAGCGCCATCTGAGCCATCCGTCTGCCCAGTGCGTCTGACATCCGTGCCGTGCCGTCTGAGCCATCCGTCTGCCAGTGCCGTCTGAGCCATCCGTCTGTCCCGAGCCATTAGAGCCGCCCGTCTGTCCCGAGCCGTCAGAGCGTTCGTCAGTAAGGAGCTGCTAGAGCCATTCGTCAGACAGGATCTGCCAGAGCCGCCAACCAGACAGGATCTGCCAGAGCCGCAACCAGACAGGATCTGCCAGAGCCGCCAACCAGACAGGATCTGCCAGAGCCGCCAACCAGACAGGATTTGCCAGAGCCCCAACCAGACAGGATCTGCCAGAGCCGCAACCAGACAGGATCTGCCAGAACCGCCAACAGACAGGATCTGCCGAACCGCCAACCAGACAGGATCTGCCAGAGCCGCCAGCGAGCCATGAGCGTCCAGAGCCGCCAGCCTGCCATGAGCGTCCAGAGCCGCCAGCCTGCCATGAGCGTCCAGAGCCGCCAGCCTGCATGAGCGTCTAGAGCCGTCAGCCAGCCATGAGCGTCCAGAGCCGTCAGCCAGCCCAGGGGCAGCCAGAGTCGCCCGCCAGCCAGGGGCAGCCAGAGTCGCCCGCAGCCAGGGGCAGCCAGAGTCGACAGCCAGCCATGGGCAACCAGAGTCGCCAGTCAGCCGGGATCGGCTGAATCCGCCAGTCAGCCAGGATCTACCAGAGACACCGAAGCGGATATTGACAATGCTGGGAGTGGGGCCACGTCCCGCACCGAGCCGCCGCCATATTAGGGCCACCCGGACCCTCCTTTATATGTCAGGTTTTGCGGCCGAGTCCGCACCTTTGGGGGGGGGGGGGGGTACTGTCACACCCTGGCCTGTATTATTTGTTTTCTTTATTATTTTAGTTAGGTCAGGGTGTGACATGGGGTATGTGTGTGTTTTGGGTGATTATATGGTATAGGGGGTGTTGGTTAGAGTGTATGGGTTTGTGTTGAGTGAATGTTTCTAGGGAAGTCTATGGTTGAGTGAATGTGTCTAGTTATGTCTATGGTTGCCTGAGTGGTTTCTAATCAGAGACAGATGTTTTCCATTTGTCTCTGATTGGGAGCCATATTTAAGGTGGCCATAGGCATCATGTATTGGTGGGTAATTGTCTATGTTGAACGTTTGTAGCCTGTGTGGGTGCACTACGTTTATAGCTTCACGGTCGTTTGTTGTTTTGTATAGTTTGTATAAGTGTTTCGTTTCGTGTTCATCTTCGTGGTTCTAATAAAAGAAGATGTATTCATATCCCGCTGCGCCTTGGTCCGTCTCTCCTCCACACGATCGTGACATGTACAACTGAATGCATTCAACTGAAATGTGTCTTCCACATTTAACCCAACCCCTCTGACCCTCCTTGCCATCCAAGTGAGAGAATAAACCCACAAGTACAGCACAGAGTACATGTACTATCTACATAAGTACAATGCAATTACTAGGTTTTAAACAGGATTATTTAAAATGAAGTCTCGAGAGGTACTTGTAATTAATGTGTACTTCTATACTGTACTACGTTACCTATCCTGATAACCTGGCCCTGATTTAAAGCTTCTGGAAGCACCATCCAAGTGAGAAAATAAACACACTAATACACCACAGAGTACATGCAATATCTGCATAAGTACAATGTAATTACTAGTTGTTACACAGGATTTAGCTAGTTAAAATGAAGTGCATCTTGAAGTGTACTTACTTGTAATTAGTGTGTACCTACAAAGTATGTTACACATTCTGAAAATCTAAAATTGTGAGAAAATAAGCACACTATTACACCACAGAGTACATATCTGTAATATCTGCATAAGTACAAGAGTGTTGCTGCACAGGATTTAACTAGTGAAAGTGAAGCGTAACTTTATAGTTACCGATGAGTCATTTCTATAGCATTACTTATTACCCATTCCCAAGTGAAAATACCTACAAACAAAATATGAGCTTCTACTTTAGTCAACTTTATTGCAACATGTAAAAAGACCTTACATTTCTTACAAAATAAAATATTTTTATTGTTAGATAAAAAAAAATACAAAAATTGATTAAACAAAGATATAGGCATAGGCCACAAGGTTCAGGGAAGATAAGACCATTGAGCCCAGCTAACGTTAGCTAGCTAGTTAGCTAGCGAAAAGCGACCATAGCATATTTGCCATCTTTAAGTAGCTAGCTAGCTACTGTAGTCAAGGCTAGAAAACTAGCTAGCATGCTAGCTAATCAACAACAACAAAAAACACAGATTGCATGGAAAGTATATTCTGTAGATCGGTGGTCACCAACCGGTCAATCGCAATCGACTGGTCGATCTTCAAGGCATTCCTAGTCGATCATCAAACATTTCTGTAGAAAAGCCAATTCTAAAGGCTTTGGCTCCTTTTTTTCCCCATTTGTGTTGTGCTGTTGGCGGTAGGTGCACTTGATTCAGAAGCCCTGCGCACCCGGTAGGCAAAATGTTCCCATTTTGAACCATTTAATTTGTCTGAATTAACAGATATACCTGGCGGACTAGGAGATCCGTGGCTAAATTGAGTGTTCCTACTGCGCTAGCCAATCGGGTCGCTCGTATAGTGTATCGATAGCCCTGCGACTTTATTATTATTAGCAGCTCGTCATGTCCATTTTAATATCAAGGAATATTTCACTTTCTCTGGTCATAGGAACAACATGAATTAATGCAGGAGGCAAATGTGGTGAGACTCGATTTTCGCTATCAGGTGAAAGAAGGTGTTCCCCTCTCTCTGGTCAGTCTCACTGGAGGAAAGGAAGGAGAGAGATGGGACCGTGAGACCTCTGTTGCTCTCTCCCTCCCTCCGCTGAGAGTAATACTATGTTCAAAACAACTGGGAACTCGGAAATCTCAGACTTCCGACCCCAGTGCGTTCAAGACAATTGGTATCACGGGAAAAAAACAAGATCTGACTGGGAAAAATAGTTTTGAACCGATCATCCAACTCAGAACTCCATGTAGGAAATTGGGTATCTTTCTAGAACTCCGACTTTCTGACCTGAAAATCACTGACGTCATGAAAAGCAAAACAATTTGCATGGAAAACTTACTCTCTCCTGTGTAGACGTTTTTAACCTACAACACAGTGTATTTCGCGGCAATCATTGATGTCTGACATTATTTTCTACTTCCGGCGCCGAAAAGAGATGGCCGCCTCGCTTCGTGTTCCTTGGAAAATATGCAGTATTTTGTTTTTTTACGTGTTATTTCTTACATCGGTACCCCGGGTAATCTTAGGTTTCATTACATACAGTCGGGAGGAACTACTGAATATACGATTAACGTCAACTCATCATCGTTCCTACCAGGAATATGACTCTTGCCATCTTTATGCTATACATGTACCACTACCACTTTAAACTATGCCACTTTATGTTTACATACCCTACAGTACTCATCTCATACTATATACCGTACTCTATACCATCTACTGCATCTGCCATGCCGTTCTGTACCACACTCATTCATATATCTTTTTACATATTCTTTTATCCCTTTACACTTGTGTGTGTGTGTAAGGTAGTAGTGTGGAATTGTTAGGTTAGATTACTGTTGGTTATTACTGCATTGTCGGAACTAGAAGCACAAGCATTCGCTACACTCGCATTAACATCTGCTAACCATGTGTATGGACTAATAAAATTTTGATTTGATTGATTTGATTTTTTAACAGTTTTAGAAACTTCAAAGTGTTTTCTATCAATTCTACCAATTATATGCATATCCTGGCTTCTGGTATGAGTAACAGGCAGTTTACTTTGGCACGTCAGTCAGGCGGAAATTCAGGAAACTAGACCCTATCCCAGAGAGGTTCAAGATCCTTTTGGTTCCTAGATTTGGCGCTCTCAGTGCGCGTGCGCCGTGCGGTAGCAGAGAAAAATGCCTATGACTTGGGTGACTGGAGTCTCTGACAATTTATGGGTTTTCTTGACACCGCCTATTAATATAGGTCCTGAATGGCAGGAAACTTGGCCCCAGTTATGTACTAGGCCGTAACGCACTAACCTCTGTAGCGACTTACGGTCAGATGCCAAGCAGTTGCCATTACCAGGCG
>NC_036860.1:10340200-10343051 GCF_002910315.2 Salvelinus sp. IW2-2015
TATTGACTTCCCGAAACGGATCCAGTGTTTTGCCTTCCCCAATACAATGGATCTGATCCCAGCCGGCGACCCTGTGCGACGCCGAAAAAGGGGAAAACGTGGCGTCTTCTGGTCAGGCTTCGGAGACGGGCACATCGCGCTCCACTCCCTAGCATACTACTCGCCAATGTCCAGTCTCTTGACAATAAGGTTGATGAAATCCGAGCACGGGTAGCATTCCAGAGAGACATCAGGGATTGCAACGTGCTCTGCTTCACGGAAACATGGCTAACTCAAGGACGGCTAACGGAGTCGGTGCAGCCAGCTTTTTCTTCATGCATCGCGCCGACAGAAACAACATCTTCCGTAAGAAGAGGGGCGGGGTATGCCTTATGATTAACGAGAAGTGGTGTGATCATCATAACAACACACAAGAACTCAAGTCGTTCTGTCACCTGATCTAGAACTCCTCACAATCAAATGTCGACCGCATTATCTACAAGGGAATTCTCGTCAATCATAATCACCGCCGTATACATTCCCCCCAAGCAGACACATCGATGGCCCTGAACGAACTTTATCTGACTCTTTTGTAAACTGGAAACCACACACCCTGAGGCTGCATTCATCGTAGCTGGGATTTTAACAAGGCTAATCTAAAAACAAAACTCCCTAAATTCTATCAGCATATCGATTGTGCTACCAGGCTGGAACACTAGACCATTGTTATACTAATTTCCGCGACGCTTATAAGGCCCTCCCCCGCCCCCTTTCGGAAAGCTGACCACGACTCCATTTTGTTGATTCCAGCCTACAAACAGAAAACTCAAACAACAAGCTCCCGCGCTCAGTCTGTTCAACGCTGGTCCGACCAATCTGAATCCACGCTCCAAGACTGCTTCGATCACGCGGATTGGAATATGGTTCCGCATCGCGTCCAACAACAATATGACGGATATGCTGATTCGGTGAGCGAGTTCATTAGGAAGTGCATTGACGATGTCGTACCCACAGCAACGATAAAAACATTCCCAAACCAGAAACCGTGGTTGACGGCAGCATTCGCGTGAAACTGAAAGCGCGAACCACTGCTTTTAACCAGGGCAAGGTGACCGGAAGCATGACCGAATACAAACAGTGTAGCTATTCTCTCCGCCAAGGCAATCAAACAGGCTAAGGTCTCAGTACAGAGACAAAATCGAGTCGAAATTCAACAGCTCAACACAAGAGTATGTGGCAGGGTCTTACAGTCAATCACGATTACAAAAAGAAAAACCAGCCCCGTCGAGGACCAGGATGTCTTGCTCCCAGACAGGCTAAACAACTTTTTGCCGCTTTGAGGACAATACAGTGCCACTGACACGGCCCCCTACCAAAACCTGCGGGCTCTCCTTCACTGCAGCCGAGGTGAGTAAAACATTTAAACGTGTTAACCCTCGCAGGCTGGCCAGGGCCAGTGATGCAACCGGTCAGGATGCTCTCGATGGTGCAGCTGTAGAACTTTTTGAGGATTTGGGGACCCATGCCAAATCTTTTCAGTCTCCTGAGGGGAAAAAGCTTTTGTCGTGCCCTCTTCACGACTGTCTTGGTATGTTTGGACCATGATAGTTCATTGGTGATGTGGACACCAAGGAACTTGAAACTCTCAACCTGCTCCACTACAGCACCGTTGATGAGAATGGGGGCGTGCTCAGCCCACCTTTTCCTGTAGTCCACAATCCTCTCCTTTGTCTTGCTCACATTGAGGGAGAGGTTGTTGTCCTGGCACCACACTGCCAGTTATCTGACCTCCTATAGGCTGTCTCATCGTTGTCGGTGATCAGGCCTACCACTGTTGTGTCATCAGCAAACTTAATAATGGTATTGGAGTCGTGTTTGGCCACGCAGTTATGGGTGAACAGGGACTATAGGAGGGGACTAAGTACACACCCCTGAGGGTCCCCAGTGTTGAGGATCAGTGTGGCAGACATCTTGTTGCCTACCCTTACCACCTGGGGGCGGCACGTCAGAAAGTCCAGGATCCAGTTGCAGAAGGAGGTGATTAGTCCCAGGGTCCTTAGCTTAGTGATGAGCTTTGTGGGCACTATGGTGTTAAACACTGAGCTGTAGTTAATAAACAGCATTCTCACATAGGTGTTATTTTTGTCCAGGTGAGAAAGGGCAGTGTGGAGTGCGATTGAGATTGCATCATCTGTGGATCTGTTGGGGTGGTATGCGAATTGAAGTGGATCTAGGGTATCCGGGAGGATGCTGTTGATGTGAGCCATGACCAGCCTTTCAAAGCACTTCATGGCTAACGATGTGAGTGCTACGAGGTGGTAATCATTTAGGCAGGTTACCTCCGCTTCCTTGGGCACAGGGGCTATGGTGGTCTGCTTGAAACATGTTGGTATTACAGACTCGGTCAGGGAGAGTTTGAAAATGAATGGCCCTCTCCTATTCTCGCTATACACCAAGTCACTTGGCTCTGTCATAATTTAGGACCTGCGCCGCTTCCTGCGTGAGCAGGGTCGTACTCTGCGAATGTTGTAGAGCATGAACCTACAGGAACGGGTCACCGCTTGATGTTAGTTGAGAACGACAGGGTGTTGTCCAGGATCACGCCAAGGTTCTTAGCACTCTGGGAGGAGGACACAATGGAGTTGTCAACCGTGATGGCGAGATCATGGAACGGGCAGTCCTTCCCCGGAGGAAAGCAGCTCCGTCTTGCCGAGGTTCAGCTTGAGGTGGTGATCCGTCATCCACACTGATATGTCTGCCAGACATGCAGAGATGCGATTCACCACCTGGTTATCAGAGGGGGGAAAGGAGAAGATTAATTGTGTGTCGTCTGCATAGCAATGATAGGAGAGACCATGTGAGGGATTATTGC
>NC_036860.1:10348420-10398011 GCF_002910315.2 Salvelinus sp. IW2-2015
ACTATTGTAAAGTGGTTGTTCCACTGGATATCATAAGGTGAATGCACCAATTTGTAAGTCGCTCTGGATAAGAGCGTCTGCTAAATGACTTAAATGTAAATGTAAATGTAAATGTAAAATGTCAGTGAAGACACTTGCCAGTTGGTCCACGCATGCTTTGAATACATGTCCTGGTAATCCGTATGGCCCCGCGGCTTTGTGAATGTTGACCTGTTTGAAGGTATTGCTCACATCGGCTACCGAGAGTGTTATCGCTCAGACATCCAGAACAGCTGGTGCTCTCATGCATGCTTCAGTGTTGCTTGCCTTGAAGCGAGCATAAAAGGCATTTAGCTCATCTGGGTTTCCCTTTGTAGTCCGTAATAGTTTTCAAGCCCTGCCACATCAGATAAGCGTCAGCGCCAGTGTAGTAGGATTCAATCTTAATCCTGTATTGACGCTTTGCTTGTTTGATGCTTCGTCTGAGGGCATAGCGGGATTTCTTATAAGCGTCCGGATTAGTGTCCCGCTTCTTGAAAGTGGCAGCTCTAGCCTTTAGCTCTATGCGGATGTTGTCAGTAATCCATGGCTTCTGGTTGATACTTGTACGTGCGGTCACTGTGGGGACGATGTCGCCGATGCACTTATTGATGAAGCCGGTGACTGAGGTGGTATACACCTCAATGCCATTGGATGAATCCTGGAACATATTCCAGTCTGTGCTAGCAAAACAGTCCTGTAGCGTAGCATCCGCGTTATCTGACCACTTCTGTATTGAACGAGTCACTGGTACTTCCTGCTTTAATTTTTGCTTGTAAGCAGGAATGAGGAGGATAGAATTATGGTCAGATTTGCCAAATGGAGATTAAAGTATGGTGCATTGGGATGCTTTCAGAAAATGTAACATTTGTAAGAAGCATGGTAAGAAGCATTCGTTGTTACACCCCTGTAATTACATTTACATTTTAGTCATTTAGCAGACGCTCTTATCCAGAGCGACTTACAGTAGAGTGCATACATTTTAGAGACAAGGATATCCCTACCGGCCAAGAGCAGACGCTCTTATCCAGAGCGACTTACAGTAGAGTGCATACATTTTATTACATTTTTTTTACATACTGAGACAAGGATATCCCTACCGGCCAAACCCTCCCTACCGGCCAAACCCTCCCTAACCCGGACGACGCTATGCCAATTGTGCGTCGCCCCACGGATCTCCCGGTTGCGGCCYGCTGCGACYGAGCCTGSGCGCGAACCCAGCCCAGCCTGGGCGCGAACCCAGAGACTCTGGTGGCGCAGCTAGCACTGCGATGCAGTGCCCTAGACCACTGCGCCACCCGGGAGNAACCCAGCCCAGCCTGGGCGCGAACCCAGAGACTCTGGTGGCGCAGCTAGCACTGCGATGCAGTGCCCTAGACCACTGCGCCACCCGGGAGATATTACAGTTAATTACAGACCGCATTTACCCCATGTTATTACAGTGTAACTATAAATTATTACAATTAATTACAATACTTGTTAGTGTAATTACATACGTAATTACACTAATAAGGACCCCGTAAAATAAAGTATTACTGAAAGTTGTCCATTTTCGAATATGGGCCATGTCTACAGAAACAGACAAACTTGTGGATGACCCCTGTCAGATGGCCTCCAGTGACCTATTCTCTGAAACTGGGGTGGACAGCTGCACCCATAACCTGAACTTTGATCTCTCATGGGGATGAGCAGTCATCCCCCCTAGGTTACCCTCCCTATCTTTGAGTTTGCAGGTCCACTAAACCCAGACACCCATCAGGCAGTATGTTCATATGTGAAGCTGAGGAGGAGAGAGATTTACACTGTTTCCCAGCTTGGAGGCATCACCATGGAAACCCAACACTAAGCGTTACCAGATGTCGGTCAAATATGGTGGAAAAAAAATTAAAATGTTCTTGTTGCGTTGTTTTGCTAGTACGGTGTGTAGAGGGGATAAGTACTGAGCACAGAGCTTTGGGACAACCAAGGGAGGAAGTGTACATTTAACAAATCAGCCTTTTCATTAACTACCTACTTCAATGTGCTGTCTGTGATATATGCATATCTATAGGCGTTATGACAGAATGAAAGAGATTTGGCCACCTTATTTCTACTGAAAAAATATATAAAAATGTTGTTGTTGTTGTTCCCATGTTTCATGAGCTGAAATAAAAGAACCCGGAAATGTTCCATACACACAAAAAGCTTGTTGCTGTAAAATGTTGTGCACAAATTTGTTTACATCCCTGTTAGTGAGCATTTCTCCTTTGCCAAGATAATCCATCCACCTGACAGGTGTGGCATATTAAGAAGATGATTAAACAGCATGATCATTACACAGATGCACCTTGTGCTGGGTACAATAAAAGGCCACTCTAAAATGTGCAGTTTTGTCACACAACACAATGTCACAGATGTCTCAAGTTTTGAGGGAGCGTGCAATTGGCATGCTGACTGCAGGAATGTCCAACAGAGCCGTTGCCAGAGAATTGAATCTTCATTTCTCTGCCATAAGCCAACTCCAACGTCATTTTAGAGAATTTGGCAGTACATCCAACTGGCCCCACAACCGCAGACCACGTGTAACCACACTACCCCAGGACCTCCACATCTGGCTCCTTCACCTGTGGGATCGTATTTCTGTCTGTAATGAAGCCCTTTTGTGGGGGAAAACGTATTGGCTGTATTCTGATTGGCTGGGCCTGGCTCCCCAGTGGGTAGAACTTTGCCCTCCCAGGCCCACCCATGACTGAGCCCTTGCCCAGTTATGTGAAATCCATAGATTACAAACCAATTTATTTATTTCTATTGACTGATTTCCTTATATGAACTGTAATTTTTGTTGTTTCGACTACTCGAATGGCATAATAATGCCATGCCTTGTAACAGCAATGTATCTGATGTTATCAACCAAGATTTGATATGAGACACAGCATGACAGGTATTTCTCTCATTCCCACAACCGCTCAATGAAGGTGCTAGCAATAGCATTTCAAATAAAACATTCTGTTGTCTCCTGGCTAGCTGCCAAGCTAAACGTAGCTGCAGAGAGCTAGCTGATCCCAGAGAGCCTCCTACTCAGCACATGCCAGAGGGCGTGATGAGGAACAAGGATGGGATGGGCCGGTCTGTCCGAGAAGCCCATTGAAGGATTAGGAGTTAGGACATACTGCCAAGAGTCTGGCGTTAGCCCCGTCCCACTGACCCACAGGCCCGTCTTGTACAGGATATGCTGGATCAAAAAGGTGGTTAACCCCTCGACACGTTACGATTGCTGGGATTTAGCTAGGATTCCCCTTTCCTTTGTGAAACATTGTTAAGAGGAAGCACAGCATGTTATCTATTCTTCAAGCTAGCAAATTAATTGAGAACTTGTCCCCCAATAGAGTGTAATTTAGAATTGAAGACACAGAAGGAGGATGGTGCTGGCTTTTATGACACTGTCCAACGTCCTGTTCGTTATGTGGCACAGAATGACTGCTAGCCAGTGACTGGAAGGTCAACGAGGATAGCCGTCATAGTCCAAACCGCAGCTTTTATTGTAGGTCTTGAGATGGTCAGAAGGGAGACCGCAGGTTTGCACAACTTCAGATGTCTTCATTTGACAACAGACAATGATAGGAGATGAGTGGGTAGGGAGGAAGATGGATGAATTATTGAAGAGAAATTTATACCTTCTCATAGAGGAGCGTTTGTCATTTAAATAAACAGCACAGCAATGGTCATGAGAAATTGTCCCTTAAGTCCAGCGTTGACTACAATGATCTTGAAAGGATTGTGTTTCTTTACACTTGACCGTGATCAAACTGGGACCACAATGCTCATTTCTGGTCAGATGCAGGAATCCTTCCTTCTCCCAATTCTCCTCCCACTCTTAACACACCCTCCCTTACTCTCTCGTTCTCCCTCTACTTAACTTGGTAGCGTTTGACTACCCGACCGTTCTTTCATGCATTGGAAATCAGCCCATACACTCACACACAGACCCAGAGGTAGACTTACCCATTCCCTCTAAACAGTGACGTAGGTAAAGCATACATTAAAGCTCTGTGTGTATCTGTGCACATTATGTATTGATACTATCCAGTATGTTTCATAATGCATGAGTATGTTAAATGTTATATTTCAGTGTTTAGAGACACTTTTTTTGTTCTCTGCCTGACCCTAGAATGGTTCCCCTTTATTTGTAGAAATCTGACCGTTGACTTGAGCTCCAGATATTTGTTTGAATCATCAACCCAATCGCCTTTCAATTCCTAGCTCACTGCTGGACACTGCTGTGAGAGGTTGGGCAGGGTCAGAGTGTTGTTTGAGGACAGAAATCTGTCTAACACAAACCAGATCTCAAATGTCATCCCGAAATCTCTCCATAAACATTCCTGTTGATTTGACCTCAAATAAAACATGTTAAGATGTGATACCCTTTGTAACATACAGTACCTGCATGCGGTGATGGGATTTTAAAATCGGCAGGCAAAAAAGTCGTGGATGATACGTAAAAGTATTTCCCCTGACATCGAATAGGCCTATGGTCTCTACCACTTTTCAGAAATGTGCTGCAAATGTGTTCCATGCCAGTTTTCGTGTGAGTAAACGTTCATTTAAACTCTTCTAGCATAATTAAACAGCTGAATCACAACAGCCGCTATCTCTACACTGCTATCTCACTCAGTGGTTTGGGAGATTAATTTACAATCAACAAAGGGATAGAACTTAAATTCACATGCCAAGGTATGTGGTCACTAGAGACAGGGAGACAACGAGAGAGAAAGATAGCAGACGAGAGACAAGAGTGCCAAACCCTTTGACGCATTATAAAGTCCAAATGCGCCATGGTGAATTGGTAATGACCTTTGGAATCTTTCTGGAGCAATCTCTTAACAGTAAAGGGTTCTCCATTGGAAAAAAAGAAAATGGGTACAGTAGAGCTTCACATTTTATAACAAGAGACTCCTATTGGGCACACTTTTTCCCCTTCTGGACCTAAAGCTGAAATCTGTAAAGGGGGAAACAGCGCCACTGTTCACCCCAGCGACTTTGTCATTGTTTTTGTTTGTTGATGAAACGGAGGAGAGGAAAATCCAGAATCATGGTTAAAAAAAAAAAGTTGCAGTGCATATTCAAAACAGTGTCTGTTGTTTGACGTCATTTCTTTGTTGTTGTAATATTCGCAAAACGGACGTGGCAGTTTCACAAACTATGGATTTCAGCTTTAAGGCGTCTTTCTGATTACCTTTCCCCAATGGAATTTTCAAAGAAGCAGCGCACCTGTTATTCTCCTTCCCAGGCCTTCTCTAACCTCACCTTACGGTCCTGACTTCCAATACTTCCACCGGTGTTGTGTTTTATGATGTCCAGGATACTGAGCAGCAGACCCGCTGGTGAAATGTGAAACAGTTAGGAAAGATGCTATATCACACAGAAAACTGTGGACGCCTCTGGTTTACAGGACATCGTTACAGATCTTCTTTAACCTTGAGACTTCACACGCTCATATAAAGTAAAAAAACTCCAGACATGCAGTTTGCCCAACAGGAACATGTTCTAATTCTTTATTTTAGAACAAATGATAGACATTACACCAAATGTCGGCCATGCATGAAGGTTTTACTAATCATTTTCTCTTTACCAAAACATAACATAAGCATGAAAGAGGAAGTGACATGGCTATGGGTCCGACCTCTACCCATGATCCTTTGCAGCAGTTAATTGAGCCGTGGGTGCTGAGTGTGTGATGTAATGGGGAAATACTGATTGTTTACACAGCGCTACTTGGTAGGTGCTGTACTGCCCTGTCGCTTCCTGCTAATGGAGAGATGATTGTAAGGCAGGCAGGCTGCACTACCGAGAGCATTCTTTCCCCACTACATCACTAAGGGCCTCATCATCTACAGTTAAGGCCACCATTTTGGCTGAAAGTTAGGGGGACTGGAGTAGGGGGATGGTGTTTGTGTTTGTGTGGTTCACATATTCTGAAACCCCTCTCCAATATGAACTCCCTTCACCCACCCCACACTAATGGAATGGATCAAACTCTACTAGAGGGCGAGAGAGAGTGTGTGTGTGTGTGTATATACATAGTCTTACATGATGAATCATTTGTCCAGTCCACACGAGTGTGGGGGAATGCTTGCTGGAGGAAGAGTTTTTTTGTTGATGTTTTGCTTTAGGTCCATGTGAAACAGTTAGCACTTCACACAAGTTCTCTTAAAGTGTTGTACACAAGGTACACACATCTAGACGTATCTACAACATTAAAGAGAATGTTAAATTCTATATTTAATGTTCCTTAAAAACAATAGTTATTTCTCTATTACCAATCAGCAGTCTCTCCCACATATTCTGTTCCTCTCCTTTCCCACTCCCCCCCCTCTCTTACACTCACTCTTTAAATATGTCCTCTTTGACCCACTTCTCTTTCACTCTTTCTCTCACCCGCTCTTTTTCCTCAGTTCCTCCCTGTGTCTGTGCAGAATTGAACCAGAGGACCAGAGACCCAGATAGAAGACAGGGAGTTAACGTAGTCTCCAGACAGGCAGCTGAGCTCACGCTCTGACTAATTTTCCCATACTGGAACGCTGAACGACGGGGGGAAGGGTAAATCTGATCGCTGCTCCAAGAGCTGTTTTTCCAAGGCTGCGCAGGTCTGGACAGTATTTTGAGCCAAGCTGGAGAAAAAGGCCTCTAGACTGACTGCAGTGATATTCAACCAAGAATCCCTTTCGATAAAATAAGGCTAGAATAATTCTCTAACAGCTGGTTTCCCAATGTATTATTTTCTAAGGAACACGCCCTGATGCATGCTATATAGATGCATTAACATTCAGTGTGCGTGCAGTCATAATCTGTTGCTAAACCATGGCTTTGCCCTGAGGCCCATTCTAGTTGAATTAAAAGGTCATTAAATCAACTCCTAGTTCAATCTGAGGTCACAAGACATACTTTCCCCTTTAATGCTGAAAATACAACCAAATTAGCACTATAATTTCAAAAAGCAGGGGAATATTTATGGGACATTTATTCAAATATAACAGTTTTTCAAAGAATGCTAGGCTACTGTAGGTTTGCTATGTGATTTTGTCAGTTAGTTAACCACTTAAGTGTTACCTGTCACGTTGTATAAATGATTGGAGACAAGTGCAGGAATACGTAATAGGGGGTTTTAATACTCCACCCAAAAATACATCATGCCGTGAAAAGGCACGGGGACGAAGCCCAAAACAAACACGTATACAAAAACACAGGGATGTAACCCAAACAAAAGAGTGAGGTTAAACCTCTAATAAATACACGGGGCGAGACCTGTAATTCCACTACACGGGACGAGACCCGTAAACAAAGTGCACAATTACACACAGCACGAAAGCATCAACAACGACAAAGGACAGGTACTCACAAGACCAATGACCATGGGAACAATAACCAACCAACACTGGGGAACAGAGGATACATATATACAATTATTTATCACAGGGAATGGGAACCAGGTGTGCGTAATTAGACAGTTCAGTGACGCCTAGAAGTCCGGCGACGTAGACCTCCGGAACTGGTGCACGGAATGAGCAGCAGTACCGGGGGGATCCATGACACTACCAGTCGTCCCAATGTCAAGGTTTCTTCAGAAATTCTAGGTGTGATACAGGCAATTGTGTCGGTGTCCGTTATAGTTAGCTACACAGTAAATCAAGGAGAGTTGAAAACTCTGTTGAGGGTTGAGATAAATTTAACTCTACTGGAGTCATCTTAACCCGCAGAGTTATACACTCCCTGGAGTTAGCGTTGATAACTGGAATTGATTGGGACGGAGTACTTTTAACGCCATTAAGAGCAACCAGAGAGAGTCAAAACTATGGAGTAGCCACAAATGTCTCATACTTCCCAGCATTCTCTGTTGAAGGTTGAATTGTTTGTCTCAATACCTGTTTTCGCATGTACAAGATCAGAAATAATCAAGGTACTACACATGTAACATACATTTTCAGAAACTAATCTAATCTATAAGTGGTTGGATGTATTGCAACCATTTGTCACGGATTCCCCCAGTACTGCTGCTCATTCCGTTCACCAGCTCCGGAGGTCTACGTCACCGGCCTTCTAGATATCACTGAACTGGATTCATTACCAGCAACCCCGGACCGTCTAGTCTCATTACGCACACCTGATTCCCATTCCCCCTGATTAGTATGTTATATATGTACCCTCTGTTCCCTATTGTCGGTTATTGTTAGCATGTCTGTTGGTCCTGTGAGTACCTGTGCTATTGTATCGGCTTCCATGCTACGTGTTATTGTGCACTTGTTTTACGGGTCTCGTCCCGTGTATTATTTAGAGGTTTACGCCTCGCTCTTTTGTTTGGGTGGAGAAAATAAAAAACCCTATTATGTATTCCTGTCACGTTCGTCGTAATGTGGAAGAGAGGAGGACCAAGGCGCAGCGTGATGTGAATTCATTCTTCTATTTAACGAAGAACACTGGAAAAACTTACAAAACAACAAAACGAACGTGACGCTATAGCTCAACAAGTGCAGACACAAGCAACTAACATAGACAATCACCCACAACCCACAATGACAAAACAGGCTACCTAAATATGGTTCCCAATCAGAGACAACGACTAACACCTGCCTCTGATTGAGAACCATATCAGGCCAAACACAGAAACAGACAAACTAGACATACACCATAGAATGCCCACACAGATCACACCCTGACCAAACAAAACATACAAACATACAAAGCAAACTATGGTCAGGGCGTGACAATTCCTGCCTTTCTCAAGACCATGAAAACACATTCATTCAATTTGGAAAAATACCTCCACATTGTCAATTTCATCATCTGTTTTCTCTTTTGTTATTCAGCCAGGAATGTTCCATTACACTTCGGCCGACCCCCGTTGAACAATGTGCAATGGTCTAACCCAGTTCTGAACTGTCTGTCATAGGGCATTTGTGGGAAGAACAATGTAACCACTGAAAAGTCTGATTTTTCTACTAGTAAAAAATACCAAATGGGCCTTTTATATCAGCATTGTTCTTACATCTACAAAGACTTAGAAGTAGCCTAGAAAAGTAGCATTTTAGTGGTTAAACTTAAATCCATTCTGGGCCAGTTTCCAGGATACTGATTAAGTTTAGTCTTGGACTAAGAAGCACTTTCAACTAGGGCCGGGACATACCAGTATCGTGATACTGGTTAGTATTGTGGCTCTCCGTCTCTTTCTAATATGCCTCACATTCCTAAAATCCTGCTGTCCCTTCACGTGGCCCTTCTCCTTTAAAGTGTTGGTCTCCCCCTCTCCTCTGTGGTGTCGTGCCTGGTCATACTTTCCATCTGCTCCCTGTCTGTCGGTTTCACCGCACCGAGGACTGTCTCAGTGGGGGGGGGGGGGGGGGGGGGGGGGGATTGTAGTGGCCAGTAAGAGTGGAAAGTAAAGGATTAAATATGGTATGGAGATTGCAATGTCTCCCCCTCAGGTCAGAGTACTTACCAGAGTGTTTACAGCTAACGAATCTATAGAGCATGTATTGTTATGTCTTGAAAAGGAGGAGCCACAACGGAGGGCAGTGGACCCATAGAGATCCTTTAACTATTAGTACTCTAATTCTTAATCTTATCAGTGGACCACTCTCTTTTATCCAGAGCGAATTACATTCCCTTTAGGGTGTTTCTTTTTGGTCTGAACCAAAATGGCTGCCACAGTGATGTGGGTTCACAGATGATCAAAGTGGGAAGCTTACATAGGCAGGAAGCAATGGTGAGGTCACTGCATCTGGTCCGGTAAGAAAACCTAGCACTATTTATGTTTTTCATCCGTGGGGGGTCTACATCAGCAGTGACTAGCACCCCTGGAGGCAGCACCTATTGCGGGAGCACACTCGCAGCTATCCCATGAAGCACCCGGTTCTTGCATCAGAGTCAAGCGAAAGGTAGTGCTTGGGACCTAAAAAGGCATAATCATACAGTAGAAAAGGACACACTTCTTTTGGCACTTGGACTCAGAAACCCATGTTGGCATCTTCCAACTGCAGAGCCAAATCAGTGCTTAAGAAGTGAAAGAGTCATGCGCCGTGTCAGAAATATATCTTGCCTACTACTTACTTAAACGGCATACTTTGTACTAAATCGTACAACGTACTAAACTCGGCAAAAAAAGAAAAACGGACCCTTTTCAGTCTTTCAAAGATAATTCGTAAAGATCCTAAATAACTTCACAGATCTTCATTGTAAAGGGTTTAAACACTGTTTTCCCATGCTTGTTCAATGAACCATAAACAATTAAAGAACATGCACCTGTGGAACGGTCGTTAAGACACTAACAGCTTACAGACGGTAGGCAATTAAGGTCACAGTTATGAAAACTTAGGACACTAAAAGAGGCCTTTTTACTGACTCTGAAAAATACCAAAAGAAAGATGCCCAGGGTCCCTGCTCATCTGCGTGAATGTGCCTTAGGCATGCTGCAAGGAGGCATGATGACTGCAGATCAGACGCCTAAGACAGCGCTACAGGGAGACAGGACGGACAGCTGATCGTCCTTGCAATGGCAGACCACGTGTAACAACACCTGCGGGACAGGATCGGTACATCTGAACATCACACCTGTCGGACAGGTACAGGATGGCAACAACAAGTGCCCGAGTTACACCAGGAACGCACAATCCCTCCATCAGTGCGCAGACTGTCCGCAATAGGCTGAGAGAGGCTGGACTGAGGGCTTGTAGGCCTGTTGTAAAGGCAGGTCCTAAGCAGACATCACCAGCAACAACGTCGCCTATGGGCACAAACCAACAGTCGCTGGACCAAACAGGACTGGCAAAAAGTGCTCTTTACTGACAAGTCGCGATTTTGTCTCACCAGGGTGATGGTCGGATTCGCGGTTATCATCAAAGGAATGAGCGTTACACCGAGGCCTGTACTCTGGAGCGGGATCGATGTGGAGGGTCCGTCATGGTCTGGGGCGGTGTGTCACGTTATCATCGGACTGAACTTGTTGTCATTGCAGGCAATCTCAACGCTGTGCATTACAGGGAAGACATCCTCCTTCCTCATGTGGTACCCTTTCTGTGGGCTCATCCTGACATGACACTCCGGCATGACAATGCCACCAGCCATACTGCTCGTTCTGTGCGTGATTTCCTGCAAGACAGAAATGTCAGTGTTCTGCCAAGGCCAGCGAAGAGCTCGGATCTCAATCCCATTGAGCACATCTGGGACCTGTTGGATCGGAGGGTGAGAGCTAGGACCCCCCCCAGAAATGTCCGGGAACTTGCAGGTGCCTTGTGGAAGAGTGGGGTAACATCTCACAGCAAAAACTGGCAAATATGGTGCAGTCCATGAGGAGGAGATGCACTGCACTACTTAATGCACTTGGTGGCCACACCAGACACTGACTTTTACTTTTGATTTTGACGCCCCCTTTGTTCAGGGACACATTATTCCATTTCTGCTAGTCACATGTCTGTGGAACTTGTTCAGTTTATGGTCTCAGTTGTTGAATCTTGTTATGTTCATACAAATATTTGCACATGTTAATTTGCTGAAAATAAACGCAGTTCATAGTGAGAGGACGTTTCTTTTTTTGCTGAGTTTATTTAGAACATACGGTTTAGTAAAAAAGAATGCGGCAAGCAACACATATCCACATGCTAGGCTCATCCTACTGATAATGTGTCATCTAACGCATAATTACGTTGACTCCCGCCATTCGTTCATTTTGGTACAGCGCGTCCCCCCAGCTGATTACCAGCTAGCTGTTGTCAGACACAAATGGGTCTTGAAAGACAATTATCTTCCTCAATAGTGTGCAGCGAATTCTAGTAGTTGAAAAGCTTAAATGAGTATGACATCCTGACATTTAAAGCATGCATACACCATTTTTTAAATGTCACATACTATAAAACGAAACAGAAAAATGTGCATACCCAAAACGCCTACTATTTAGAACGCAAATACGGGTATTCAGACACGGCCATAGATCTGAAAGAGTCATGGAAAAGAACAAAAGAAAGAGGGAAGGGCCTCCCCTAAGTTTCAATGGGCCGTCTGCCTATGCTAATGCGAGAGTCTTAGGCCTGGCACACAGACGATAGGTAAATTGATGTCCATGCCAACTACGCTCCACTCTGCTCCACGTTGCTATACTATAGCTGCCAGTGAACCAGAGAAGGCTCGCCTATCCACCCTGTAATTGAACCCCTCCCATGCTCGGCTTCTTCCTCTCTCTCATTTAGTAAAAACACTGCTTTTGGTGCTCTGCATCTCCTTCTGTGTATTTGCCCTTCCCACTGGGCAAAAAGTAGTTGAATCAACGTTGTTTACTCAAAATTGTGATGACGTGTTTTTACTAGATGAGAGAGGAAAACTGATTGGATTTGAAAGAAAGTCCTCAATGTTTGAGAATTTTCTTTTTTCCCCCACACAACTTTTAACCTAAATCTAACAACATGGTGACATTTTTTGTTCATTTCACATTGAATTCAGGTTAGCTGACAACTTAACCAAATGTAAATCAAAACTAGATGTTGAACTGATGTCTGTGTCCAGTCGGCCCTTTCTATCTCTCGCCATTTCCCTCTTTGGCAGGGCCTACTATACCTGCACACACACACACACACACACACATACACACACACAGACCGCCTGGTGCCAGACACCAGTCCCTCAGGCCCTGTCTGTGTTTGTGTTGGGTTTGAGAGAAGCAGCCCGCCTGGGTGTGTGGCGCTGGCTGGCTGCGGCAGGTGTGCTACATACTGTCAAGTGTTTCTAGAGGGAGTGATGTTTACTCACACTCCTCTGAGGTCAGGGGATTAAGAGCCATGCCAATTAGGTTAAGACGCTTATAATAGATCTGAGACCAGATGATCATCACTTTAACATTTCTGAATGGAAGCTTAGTGTGGCCAACCACACTCTATCCCTGGGTTTCTCTCTGTACGGAGCAGATCAGGGTCAAGGTCAATTCAGATTTTCAATTCAGGAAGTAAACTGACATTCAATGAAAAAAAAAAAAAACTATTGTCAACAAATGTCACTTTTTGATTCATGAAACAATTTCAAATCAACTTCCTGGATTGACTGAATCAATTAGGAATTGACCCCAACCCTGAAACGGATAACTCCAGCATCTACAGACACGTCATCAAATTGCTCTCTGTCGACGTGGCTGTCCCTGGGTTTGGCTTCATATTCTCCCTCTCCATGCTACTCCAGTGTCTTCCCTGACCAACAAAAACAAAAGGCAGAGAAGTACACTCAGAAATTATCCCGTTTGGGAACGTTGAAACCCTACTGTGTGGGGACAACGGTAGTTCGTAAAGCTACAGAGCTAAGGCTTACCTTACTTCAACCATGAGAGTTCTACAGTTCCCTAATAACAAATGACTGTACCGTGGTAAAATGTATCCAAAGTTTTGAGGAAATGCAGTTAACTTGGGGCGTAGCTCAAGCAGGACTCAAATTCACAACCCTGCGTCTGAGAGAGACAGAGCTTACAGAGGTCACGGAGGTCAACGAGCACCTAGCGCTGTGGTGTGAATGGTGCAGGTGAACACATGGTTGTTCACACCTCAAGCCGTATGTACTGTAGACACTGATGTTCATGTTTACAGACCTTACCATTTAATGCTCTACTTATAGAAGGTTAAGCTGCTCCCCCCCCCCCCTCAGTGTTAGGTCCAAACACATCTATACCTGTGGTTATACATTTTCCTTAAAAATCACCTTAATGCAGTTCTCTCTGTTAGTACTATGACCATGTTCGCTTTTGTACCCATTATTTCTCTTGGTGCTTTTCATGTCTGTCACGCCCTGACCTTAGTTATCTATGTTTTCTTTATTATTTTGGTTAGGTCAGGGTGTGACTAGGGTGGGTATGCTAGTTTTGTATTGTCTAGGGTTTTTGTAAGTCTAGGTGATGTAGGTCTAGGTGATGTGTAGGTTTATGGTGGCCTGATATGTTTCCCAATCAGAGGCAGCTGTTTATCATTGTCTCTGATTGGGGATCATATTTAGGTAGCCATTTTCCCTTTTGTGTCTGTGGGTTCTTGTCTATGTGTAGTTGCCTGTTCAGCACTCATTTGTATAGCTTCACGGTTTCGTTTTGTTATTTTTGTTCAGTGTTCATTCTTATTAATAAAGAAGAATGTACGCATGCCACGCTGCGCCTTGGTCTCCTCCTTTTGACGGCCGTGACAATGTCACCTGAATATAGCCTACATAAAACCCTAATGTCTGAGTTTAGCTGCCTTAGCTGTGTTAGAACCAGCCTGAGGTGTGTCTTTTATAAAGCTAGAAAAGTAACGGGGAATGCTATAGCTAACGAACGAAGACCTAGTTGACCATTCATTCAGCCATTTGTCAACTGAATGGAGTCAACTCTGAGTTGCAATAGGACAAGCCCAAGGTTAATGATAGGATAAGGAAGCTATAAGAGTCATGGATGTTGTACATGACATTATGTCCCATTTAGGTCATCTACTTCCATTTACCATGGCAACCAATGCAAGAATCCTTTCTGGACATTCTTTTTGGACAACATAATGACATCATTGATCCAATTAAGACTCAAGACATCCAAGCTGCTTTGTGCAGACATCACCAACAGGAGTGCACAGAGTTCACCCTTTCTCTCTCCCTCATCCCCGTCCTAGTGTGTCTGTAACATTGGGAAAGACCGTGCCTGGTACCTGTAATTGGAGCAGATTATTTTTAACTCTGCGTTAATGACAGATGCTTTACAGTCTCCCAAATTGAAGTGGCTTGAAAGGGTGCGATTTCGCCCCCGTTCTCCCCACAGCCTATAATTTGTCTGGAACGTGAGGGCCTATCAAAGAGGATCCACAGGGATGAAAAACAGACAGTCTGTGAGGGGAAAACGGCTCTACCTCTACCTCACCTGATCATCCACTTCAGTTACTGACGGAACAAGGGATGGGATTTGATTCAGTGCTCGTGGCCCAGGAGGCCATATGCGACGCGGCAGAAAATGGTCAGTGCTGAGACGGGGACTTTTCCAAAGAATCGTATTGGCTTACATTGGGATTTAAACCAAAATCTAACTGGACAAGTTGAAAATAATCAGCCAACATTAGGCTGTAGGAGACAACTTTGTGCCTTGGAAACCAATTTGTAAAAATCTTATGTGTAACATGTGTAGGAGTGCTACTACAAATGTAGGAGCCAGTTTACAGCACATGTAGGAGTTGTACGTTACAGTCTGGTAGCAGTTCACTGTGCTTTGTGGAGTAGCGTAGAGTCCTGACACAGTAAAAATGGTGGCGTCTGGTAGTAGCCTAATCGCAGCCAGAACACCTGCTGTGTAACAGAAGCCCTCGTTGGAAGCAGGCGCCGAATGCCCGCGCCGAATGCCCGCGCCTCTCCCGCCCCTTAACTCTTAACATAAGTTTGTGAAGTGTGTCTCACAGCTAGTATCTGCTGCCTGCTTGCCTGGAACATTAACCTCTGAAAAGCATACCCTGGTGCATCACTTTCACAAGTCCCTCACTTATTTCTCTGGGCACACTTCTAATATCGTCAAATATGGTCAAATATTCCACTTCTGACACCGAAAAGGGAAATGGCGAGTGGGACATTCAAACCAACAACCTGCGGACAGTTTCAGATGTTTTGGCTCTTGCGAGGTTGCTAAGCATTTCAGTAATGGTTGCTATAAAACATACCCGTATCTATGGGCAGACGGGCACTGAAAAGGCAAAGATGGGAAATCATTACTTGTGATGAATAGGCATGAGCACTCTATAGGTATTAAAGGCCTGATTGCTACCTTTCAAATAGCTTTATTTCACCTGGCAAATAACAGGGATCCTGCCAACCAATGCTGTAAAATTTCCCTTCAATGCCTTCTGTTCTCTAGACGAGGGCTCATGAGAGGCAACATAATTCATCAATGGATTTAAGGACCTTTCACGACTTCATTACTGAGTGAAATGCAAGCGTTCCAATAGTCATAATTACCTTTCTTTCCCCATGTCCTTACCCGCATGAAAAAAATACTATAGTATACTATGGTATAAATACTGTAGTGTTTTTTGTGATAGTTTTTATTTAAAAAATTACAAATGGGATGAGTGGAGAACATAAGAACCTGCACTGCACTAACGACGCAGGGTCATTACTGTGGTACGAAGGAAGCTCTACAGTAAGTGGCACCACACACTGTAAATGGAACTAGCAGGCCCCCAATGTGATGAAGGGGCTGCAGAGCGTCCATTCTAAATTCACATTTTCCATACAGGGCTGCGTAACGGAAGTCATTCATGTTCAAACATCTGCAACAAGTGACACTTGAAGGGGGATGATTTGGGGACGACTTTATGAGGAGGAATGCATGCAATTCGTATTTAGGGAGGGTACCAACAAGGCTAAATGACAGGATATCTATCAAACCTTACAGATGTTTTGTTGTATAAATCGACTCTAATCTATGAAGGAACATGTACTGTATCAGTTGAAATGGATGCCTATTTCAACATTGTGCTTTGTATCCAAAACCTTCAGAACAGATGTTCCAATGTACAGGACACCACTTCCTGGTACATAAATCCTTATGAGTAGCATGAGCGAGGCGACGCAAAAACAATTAGGCCGAAAACTCTTGGACTTGCTACTATCAGCCTCTTCTAATGCAGTGGCGGCAGGACAAAAATCTCAAATTTGGACTCATCAGACCAAAGGACAGATTTCCACCGGTCTAATGTCCACTGCTCGTGTTTCTTGGCCCAAGCAAGTCTCGTCTTATTATTGGTGTCCTTTAGTAGTGGTTTCTTTGCAGCAATATGACAATGAAGGCCTGATTCACGCAGTCTCCTCTGAACAGCTGATGTTGAGATCTGTTCCTTGTACTCTGTGAAGCATTTATTTGGGCTGCAATTTCTGAGGCTGGTAACTCTAATGAGCTTATCCTCTGCAGCAGAGGGAACTCTGGGTCTTCCATTCCTGTGGCGGACCTCATGAGAGCCAGTTTCATCGTAGTGCTTGATGTTATTTTTTCATTATAGTTCTTGAAATTTTACGGCTTGACTGACCTTCATGTCTTAAAGTAATGATGGACTGTCATTTCTCTTTGCTTATTTGAGCTGTTCGTGCCGTAATATGGACTTGGTATTTTAGCAAATAGTGCGATCTTCTGTACACCACCCCTACCTTGTCACAACACAACTGATTGGCTCAAACGCATTAAGAAGAAAAGAAATTCTACAAATTAACAATGCACACCTGTTAATTGAAATGCATTCCAGGGGACTACCTCATGAAGCTGGTTGAGAGAATGCCAAGACTGTGCAAAGCTGTTATCAAGACAACGGGAGGCTACTTTGAAGAATCTAAAATCTATTTTCATTTGTTTAACACTTTTTTGGTTACTCCATGATTACATATGTGTTATTTCATAGTTTGTCTTCACCGTTATTCTACAATGTAGAAAATAGTAAAAATAAAGAAACACCCTTGAATGAGTAGGTGTGTCCAAACTTTTGACTGGTACTGTGTGTGCGCACACACACACACTTCATAGATTGTTTTAACTGCTCATAGAAGTGTGGTAAATGTGTACGCTAAACCAAAAAGCAAATTGTAATGAACTTATAATCATAACAGTCATGGGGGCCTGGGACATGATAAACCGGACATCTACAACCGACAAGAGTCGAAGGACAGAGGGATACACTAGCTAGAACTTCCTCATCGCAGGTCTGGGAGGACAAAAAAGCATGATGGTGGCTGGCCAATTTTATTGTTCATCAGGTTCTACTGTGGGTGACAGTCGACACAACATGTCGACCTAAAACAGAATAAAAAACGGGTGTATCACAAAGCATGATCAAATTAATTAGCCAGCTAGAGTAATTTTGAGAAATATTGAGAAATAGTTTGGTAAAATGTTGGGGTTAAATTAACCAGTTATCTACATTTGCTAGTTGGTAGCTTGCTAGCTAGTTAACTACCATGCCAATTTTAAGTCTTTCTAAACTCATATCTGATTAACTCAGACCTTTTAAGTTATTTTAAAGTGAAAGTTAGCGCATCATGCTTTGTAACATTATGTTTTCAGTTAGGGATAATGTGTTTTCACTTATTGCATTGAAATGCTTGTTGCGTTCGTTCATTCGTGAGCTGGCTGCTTTTTCTAATTAGTAGGGTCGAATCTTTTTTTTTTTAAACAAGTGCCATTTTGTTCAGCAGTGTTCATTCGGTTTTTGACATGCATAGGTGAAATAGCTGTATTTATGCTGTTGTAGAAATGCACACATGACTTCATACATCTTCTAGAAGAATCTACACTGGTAGTTCAAACAATTATATTTCCGTCATGCTGCTTGGTTGACAACTCCAACCACCCCGCGCCCCGGATATTCAGCCAATCAGAGGTCGCCACTGTTCTGATGACACCTTTCATGTGGTTACTTCCCATCTTCTGAGAGATGAGAAAATGTTCCTCATTGGGTAATTACAGGTTCACATTACTGTACAGGTATGGTTCATTTTTCAACATTAGACAGTTATCAGAAACTTCCAACTAGCCATTGATGTGGCACTTGAACCCCTCTGCACAGACGCAAAGAAAAGAAAATCTTAGGTAACCTCTCTCCTCCAACAGACACAAAATGCCCTATTTACTGGTGCCCTGGTTCCTGTCTTGCAGATGTTCGTAAACTACATGTTGTGTGTTTAAACATATTATTATTAGCCCCCCAGTAATGCGTATTTTCACCCCCCTCCTCCCCACTGACATCCACTCGCTGCTTTTGGCAAACATATGGCTCCTGCAAAACTTCAAACGGCAGGCTTCCGTTCATAAAAGCAACAGGCTTTGAAGAGAGGCACCTTTAGGGTTGTGGGTGCCGAGGGAAAAGCTGCATCAGTGTATTCATTAAAGGTCTCTTATGGAGGTAATGAAAAAGAAACAGTCCCATTTTCATCACTTGCTGTGCTGGCTTGCTCTGTTCTGCAAGTCTTTGGTCTCCCTCGTGGAAAATGGTACATAATAAAAAAGAAAATCTTTACCTCAAGCTGCTCCGAAGTGCGAGGTAGACTGAAAAGAACATCAAGCTACATTGGTGTGTTTTAATGGTAGCATGTAGCCGCTGTACGCTCATACAGTGCAGTCAACTCCTGATTAGCAAAGATAACCTTGTGCCTAAAATCTTGCCCTAGCCATGCTAATGTTATTGACATTCCTGTAGCCTCTCTGCATTATTGCTTCATTGAAATGTGCTTGCTTACATACTTACATCAAATCTTTCACGAGTAAGACGCAAATAAGACGAAAGTACTATGTTATAGAAGAGGCACTTGACAATCTTTATACTGTGCACGTGTACTTAAAAATGATATTTAAGTGGTGAATTTGGCTCGAAAACATTGTGCTGACCAAGAATCAGTCGGAGCAATATTAAGGAGTCACCCTCCTAGGTCTGAACAATGATTTGTCTTCAACTTTGGGGTAAATGGCAAACCATAGAAGGGTATGGTGTGTGTGTGTGTAGATATGGCAGTTGGCAAACTAAACCCCTAAGTTTGACTAGTAGCTTGGCATAACCAACCCTGCTCTTGTGCTTTGTCCTTAGAGGCCCCAAATGTAATAATCTGTCCTTCTTTAAAACCCTTTCCTGCAGTGAAATGACCTAGTGGCCTCATGGGTGGAATGTTAATATTTTTCATAATTTCATTTGATTAATAAACATTATTTCAAAAAGGCTACCAAGAAAGACTCCAAGAAACACCTGTTTTTTCCCGCTGCAGTAAAAGGTTAATAATGTGAGTAAATCAAATATCCCATTGCCCTTTGTTTCTTTCTGTTGTAAAAACAAAGTATTTTTCCCCAATTAAGACTAATGCTAATCTTATGTGCTTCTCTGGCACTCATATGAATCCAGTCTCACAACTTTTCCACTATCTTGTGTCCAACTTAACTCAAGAGCCGGATATCTCTATCGGTGGCTATTGTATCGTGTCAACTGCGTGAGGAGTACTAACCTTTCTGCAATGCAGTAGAAATGTACACAGCGACAGTTCATCCTCTCCCTCTTTCCAGCTCTCTAAGAGTCTGAGCCAACCCGACACAGTGGGACTCCACCCTTCTTAACCACCAGTATGAACTGTACAAGACACTGACCACGAAACAATAGATTACAAAGAGTCCTGTCAGGCTAGCCGGCCCTGTAAATGAATGTTTCTATTTCAGACGCTGGTTGCCCTTTGGCCAATGCAAGGCACCAGCAGTGCTCTCAGGATAGCTGAATCCCTTACAAATGGGGATGAGTGAGAGTAGGTGACTAACTGGTGTGTGACTTTGTGATACTGCAGTAATACACTGAATTAGTCATCCATTTAGCATATATGGCATTTTGCATAGTGACCTACTTTCAGCTATTTTGGCGAAAGGTGTTTGACCACTTGTGGCCTTCACTGCACTTTACATAAGCTCACTAAAGAATGAACGTGTTAAAATGGCCAAATAGTGGGAAATGCAGTATAACCTTTTGAATTCCACAGGCCCCTTGAGAGTAATGAAGCCAAAGAAATAAAAAGCAACAAAGCCAACAATCATAAATAGACAGGAAAGTTAAACGGGTTCTACAGTATCTTCTCCTTTCTTCCCGAACTTCAATTCCTCCCAAACTTCAATTCCTCCCTGATCCTGTGTTTGCATTCCAGTAATGCTCGCGGTTGATCTGCTGGCAGGGCCATGCTCAACAACAGAAAGTTTCTCTGCTCCATCTGGCATCAACCGGCACGTCGATCAACACTCACATACAGTACATTCAGCAAGTATTCAGGCCCCTTGACTTTTTCCACATTTCGTTACAGCTTTATTCTGAAATGTATTAAATAAATAAATACAAAATCTCAATCTACACACAGTACCCCATTTTTTGCAAATGTATTCAAAATAGAAAACAAATACCTTATTTACACACAGTTGAAGTCGGAAGTATACATACACCTTAGCCAAATACATTTATACTCAGTTTTTCACAATTCCTGACATTTAATCCTAGTAAAAATGACCTGTCTTAGGTCAGTTAGGATCACCACTTTATTTTAAGAGAGTTGAAATGTCAGAATAATAGTGAAGAGAATGATTTATTTCAGCTTTGATTTCTTTCATCACATTCCCAGTGGGTCAGAAGTTTACATACATTCAATTAGTATTTGGTAGCATTGCCTTTAAATTGTTTAACTTGGGTCAAACGTGTCGGGTAGCCTTCCACAAGCTTCCCACAATAAGTTGGGTGAATTTTGGCCCATTCCTCCTGACAGAGCTGGTGCAACTGAGTCAGGTTTGTAGGCCTCCTTGCTCGCACACGCCTTTTCAGTTCTGCCCGCAAATGTTCTATAGGATTGAGGTCAGGGCTTTGTGATGGCCACTCCAATACCTTGACTTTGTTGTCCTTAAGCTATTTTGCCACAACTTTGGAAGTATGCTTGGGGTCATTGTCCATTTGCGACCAAGATTTAACTTCCTGACTGATGTCTTGAGATGTTTCTTCAATATATCCATATAATTTTCCCTCTCATGATGCCATCTATTTTGTGAAGTGCACAAGTCCCTCCTGCAGCAAAGCACCCCCACAACATGATGCTGCCACCCCTGTGCTTCATGTTTGTGATGGTGTTCTTCGGCTTGCAAGCATCCCCTTTTTTCCTCCAAACATAACGATGGTCATTATGGCCAAACAATTCCATTTTTGTTTCATCAGACCAGAGGACATTTCTCCAAAAAGTACGATCTTTGTCTCCATGTGCAGTTGCAAACCGTAGTCTGGCTTTTTTTATGGCGGTTTTGGAGCAGTGGCTTCTTCCTTGCTGAGCGGCCTTTCAGGATATGTTGATATAGGACTCGTTTTACTGTGGATATAGATACGTTTGTACCCGTTTCCTCCAGCATCTTCACAAGGTAATTTGCTGTTGTTCTGGGATTGATTTGAGCTTTTCGCACCAAAGTACGTTCATCTCTAGGAGACAGAATGCTTCTCCTTCCTGAGCGGCTTTTCGCACCAAAGTACGTTCATCTCTAGGAGACAGAATGCGTCTCCTTCCTGAGCGGTATGACGGCTGCGTGGTCCCATGGTGTTTATACTTGCATACTATTGTTTGTACAGATGAACGTGGTACCTTCAGGCGTTTGGAAATTGCTCCCAAAGATGAACCAGACTTGTGGAGGTCTACAATTTCTTTTCCTGAGGTCTTGGCTGATTTCCCTATGAGGTCAAGCAAAGAGGCACTGAGTTTGAAGGTAGGCTTTGAAATACATCCACAGGTACACCTCTAATTGACTCAAATTATGTCAATTATCCCATCAGAAGCTTCTAAAGCCATGACATCATTTTCTGGAATTTTCCAAGCTGTTTAAAGGCACAGTCAACTTAGTGTATGTAAACTTCTGACCCACTGGAATTGTGATACAGTGAATTAAGTGAAATAATCTGTCTGTAAACAATTTTGGGGAAAATGACTTGTGTCATGCACAAAGTAGATGTCCTAACCGACTTGCCAAAACTATAGTTTGTTAACAAGAAATGTGTGGAGTGGTTGAAAAACGAGTTTTAATGACTCCAACCTAAGTGTATGTAAACTTCTGACTTCAACTGTAAGTATTCAGACCTTTTGCTATGAGACTCGAAATTGAGCACAGCTGCATCCTGTTCCCATTGGTCATCCTTGAGATGTGTCTACAACTTGATTGGAGTCCACCTGTGGTAAATTCAATTGATTGGACATGATTTGGAAAGGGACACACCTGTCTATATAAAAGGTCCCACAGTTGACAGTGCATGTCAGAGCAAAACCATGAGGTCAAAATAATTGTCTGTAGAGAAACTACCGAAATACAGGTGTGCCAAGCTTGTAGCGTCATACCCAAGAAGACTCGAGGCTGTAATCGCTGCCAAAGATGCTTCAACAAAATGGGGGGGTGTCTGAAAAAGGGTCTGAATACTAATGTAAATGTGATTTTTCTGTAAAAACCTGTGTTTGCTTTGTCATTATGGGATATTGTGTGTAGATTGATGAGGGGGGGAAAAATATTTAATCTATTTTAGAATAAGGCTGTAACGTAACAATGTGGAAAATGTCAAGGGGTCTGAATACTTTCCGAATGCACTGTATAATATTCAGCTTTATGCATCAATATAATGAAGATGTTCGAAGTACAGATGTAGGATCTTCATTTGAGCCAGTTTGCTAGAGCAGGAAAATAATCCTGCAGCACCAGGAAATGTGACTTTTTATGTGGATTATAATTTATTTAATGGAAATGTTTGTAGGGGTTGATACATTTTTTGTAAGGGCAATTCAAGTATGAAATGACAGTGGAAATAACAAACTTCAGAAGCATTTTTAAATCTCAACAAAAGTGATCAAATTAAGATCCTACATCTGTAGTAATACCTTAATTCTCGTTTTCATTGTATTCTTTGCTAATTATAGAATACAGTTTCACTGCAGACGATAAAAGTACAGTATTCAACTACAAATAATAGCATAACAGAGATTATACAGTGTGAGGCAATGAGTCATAGTAAGTGGTATTGGGTTGCATTCTTCCCCTACCATGCCTACTGAACTGGTAACGACGTCATCATAAGCCCCTCACCTGGTCACAGTATAATAAAAGGGTGTGGTGGTGGGGTATAGGATGATAGGTCTCCGTTTTACCCAATCTGACACTAAGAATCCATCTCATTTGCATACAATTGGTTGGAGCATGTAGTAACGTCAATATGATAAGGGTATTGTCAAGAGGTACAGCATTGTAACACAATGAGAGAGATCTGAAGTCTCACATGTTGTATGTCCAGTTTTCATCGAGTTCATGATAAATAACTTATCTTCACCCTTAGATGAATAGACAGTAGTGGTATGCAGTGTGTCTGTGATGGAACCTCAAATGTCTTCCTATTTGTAGTCCAGATAGTTAAAAACCCTGAACTCAATATTTGTATGTCTCAGATTAAGTCAGTTCAGTCAAAGGGCTGATTTACTGATGATAATTGAGGTCTTTCAGTGCCATTGGGTCCATCTTGCATTCCTCTCCTTCTTTCCAGGTTTGCAGAGATTCCTACTCATTTTCGGTTTTTATGACGTTGCCGGGGACCACAAAGAGGATGGGACCCTTTCCAAGAGGGAACAGCTGCGGTGAAACACCAACCTGCGCGAAGCTGGTGTTTTCAGAGGCATCCCCTCAGTCTCTTGAAAGGGCAAGGAGGGTCCCATCACCTGCTTGCTCAAGACTGACACCCGCCCATCAACCAGTCTCCGTGTCGTTTCCTTCAACAACAGTACCAGTAGTTGTTGTTTAGATTCATGAAATGGAGCAACACGAGGGTACATGGCTGTGCTTCAAGGGTCAGGGCTCAAGGCTCGTCATGTTCTGCGTTTACATAGGTGGCCTAATTCTGATAGGTTGTCCCACTAATTGCTTTTTGATCAATCACAACAGCTCTTTTGACATTAGATATTTGTCAGAGCTCAAAAGACCAATTAGTGAAAAAAAAAGATCAGAATTGGGCTGCCTGTGTAAACCCAGCTTTAGAGGACCACGTGGCATAAAACAGCAAAGAATGGCACTCATAGGAATCTGATCATTAGTTTATTTGCAGATGGGAGTTCTACCTTGGAAGGTTCACATATGGGTAATTCCAAGGTAACAGAGTGATGCTGAGACTCACTTTAAAACGTACTGCATGTCAAACTAAAACCAATGGTTGCAAAGTTAAACAAACCAACTCTACGCACACAGACAATTTGTATCAATTTCCATAGAAATTTTTTACAAAAACACATTTACTTGAAGAACAGTGCAGATGCAAAGTTTGGCAACAGAATGATGACAAACAGCACAAACTGTCATTCTGTTATCAGATTTTGCATCTACACTGTGGAATTGCCCATATGTAAACTGGCATGCATGTGTAACCTGCCCTTTACTCAAATACTGTACTCCATTAATTAACCTCTTGAAGCTAGGGTGCAGAAATAACGTTCCCAATGTAAGCTGCCTATTTCTCAGGCCCAGATGCTAGAATATGCATATAATTGACAGATTAGGATGGAAAACACTCTAAAGTTTCCAAAACTGTCAAAATATTGTCTGTGAGTATAACAGAACTGATTTTGCAGGCGAAAACCTGAGGAAATCCAACCCGGAAGTGCCTTTTATTTTGAAAAATCCCTGTTCCATTGCCTGCCTTTCCTTAATTTAAAGGGATATGAACCAGATTCCTTTTCCTATGGCTTCCTCAGGGTGTGAACTGTCTTTAGACATAGTTTCAAGCTTTTATTCTGAAAAAATGAGCGAGATTTATCAAAACGCGTCAGTGGATAGCTGAATGTCCTTCGATTAGTTCATGTGCGCGAAAGTTGTAGCTCGATATTTTCTTTATCTCTTTTATTGAATAGTTTACCGTCCGGTTGAAATATTACAACCTGAGGATTGATTATAAAAAAACTTTGACATGTTTCTACGAACTTTACGGATACTATTTGGAATTTTCGTCTGCCCTTCATGACCGCTCGAGCGTGTTGATTTCTGAACATAACGCACCAACCAAATGGAGGTTTTTGGATATAAAAATAATATTTATCGAACAAAAGGAACATTTATTGTGTAACTGGGAGTCTCGTGAGTGCAAACATCCGAAGATCATCAAAGGTAAGCGATTAATTTTATTGCTTTTCTGACTTTCGTGACCAATCTACATTGCTGCTAGCTGTTCGTAATGTTTTGTCTAGTGATCGATAAACTCACAAACGCTTGGATTGCTTTCGCTGTAAAGCATATTTTCAAAATCTGACACGATAGGTGGATTAACAACAAGCTAAGCTGTGTTTTGGTATATTTCACTTGTGATTTCATGAAAATAAATATTTTTTGTAATTTTTCGGGAATATGGCGCTCTGCAATTCAGCGGTTGTTTACGAAAATGATCCCGTTAAAGTGATCCGTGCGCCAATTAACATGCCATTTTTACCTAACGTGCTCCTCTGTGGTTTTTGACATTATCATGCAGGCTTGGGGTCAATGGCATCTCAATTCAATCACTGGCATTGCATATCTAAGTGAAGCTCTGCAGCTCTTAAAAGTCACATGTGAGGTGTTTTGGTTGGCCAAGAGAGGAAGATCCATTTTTAATGCTGGTTCTTGACGATGGCGAGATCATTGAGGCCTCTGCATTCTCTCTGCCTCGCTCTCGCCCTCGCCCTCTGACTGAATGCTCAAAATCACAGCCCTTTTCGTTGCAGCTTCCCATCGCTCTTCATGCCGTCTTTCCACCATCAACAGTCCATGTCCAAACACTCATAGGCCTAAATGTCTTTCCTTCATCCCTTCCTTCCTGAGGTAAAAGCAATATGGCTGCTGCAGCCACCAGCCATAGCAGCGGAGATTTCCATCACAATGCTTTTACACATTCATATATCGTCAGAAGCATATGGCAATGTTGCCCCACTTCTGACCCCCTGAAAGTCATTTATTTCCTGAGTAAACACAAGTCTTCATCTGGCAAAGGAATTCTAAACATTTTCTGGACTAGCTTTTCTCTCTCTCTCTCTGCCCACATCATGCTATGATGTGTAATGCTGCCTGAGGGGATGGCTGCCGTTTTACAGGCTCCTAACCAACAGTGCTATTTTGTTTGTTTTTTTGCATTGTTTGTAACTTGTTTTGTACATAATGTTGCTGCTACCGTCTCTTATGACCGAAGAGAGCTTCTGGACATCAGAACAGCGATTACTCACCTCGAACTGGACGAAGATTTTATATTTAAGGAGTCCGACGCGAAGGATATACTGCTTTCTTTAGACCAGGCCCAAATCCCGTCATTCGCGTGAAGAAAATACATGAGAAAAAGGGGGTGGAAGTCGGGATGCCTTGTGAGAATTCGTAGGCGAGTGAGTAAAACTCAACTACTATCCGTACTATTGGCCAACATGCAATCACTGGAAAATAAAGTAGATGATCTACGATTAAGACTATCCTACCAACGGGACATAAAAACGATAATATCTTATGTTTCACAGAGTCGTGGCTGAACGATGACACGGATAATATAGAGGTGGCTGGGTTTCCGGTGCATCGGCAGGACAAAGCAGCTACATCTGGTAAGACGAGGAGCGGGGGTGTGTGTCTATTTGTCAATAACAGCTGGTGCGCAATGTCTAATATTAAAGTAGTCTCGAGGTATTCATTGTCTGAGGTAGAGTACCTCATGATAAGCTGTAGACCACACTATCTACCAAGAGACGTCTATTTACCACCACAAACCGATGCTGGCACCAAGACCGCAGTCAACGAGCTGTATAAGGCCATAAGCTAACAAGAAAATGCTCATCCAGAAGTGGCACCCCTAGTGGCTGGGGACTTTAATGCAGGCAAAATTAAATCTCTTCTACCAGCATGTCACATGTGCAACCAGAGGAGAAAAAAATAATAAAATAAAAATAAAACCTCTACACCACCTTTACTCCACACACAGAGACGCATACAAAGCTCTCCCTTACTCTCCATTTGGCAAATGTGACCATAATTCTATCTTCCTGGTTCCTGCTTACAAACAAAAACTAAAGCAGGAAGTACCAGTGACTCGCTCAATACGGAAGCGGACAGATGACGCGGATGCTACGCTACAGGACTGTTTTGCTAGCACAAACTGGAATATGTTCCAGGATTCATCCAATGTCATTGAGGAGTATACCACCTCAGTCACCGCTTCATCAATAAGTGTCTATCAACGTCGTCCCCACAGTGACCGTACGTGCATTTCCCAACCAGAAGCCATGGATTACAGGCAACATCCGCACCGAGCTAAATGCATTGAAGGAGCGGGACACTAATTCAGACTCGTATAAGAAATCCCGCTACACCCTCAGACAAACCATGAAACAGGCAAAGCTTCAATACAGGACTAAGATTGAATCCTAATACACCGGCTCTGACGCTCATCAATGTGGCAGGGCTTGCAAACTATTACGGACTACGAAGGGAAACCCAGCTGCGAGCTGCCCAGTGTAGCCAGCCTACCAGACGAGCTAAATGCCTTTTATGCTCGCTTCGAGGCAAGCAACACTAAAGCATGCATGAGAGCACCAGCTGTTCCGGACGTCTGTGTGATCACGCTCTCCGTAACCGATCTGAGCAAGACCTTCAAACAGGTCAACATTCACAAAGCCGCGGGCCAGACGGATTACCTTGACGTGTACTCAAAGCATGCACGGACCAACTGGCAAGTGTCTTCACTGACATTTTCAACCCCTCCTTGACCGAGTCTGTAATTCACTGCCCTTTCCCACATGGACAAAAGGATGTGAGAATGCTATTCATTGACTACAGCTCAGCGTTCAACACCATAGTGCCCACAAAGCTCATCACTAAGCTAAGGACCCTGGGACTAAACACCTCCATCTGCAACTGGATCCTGGACTTCCTGACAGGCCATCCCCAGTTGGTACGGGTAGGCAACAACACATCTGCCATGCTGATCCTCAACACTGGGGCCCCTAAATGGTGCGTGCTCAGTCTCCTCCTGTACTCCCTTGTTCACCCACAACTGCGTGGCCAAACACGACACCAACGCCATCATTAAGTTTACTGACGACACAACAGCGGTAGGCCTGATCAGTGACAACGATGAGACAGCCTATAGGGAAGTGGTCAGAGAACTGGCATTGTGGTGCCAGGACAACAACCTCTCCCTTAATGTGAGCAAGACAAATGAGCTGAAGGTGGACTACAGGAAAAGGCGGGCCAAACAGGCCCCCATTAACATTGACGAAGATGTAGTGGAGCGGGTCGAAAGTTAAGTTCCTTGGTTTCCACATAACCAAAGACTCCAGTCACCCAAGTCATAGACTGTTGTCTGCTACTGCACGGCAGGCCATACCGGAGCGGCAAGTCTAGGACCAAATGGCTCTTTAATAGCTTCTACCCCCAAGCCTTAAGACTGCTGAACAATTAATGAAATGGCCACCAGGACTATTTACATTGACAATTGTTTTTACACTGCTGCTACTCGCTGTTTATTATCCATGCATAGTCACTTTACCCCTACCTACATGTACAAATTACCTCGCACATTGACTTGGTACCTCCCTGTATATAGACTCTTTATTGTTATTTTATTGTGTTACTTTTTATTTATATTTCTTGAACTGCATTGATGGTTAAGGGCTTATAACTAAGCTTTTCACAGTAAGATCACTGACCTGTTGTATTCGGCGCATGTGACAAATACAATTTGATATACTGAGAACTAAACCAAGGAAAGGGTCTTGGATTACAGGCTTGTAGTTTGACTTTTTAATTTGAGATGTTTGACACTTTTCCTTGTCAATAGTAGCCCTGTCACAACTCTGTCTTTAGCTAATTTTTCAGCGTGACCGTGTTTATGTTTTTTTTGTTTTTTTAATTATGTGGGCACTTTTTTTGTTATGCATTTCCCTCTGGAGACATTGGTGGCCATCCGCTCGCCATAACCACAATTTACAGGGCGTGAAGAGTTCCAATAAATCCAGGGGGTGAGAGCAGTCAACACTGTGGCTTTTGCGGTTTCACTTGACATTCATACTGCACGGCACGTTTCAATTTTAGGTGCGATTCGATTTGGAGAGTTTGGGCGAAGATTAGACAAAAAAAAGAATAACCTCAATTTATGTCGTACATGACTTTTACACGACCCTGTGGTCTGTCATAAATAAACACTTTTAGTGGTCTAGGCCTAGACAAGCCAGTCAAGGAAAAGGTGCACTATACGTAATTGCAGTAACCAATGCGTATTCGGTCTTCCGTCATATTCGGTCTTCCGTCAAATTACGTTTATATTTCTTCTGCTGGTCGACAAGTGACGCTTACATTGCACCATCAAAAATAAAGCAAGAAGGCTTACATTAACACCACGTAGGGTATTTTACGCACGTAAAACAAAAATCACAAAACTACGATGAATTTCATTGGTCATTGTAGACGTACAGCCTATCAAACATGCGGTTGATCTGAATGAAATTATCTTTAGGATGGATAATTTGGTCGTAACGGCCATCTCCTTCACACAATTGCCGGGTGGCTCGCCATTGGCTCTGTAGACTGTCATTGGACTGTACTGCAGTCCATCCTAAATGCCACATATCCAAATGGAGGGTTCATTCACGCAAAGCTAGCTCCCCTTTCTTACAGAATTTCCATCATTATGAGAAGCCAATCATGCCCCGTTCTGTTTTTAATAATGGTACAATGCACTTGTAATTTAATCCCACATACACCTGCTTCAGAACTCGAAATGATGAGGTGGCGCTTTCTATCTCAGAGAAAGCATTCCATCGTCATCCTCGTAAAAAAAAAAAGACAGACGCATTTCTTGGATAATGTGAAGGCATGTGATGTGAGAGAGGTTCAGAAGTGAAGGGAAAGAGCCGGGATGGGATTGAGTAGTTCTGCTCAAAGCTGCAACGTGTCGGCAGTGCAGAGAAAAGACTGTACTGATGCCAAAAAAAAAAGTTTTATTTTTAAAGGAAGATGTAGGCTCGTCTATGGAGAGGTGTCTGTCTTTCTGTGCGTAGTAAATACATTATGGGCGTTACGGAACAGTGCATCTGGCGACCTACAATGACACATTATTCACTAATATCTCATTGTTTTTATTTGCTATATGTGCATGGATGTTGTATGACACCTTCAGTCTGGGGAGTTCGGGTGCTTTTTGACTCTTTATAGCAGGACTAACAACAAACTTGAGACAAAAGGTCCGAAATAATGACATTCTTTTTCGTTTGTAAACGAATTCTTCCGTTGTTGAATTGCAGGGGAGTTTCCACATCTGTTTCAGTCATTCTAACTTTTTTTTAGCGTGTTTATGTCTGTGCACAGACGTTCTGCAGCATGCACATGACCAGTAGACGTAGAAGAGTTGACGGTTTCCATCCAGAGAGAATCAGGTATATATTCTTCAAACAGGTTATAACCAGGAGTTAATTGACGGTATTCTCCTCAGGCGACCTGTGGTGGGATTGATGCCAAAATGAAAGATGCGCTGGCAATCCACAGCCATTCAATTTTCCGATCTCTCATTCCACGTATACCTTCCCGAAGCCGACCCCATATCGCATGAACTATACTATGAACAAATGTGAAATTAAAAACGTTAAATTCCAGCCAAAATAATACTATTGCCTAAACTGTGAATTTCCAATGTGCCAGATAGCGACAGTGCACACACTCTTCCCCTAAACTGTAGCTCAGTAAGGCCTAGCAGCCATCCTTTCATCAAATCAAGATCCGTATCGATACGTTTGACTACATGCAATAGGTTATCGAAAGCCTGCACACCTCTCCCAATATGATCGGTCATAGAACTCCAAACCACATTTACTTCAAAAACGAAAATAATCCTAGGAATTACATTCGATCGTGCCCCACATCTGGATTCAATCGATGAGCAATTTCACGTTAAACAAAAATGTAGGCAAACGTTTCCGATAGCTACATTTCGATCAGAAATATCCTAGGCCCAGACACAGATGTACAGGCCTGCTAAGCAACAGCCAGTCCATCCTCACAGAATAATAAAATTGCAACGAAACCACAGCTCCTGAGGGAACAGTGCATGCCCAATGTCGTGTCCACGTTGATGTGGCACCTTTTACTCGTGAAAGTAAGACTGTGCTACAACTGCAAAGCATTCAATATTGACAACAAAATAACATCTGCCTGGAAACACACAAGCGGGGTAAGGAACATCATTTAAGTCCCTTTCCTGTGCACAGCTCGTTTCTATTTAATTGCAACCCTGTAGAATTTACCGACAGTGAGCTAGCTATCCGGGCCCTCCTCGCCAATAGACTTTTGGAGATGCCATGGCCTGTCGTCTGTCTATGCCGGGATAGGGGATGTTTTTTTTTTTTTTACAAAACCTCCACCTTTTCTACAAAGATCAAGTTTCCTGAGACTTTAAGGTGAAAAATGTGCCTACGACACCCCCTTTGCACTGATGGAAGGAGGGACTTTTGTTGTATGAACATGAGCATGCTGGAGATTTCTGGTGTGGCCAGCACCTCCCCAAAAGTTTGGAATATAAAAGGCAGGGCAAAAAGTTTCTTTAGGCAGTAGGGACTTTTCTGCGGGGTCTGGATTGGAAATACAGAGGACCGGACCCTACTTGTATGATTGGAGTCTAACGGAAAAAAATAACTTCCCCCCTCGCCTCAAAGAGTCTACATGTCTAATATTTAGACATGTTCAGCTTTGTGGATATTCGGTTAGCGCTGTTGCTCAGCGCAACAGTGCTTTTGGCAAGAGGACAAGGCGAGGACGATCGTAAGTGTCTCTTTTTAGTCTCTCCTTGCCTCTGGTGTCTATTGTCTTAACGAAGTTGATATGGAAAGACGGGGTGAAGGAGAACGGTGGTTTGGTGATGATTGAGCCATTCAGATACATGTCCATATTAGGATACATTTCTGTTCATTATCTGTGGTAAATGTTTATTGTCTGGTCAACAGTTTTTTTTGTGGGATTCATAAGGATAGCCTACCTCTTGCAGCTTGTGGGTGTATGTGCATCATTGCTTGTGGGCCTTCTCACGCTTGATTGCGCGTGCCTTTGGAACGAGTTGGTACAGGTTCCAAGGCTTTCCCTTCCACTCGTTATTTGATGCCCTGGAGGTACATTTTAACAGCTGGAAATATGTGAACGCATGTAAGGGATAGAGGGGAAGGCTACAAGGCATGCCAACTCTCTGCCCATTGGGTTGGGTGGAAAGGTGGAATTGAATGGGCCTATATGGCCCAACAGTCTGGAAATAAAGGGTAAAGTTATTCAGTTGGTTATGGAGCAATAATTCGTAGCCTGAGGCTAAATGTCAGCAATGTAGAAAAGGAACAGGGTCATTCCTGAACGATGGTAATCTTGAACCTCGAGTTTTTCGAAATGGAATATATCCTAGTATACAGTCATTCATCACAGGTAGGCTATATTTTTTTACTTTTGTGGAAAGAATACAGTGACCTACACGTTGAAGGAGAGGGCAAAGCATCATCATGCGCAACTTCCTTTGAATAGTTTCAAGCTCAGTTATTTGGCATAGGTAGCTGCTTACAAAAAGTGTATTCAAAATAGAGATAAAGTATAAGAACCTAAATGATTTACCTATAGACAAACTACATGATCCGTTTTAAGTTATTGGATGTATGGCGTCACCCTACACTTGAGTATAGGGTTTCTAGTTGCATCTGGGGCGTACAGATGTGCAAATTCGCTCTACGGCCCTGTACCGCCACCATGTGGTTCTGAAATGCAACTCCACCAACATTTAAATGTTTTCGATGCGCCCCCTACCATCCCCTTTTCATTTTTTAAATAATTGAAAACACATTCAGACTTCGGAAACTTTCCACTGAGGTATAAACTCTGGTGGTTGCCAAACCGATAGTTTTCCGTTATTTCAGCAGCGTTTGGAGGACAGCATTGACGACGTGGACCTTTTCCACTGACTGTTTCGCCCGCTACAGTCAAATTGTAGCAGCGCCTGTGGACCAACATTGTTGGTTTGGACACAGGTAGTCGGGCCCACGGTTAATCGAAGACCACAAATTCGCCATCAATACAATATAATATAATATTGGCTATTTAGGCCTAGTTCGAGCGCTAGCTGGGCTTACTTTGGGAATGCAATGTCTGGTTGCATATCCAACAATAAATAAACAAGCTCAAAACTACTTTTCAGAGGTAATCAAGCCTGATGACTATACTACAAAGCCGGATCAATTACTTAGCCATCTAACTTTAATAAAATAAACAAATACTTATTATTTTCTTAATGATGCAGAAAATCAATAAGTTATTTCAGAATTTTTAGGCAAGTTATCCGGGTAACTAATTGATCCGACTTTGTAGTATACCCCCTCAGGGCTTACTATTTTGCGGGTGGGTATAATTTGTCGAACGTTATAACAGGAATCTGTTCCAAAAACGTCGTCATGTACAAGGATGCCAAAAGACAACGCATACAAAGTAGCATGATCAATTCACTTAGCTAACTAGCTGCCGAATAGGCATCAACTCACCATGTAGCTTATTCTTAATGTTTGTCCATAGGCTACCAGAGTGAGGACAGACATTTTTCAGAATAAACGTACTGAGTGAAAACGTTGTTTGTTGGCAATCTTGTTATTTACGAAGTTTTTGTAACATATTCCTGTTGGAACGTACCACAAATTATACCCACCCCTATTTTACATTTCAACAATATTTTTCAACATAAATGTTGGAAATATACCTTACTTTAATCGTTTTCCAGGCCTTCTGTCCTGTTGTTCATTCCAATCAAGGCATTACAAATACATTTGTCATTTAGCACAGCGTTTCTTAACTCCAGTCCTTGAGTACCACCGATAGCACACATTTCTGTTGTTGCCGCTGACAAACTCACCCGAATGAACTTGATGAGGGCTTAATGATTCATGTTAGTTGACAAGTTGAATCAAATGAGCTTGTGTGGGGCTACAACAAAAAGGTGTACTGTGGGGGTAATCAAGGACTGGAGTTAGGAAACGATTTAGCAGACACTTATCCAGAGCGATTTGGTGAGTACATACATTTTCGTATGCATCACCTGGTCAAAGCGTCATCACATGGGCATCCGTGCCTTCTAGGTCGACATTGGAGGCAAGCGTTCTAAACCATTTCATCTCTGCATCTTTCTCAGGCACCGCCGGCAGCTGTACGTTGGACGGCCAATTCTACAACGACAGAGATGTCTGGAAACCCGAGCCATGCCAGATCTGCGTGTGCGACAGCGGCACCGTCATGTGCGACGAAGTTATCTGCGAGGACACATCGGACTGCCCCAATCCAGTGATCCCCCACGACGAATGCTGCCCCATCTGCCCCGATGACGGTACGCCGATTTCCTCCCGACGCAACGAGGTTTACGTTACAGGCGCAGGCACTCTCAGAATCAGTTTTGACAAGTTTTTCGAGGCCTCAAAGGGACTGTTCGGCTTTTACTTTTAAGGGGTTGGACAGCATTTTATGGATGGCCAACGAGGAATTAACTTGGATTTACCTTTTATTCTAATCACACCAGTCATTTTTTCCCCCTTTCCTCCGAAATGGGATGGGATACTATTCAGTGCTTCAGGCACATATAATGCGCATGTCCAGTCTGGTGCCACTGCCACCTCCTAACTACCCTTGGCCTTCCTTTCAACTTTGACCAAGTCTCAAATTGGGCATTTGTGTACACTTTCATTAGGCCTAGTTCAGACATTGTAGGCCCCTAGTAATTCTAAATCTAATAACATAGGCTTTATGTACAATTTTAAATGCACCCTACAAATATTTAATTTGTTTACTGTTCAGACCATTTCAGATATTTCACATTTGAATCTAATTGTTGTTTTTCTGTTGCTACCATAGGCTTCCAGGAGCCAAAGGTTGAGGTAAATATGATATAATGATCCTTGTTGTTATTAACTATTAGATAAGGCTATTATAATTAGATTTGCTATTATTGTTAACGTTTAAAGTGTACTTTACATGTATTTTTTTGATTGTTGATTCATTATAAACACATCATTGCAACAAAACTATTTTTTTATCTTGCACTGTAAAACTAGTAAGGCCATAGCACAATAAGAACCACGTGTTAAATTACAACCATAACCTAATGCTGCTATTTCCCCATCAATAGGGACCCCAGGGTGATCGTGGAGCCAAGGGAGAGCCAGTACGTTTCACTTCCTTATTGCTTTGTATTCACTTCCTGGGGGCCAAAACCTAACAAACAGGAGATTCATGCAAAACCTATATCCTCCATTGATAGAGGTGTGTGGACGTTAAAGGTTTGCACCTATATCCCAAGTTAGGATTTGGCCCTTATGTTCTGGTGTCTTTTTGTACTTGTGTGCCTCTTGTCTCAGTTTTAAAGGACAGGCCTAGCATCTTGCACATATCACTCATAATGACTGTTGTACTAACTCGTAATACTCATAGCAGAGTTTTGGCCTATAAGATATTAGCTATTAGTAGATTCTGTTTTTATGTTGGTAATGTCTGACATGAGGTTCGATTATAATCGAAGGCAATGGATAAACATGTACATCCAGAGTCTTTTGGAGTTTACTAGTGGAGCTAGTTGGCTCGACCAGTCGACCACTATCTTCATTATTTAAATCTCAATTCATGTTTTTCAATGGGTATACATGTTTTACTTCATCCAAGCCCAACCTGTCTAGATACCCATTTGGTGACTAGTATTTTGAGATATGTGTGGATTTGCATATGCAGATATATTGTGCATTTATTGAACACGAAATACAATTTCTTATCTTGAATAGTTCTACTCCATTTCAAATTAATTTGAAGAATAATGTGGTTCTCACAATATCTGCGACAGTGACTGGTTGGCCCTAACCAAATACTTGAAGTGGGCACAGTGTAGGGTTACAATCTTTATGATTTAAGGTACTTGGGATTGTCTTGTAAGTGAGACCACGCGTGTAATTTTATCTCCGATCAGATGAATGGACAGACTGACAGACAGACAGACTGGTAGATACTCATACAGTTGGATGAACAAATAGCTTGATGTATGAAAGGACAGGTAGATAGCTCGACTAATGTAAAAGTCATCTGAAGGTATTACAGATGTGACCCATCAATTTCCTTCTATTATACTAGGGGCCTATATGCCTGGAGTTCACCCCAAACCCTAGGCCTACGTTAGCTTTCCCCTTGTCACTCTTCACTGATGCCTTATCTCCCATAGATAATAACGAAGCCCTTTTCTATATTCAATGACTACTACGTCTCTGTGATAGTTCATCCCTAACCAGCTTCTCTCTCTCGTCTCTCCTGCAGGGACCTGCTGGTTTCCCCGGCAACAACGGTATTCCCGGCCAGCCCGGCCTTCCTGGACCCCCAGGCCCCCCTGGACCCCCTGGTCTTGGCGGAGTAAGTATCTCAGGCCAAGATGGACGCTTAGCCTACTTAGCACTGACTCAGAGTCAGCTTTGACCCAGGTTAAAAGGTTATGCGTTATACAGAGGAAACTGATCCTAGATCAGAGATTAGGGGCAGCTTCTGTTGGGGGTTAGTAGCTTAGATTTAAAGAAATGGGAGAAAGTAGCTAAATCTGATAGCTGGGTGGAGAACATACCAACACCCTCTTATGATGGCACATATCTTAACCTCACTGATCTCCTTATAGTCTGGACAGGCTCCAAATACAGTGTTTGCACAGTGAATACAACAGGAACTATTGTGCTAGTCTATTCAGAATGGAAATCTCCAAGTCACAATGATAAACCTCCCAAAAGAGTAGAGGCAAGAGCACGGGAGGTGTGACGCTAAGCTATTCTGGTTAGAGTGCAGTGCAGTCTGTATTTCAGCACCAGGGCAGGTGGACAGCGCCCAGCCAGGAGTGGGCAGCTAGGAAACGCCAGAGAGGTAGTCACCCTGTGGATATGTAATGGATATGAACAGATCTCTCATTGATATGGACAGGCCTAGTGCCTTGCATTCTCTAGCCATGTTTAGGCCCATCCATATACTGTATGTCGAGATCACTGTACTATTCTCATGATTCCCAATACTGACTGACTGTAACACATCTCTACCTTGTGTCTCCCTATAGAACTTCTCCCCTCAGATGTCTGGTGGTTTTGATGAGAAGAGCGGCGGTGGCATGTCCATGCCCGGCCCCATGGTACGGGCATACAACTACACAGAGCCTGTTGGCCTAGTAGCATCACTCACTCATGGTATCCGTTTTGTGTATAGACACTACCAAAAAACTATGGCCATGAGAGACTTTTTCTCAGCAGAAGTCCTGCAAATTGGCCTCTGTGGTACTCCATATGTCACGACAAATACTATCCCATAAAAAATATATATATATTTTTATGTCTTACGGTACTTCCATATTCCATAAACGACTAGCACCACGCAGTACATGTTTGAGATATCTGCATAACCTTTGACTCTTCCTACTTTGTCACTTCAAGAATAGCATCACTTCCCCTGTTACCACTGTGTAGATGCCTTGAAAGGTTACTGATACCACGGCTCTAATATCTCTCATCATGGTGCGACTGTTGGGCATTAGAATGTATACTTTTGGGAGGACTTTAACCCTCGCCCACCCAACCTTTGGTTGATCCTTTGGTCAGTTGGCTCCTTCTCAAAGATATATTCTAATGGGAAGACTGTGATTGGTCAATCATTTACTGATCGTTTCTTTTCCTTTTGATTGACAGGGCCCCATGGGTCCCCGTGGTCCCCCTGGACCTCCTGGCTCAAGTGTAAGTATCCCTTCCCTTTGTGTTCTAGCTGTTTAAGTGACATATGTCACGTAGGGGAAGAGATCTCGGGTCAAAGGTCCAAAAAGAGGTCAGTTTATGACTAGGTGAATTGCATGATGGGAGTTGAAGTTGAGTTGTTTAATTGTAGGTGTGTTTTTTTTAAGCATATATGGCTGTATGTTAACTTAGTTTAATTTGATAGGTTCCTGACCATTTCTATTTAGTATCTGTTAAGTTCTTGTCATTTTATTTCCATTTTAGTAAGCTGCTAGTCTGTCATTGGCTTTACATAGTTGACTATTTGTATTGCTTTTTGTCCTCCTTTCTTTTTTTTTAAACATTCAGTTTCAGTCTTCGATAACTATAATGACCGTGGGAATGTTTTACCCACAGGACTTATTGCCCATTGTCAACAAAACTAAACAACGTTGTTTTTTTGTTGGACGAATGAACATCAAAGTCTGACATGATCTCTTTGTCTCCCCCTACAGGGACCTCAGGGTTTCACTGGCCCCCCTGGTGAGCCTGGTGAGGCTGGTTCTTCTGTGAGTATCTCGTTCCGGGAATATTCCAGAAAATGATACCCCACCATCTCAACATCACCTCAGTATCTGAATCCCTCATAAACACACACTTTGAGCTAAATTCTACGCCATATTCTGCAGGGCAATACAATGCCAAAAAGCTGAAAAATAGCTCAACATACAATAACTACGCTTAAAAAACAACTTCCAAACAACCTCCAGAATACTAAACCACCCATTACCTGCTGCATAGTTCTTGCTCTATCCTGATGCTTGGAATGGAGTCAACTAAGGTCACAGGGTCACCAATGTATGTTAATGTACCCCCCCCCCCACACACACACAACACAGACCCCCATCACCACCTTCCAATAGTATTTTGATTTAACTACCTATTAGGTAATCAAGTTTCTAGATGAATGACAAATGATCCTAGATTATTTCCATCACTGACAAATTGTAATGATATTTCTCATATCAAGATAACTCTCTCTCACACACACACACACACACACACACACACACATACACAGCCTTCTCACCCAGTGGTTTATRTCTTACAGGGTCCCATGGGRCCCCGTGGTCCTGCTGGTCCCCCTGGCAAGAACGGAGATGATGTAAGTCACCAAGATATCCATAATTAAAATCGACCATTTACCATCTATGTCCCAGGACAATTTCTGGGTAAGATAWTCATAAAGGGGATGGATTTGGAMCATCATTTATTCCTCACCTTGTCTCCTCCTCTCCATCCCACTCCTTCCTTCCTTCCTTCCTACCCTCCTCTACTCCCATCCAGGGTGAGTCTGGCAAGCCTGGTCGCCCCGGTGAGCGTGGAGCTTCCGGCCCACAGGTGAGTCGCAATGTCATTCAAATGTCACTCCATACTCCGTCCATACACTCACTCTAGAACATTAGTCTCAAGCAATAGCACCTAATAGTCAGACACCATGAGACATCTCATATACTTCAAGGAATATTAAGCCATCAACTGCACTGATAACATGTTCCGTTATCTTTTTTTCTCTTTCTCTTTCTCTCTCTCTCCAGGGAGCTCGTGGATTCCCCGGAACCCCCGGCCTTCCCGGCATCAAGGGACACAGAGTGAGTCACCACACCCCCAAACTGTCTTGGTAGAGGTTACTCTCCAGAACAGATCCAGGATCCCCTAAACGTCCCTATGCCTAACCTTAATCATGAAGGGGATGCACGCTAAACTGATCTTGGACCAGTGTCTGGCGGCAACATCAGCCTATACTTCCCAAATAGCAGCAATACAATCTGCCCTGTTTTCCTCTCGTCTAATATTGTCCTCCATCTCTCTCTCTCTCTCTCCTCTCTATCTCTCTCTACTTCCTTCTCTAGGGATTCAGCGGTCTGGATGGAGCTAAGGGAGAGTCTGGCCCTGCTGGACCCAAGGTGAGACCCCTTCTCCTCCATCTCTCCTACTAATGTTGAAATCACACATAATTCCCCTCTCTCGTCCCCCATTCACTGACCTGTCCGTTTGTCCTTCCTCAGGGAGAGGGTGGTGCATCCGGTGAGAACGGAGCCCCTGGAGCCATGGTGAGTCCCACCTTCCATTTTGTCAACAGTCCTACACGAGAAAATGAGTGCAGAGAAGATCACGCTCGTTTTTAGCATTCCGCAATACGGTAGCAATGTGAATGGCAGCCATGATTACTTACCGTGCCAATATCTGTCCCTCTCTTTTAGGGACCCCGTGGTCTGCCTGGTGAGAGAGGTCGTTCTGGTCCCAACGGAGCTGCTGTAAGTCAACCCCAAAACCACCCCCTGTAACCAGTGGTGGAACAAGTACCCAATTGTCAGACTTGAGTAAAAGTCAAGATACTTTAAAGTATTTTGACTTCAGTACTTTACACCACCCCCTGTAACCATAAACAAGGGGTGCACTATCACCGTCACAACACAGTTGCAAGAGACACTATTCCTGTAGCTCAAGGGTCATCACGTCTCCCAAGCGTTTTGCATATTTCAGATGTTTTACTGGTCAGTCCAGGGCTAATTTGTTGGAAACAACCATTCTTACTCTCAATCTACAAAAGACCTCACAACCTGATTTACTTGAATGTCTTATATTTGTGGGACATAAGCCTTGTACTGCCTTGTATACTGGCCTCAGTAGGAAGCCATATTTCACGTGTTCTTACAATTCAGTATATCAGTTATTTAGTTTTACAGTGTCATGTTGGATTCTGACATTGAAGGGTCAGCCATTTTGTTGGTTTACAATTTATGTTTATAGTTCAGCCATATTGGAATTGGACTCTGAAGGGTGATAGCTAGTTGCATCTGACCCTGTTGTGTCTCTCTCTCTTTGTGTCTTTCTCTCCTGCAGGGTGCTCGTGGTAACGATGGTGCTGCTGGTGCTGCTGGTCCTCCTGTAAGTACTAACGGCAGCTATCTATTCACACATAAACAGTACACAACCATCAACAGAAACACAAGCACACTTATGCAGTATTCATCATTTAGACTGTAACTCATTCCTCTCTCTCTCCCTCTTGTTTTCTTGTATTCTAGGGCCCCACTGGCCCCGCTGGTGCCTCTGGTTTCCCCGGTGGCCCTGGAGCCAAGGTAAGATGTCAACTTGCACCTATCCATGTTCACACACCTGTATACCATCTTCCTGTCTATCCTCCACCCTCGACCCTCACCTCTAGCTCTTTCCCAGGGGGCAGTATTTGGAGAGGTAGATGAGATAAAAAAACATATGAACAGCTGTTGGGTTGGTGCTTATCTGAAGGATGACTATGAGAAGAAAGAACCCTCTGACTCAGGACAGTCTTGATGTTGCTGTTATGTCTTCATGGACAGGGGTAATGTGGGGTCAGAGGTCACATTGATTTATATGGGGTCATGATGTGGACATCATTTAATTGAACGGCAGCATAGTACAGTACTACCATAAGGAAGTACTAGGGAGTAGGGTAGTACAGTACTAGTACAGTAGTACTTAACTTGGTAGCAGTAGTACTACTAGAGTAGTACTTATGTAGGGTAGTACTTAGGGTAGTACTAGTATAATATTAGTTCCAGGTTCTTGCCCTGACCTATCTTCACCCCAACAGGGAGAGGTTGGTGCCCAGGGAGCTCGTGGTGGCGAGGGACCCCAGGGATCCCGTGGAGAGGCTGGTAACCCCGGACCCGCTGGCGCTGCAGGCCTTGCTGTGAGTCTCAGCTTTAGAAACCTCTAGTGAAATGCACCTCTGGACTGTGTTGGAGACTTTAAGTGAAATGTGCTATCCTTGTGAGAGACGTTCCCCTCTAACCCGTTGGTTTGTGTCTCTTGTAGGGAAACAACGGTGCTGATGGAAGCCCCGGTACCAAGGGTGCCCCTGTAAGTATACACCTCACCCCACTCCTCAGTGAACTAACCCTTTTAGTTGTCATTGGTTTGTCTTGGTATTTGTTAGTTCAACTTTGGAAATAACCAATATTGTTGTCACTGACTGGTCACTCAGTGATGATGAATCCAGGAAGTATAATGATTGTCTCTCTGCTGCCTCCTCCAGGGTTCTTCTGGTATTGCTGGCGCTCCTGGCTTCCCTGGACCCCGTGGACCCCCCGGACCCCAGGGTGCTGGTGGAGCTCCCGGACCCAAGGGTAACACTGTAAGTCCAGCTCTCTCTGACTTCCATCACTAGATATTGTACAAAAAAATTAAAATAAATATATGTTATCTTAATTTATATTGATGTTGTAACTTGGTCAGAATGCACAGACCATTGAGTGTGGATTCTGATAATGATGTTTGTTATTTCTTCAACCTAGGGTGAGGTTGGTGCTAATGGAGCCAAGGGAGAGGCTGGCGCTAAGGGAGAGTCTGTAAGTACACCTTTTGACTTCCTCTTTGGTCAAATACAATCCACCAAGTCGCCCGTAGCACGTACTCTGTCCGCACATGCTCAGTCAGCAGTCCGTATGTGTCTGAACTCCACCACTGTGTACTGATCCACATCTCAGCACAATGCCTTGCCACCCTCCATTTCTCTGACCTTCATCTCGTTTCTCCATTACCCAGGGCCCCGCTGGAGTCCAGGGACCCGCCGGCCCTGCTGGTGAGGAAGGCAAGAGAGGAGGCCGTGGTGAGCCCGGTGCTGCTGGTGCCCGTGGAGCCCCCGGCGAGCGCGTAAGTACCCCAGATAGTCACAGTGTCCCCTCTTCATCATACTGTTCTCCTGTCCTTTACATGTAGGTGTCCCCCCCTTCCCCTTCTCTTTAGGAGAGAGAGAGGAGGAAAGTATGCTATAATAATGGAACTAGCCCGGCGTTAGAATCTGTTGACCAATATCTCAATTTGACTGTCCTCCTATCTCCTACTTTTAGAATACCCCCCCCCCCCCCCCCCACCTCACCAAACTGTGTTGTAGTCCTCCAAATCCACAATACTCTTGCTCCACTGTTTTCCTATTGCGTTACTGCCTCATACCCATCAAAATGATATAATTTGAACCATCCAATATAATGCTTTAAATCAACTATAGGAACTGGGTCAGTAGGAGAGTGCTATACAAGAACTTGGACATTTGTCTTTTTTTACATTGCTTACTTCCTCACAGCACAGCTAGTATTGGCACACGCATACACAACGATGACATCTATACCACTATTCCATCACATAAGCATTCATAAGTCAATGTGATTATTTACCTCTTTTTGGAACCAATGGCTAGCTCGTAACCTAATTTGGCCACCAGAGGGCTGTGATTGCTGAGCAGTAATGTTACTGAATGGTTGTGTTCTGGTACTGAGGTAGCAGGAATGTTGTGGTACTGACGGAGTAACAGACGGTGTTGTGGTATTGACCTGTGATGTGTTTGTTGCCCCCTACAGGGTGGCCCTGGAAGCCGTGGTTTCCCTGGTTCTGATGGAGCTTCTGGCCCCAAGGTGACTACACACACATACACATATACCTGGAACAGACACACATACACATATACCTGGAACAGACACACACACACACATGTTCAAATGTATATACCACAGTGCACCTCCAAACGTTGCTACATGCTATGGCCACTAGCTAAGTACAGCAAACTCCTCTCTCCACCCTTCTCTTTCCATCTCTCTCTCTCTCTCTCTCTCTCTCTCTCTCTCTCTCTCTCTCTCTCTCTCCCTCCATAATAGGGTGGCCCTGGCGAGCGTGGTGGTGCCGGAGTTGCTGGAGCTAAGGGTAACACTGGTGAGCCTGGCCGCAACGGCGAGCCTGGTATGCCTGGATCCAAGGTGAGTTAGACAGGGGACTGGTCTCAGATCCCAGGACATTTGTTCAACTCTATCATTGTTGGATAATTATTCAACAACTAATAGATACTATCAAAATGAAACCCACATATTCATGTTAATATGGCATGTCAAGATGTGTATGCTGCCTATGTTATGTGCCTGACCTTTGCCCTCTCACCTTTGCCCCCCCCCCCCATCTCTAGGGTATGACTGGTAGCCCTGGCAGCCCTGGTCCCGATGGCAAGACTGGCCCCTCTGTAAGTTCCTCAGCTACAGATACACCTGACTCTCACGACACCAATTCAACGACACTGAAAGACACTGATGCAGATGGAGACCTATGGCTACTTCCACCGATTATCACTGTGGTCACTGACTCTCTGCCCTCTCCTGTGACAGGGTAACGGTGGTCAAGATGGTCGCCCCGGACCTCCCGGCCCCGTTGGAGCCAGAGGCCAGCCCGGAGTCATGGGATTCCCTGGACCTAAGGGAGCCGGAGTGAGTAACCCTTCTCTCTCGCGCTGCTCTTATTCGGGCAAAATCATTATCGGGCTAATTCGAGAAATGAGATCTGAAATTGACAGGTAACCCAATGTATACAGTGGAGGCTGTTGAGGGGAGGAAGGCTTCTAATAATGGGGGTGGAATGGGACTCAATGGAATGGTATCAAACACATGTGGTTGATACCCTTCCATTGACTCCATTCCAGCCATTCCTGTGAGCCGTTCTCACCTCAGCCGCCTTCACTACAATGTATGACATGGTTGTCCATAGCCTAAAACCTAGGTTTCAGTGTACAGAATTGCTCTCTGATGGGAAATGAGCTAATGGGTATTTGTCTTCCCCTGTAGGGTGAGGGTGGCAAGCCTGGTGAGAGAGGAGTCATGGGACCCGGTGGTGCTGTTGGCGCTCCCGGCAAAGATGGTGATGTTGGTGCTCCTGGTGCCCCCGGTGTTGCCGTAAGTGCACTTCCAGCATCCCACAATGCTCCACTCCCATTCTCCCCAAAGCTTTGAGGACAACGCTCTTCAGCATTACCCGCACTGCGTCACACTTGCACACAAACGAACACTATCTCTAATACAAGCCAGCATGGAATCTCCTAGGAGACTGCAAAACCACTCCGTTTGTTTTTCCTTACATGATATGGGGGTAACCCCGTCCACTACAAAGGTGTAGCACCCACCATTATGCCGGTCACACTGATTTTCCTAACCGACTCTTCTCCTTCTCAGGGACCTTCTGGAGAACGAGGCGAGCAGGGAGCCGGTGGCCCCTCTGGATTCCAGGTACAGCACTGAACTATGGGAAATGATCAGCACCTGACCGATCGCAGACCTTCCTCCTACTTCAGGACCTCTGACCCTTGCCTCACCTGTCTCTCACTTGTTTCTTTGTATAACAGGGACTTCCAGGACCCCAAGGTGCTATTGGTGAGACTGGCAAGCCCGGAGAGCAGGTAAGAATACTACAGGACTACAGCACCTTTGGTGTTGTCACTCACTGCCCCGTGCCTTGTCCTTGCTACTCATCACTACACGGCACTTGACTTCCTGTCAAGATTTGGGACTCGACGCAGCTGAACATTGAGCATCACAAATGCAGATCTCAAATCTCTAGTCGTAATCTCTAATATCTTCTCCTCTCTCTCTCTCTCTCTAGGGTCTTCCCGGTGAGGGTGGTGCCCCTGGCTCTGCTGGATCCAGAGTGAGTATCCCAGAATAATAATGACATCACTTCCTGGGTGATGGACTGCCACAGCTACACTGTGGCCTAGCGACTTAGCCAAGCAAGACAACGGCTAACAGCTGAAGCAGCAACAGCCTAGCGCCCAGCTGACCGAGGCTAAAGACATTAGCATTCGAATGCGTCGAATAGCATCCTTCACCTTATATACACGTGATGCTCCAGAACCAAAGCTGACGCCCTCTCTTCTCTCCGTACCCCAGGGTGACAGAGGTTTCCCCGGTGAGCGCGGTGGCCCCGGCCCATCTGGACCCGCTGGTGCCCGTGGCTCTCCAGGCTCTGCTGGTAACGATGGTGCTAAGGGAGAGGCTGGTGCTGCAGGTGCCCCCGGTGGCCAGGGACCCCCTGGCCTGCAGGGAATGCCCGGAGAGCGTGGTGCTGGTGGTCTGCCAGGCCTGAAGGGAGACAGAGTGAGTACCGGTGCCACCCTTCACTTATCATCCTCCATGCCTAAATGCATGTTCATCAGTGGGCCTTGACTTCATACTTCTGTGGCACTCGGTGGCATACCCTCCATCCATCCAAACGTACACTTGCATTACAGTGGACTTGACTGAGTCCAAAAAAGCTCTCATCCGTCTCTGTAATCTGCATAACCCACAACTTACAGTACTAATTCAGCTACTCTTGTGTTTGACAGGGTGACCAAGGAGTCAAGGGTGTTGATGGCGCCGGTGGTAAGGATGGCGTCCGTGGTATGACTGGCCCCATCGGACCCAACGGCCCTGCTGGCTCTCCTGGTGACAAGGGAGAGACTGGCGCTCCTGGACCTGGTGGACCTTCTGGTGCCCGTGGTGCACCTGTGAGTACCTCAGTCCCACCCGGTTACCACCTCACCACAGACATGACACAAAGACCTAAAAACATAGCTCCCCATGCATCCACACCACAGGCATCTCTCTGTGGGTGTTAGTCTTGAAGCTTCAAATGGAGACCGCGTCGACACAATGCACGAAGAAAAGCTCAAATGGTGCCTGAACGTACTGAGCACCAAAGCAAGCAGTAAAGAATGACACTTAAGTAGAAATGAAGGTGTATAGAGGAAAGAACTGACCCACACTCATATGATGCTAGTCCCTGACCTTTAACACACTCCTGACCTGACTAACCCTAACCTTCTCCTCTCCCAGGGTGAGCGTGGTGAGTCTGGTGCCCCTGGACCCGCTGGATTCGCTGGGCCTCCTGTAAGTACACACACACACACACCTCTTTACCTGTCCTCAATTCACACAGAAATCAGTTGCCAGTTAAAACGGACATCAGCTGTCAATCAAGATGATGACTCGCAACATCTTGCACACTACGACGATTCTAAATGGAGTTCATTGACATTAAATGAGACAGGCTTGTCTTACCAAAGCATCCGGTCTAGATGAACCTCCACACTTCTTCTCTCTTCTCCTTCAGGGTGGAGATGGTCAGCCTGGTGCTAAGGGAGAGGCTGGAGATAACGGTGCCAAGGGTGACGGTGGTGCCCAGGGACCCGCTGGACCTACTGGAGCCCCTGGACCTCAGGTATAACACGTGGGACTGACCACTGGGTACCCACCCTGACCCATCTTAAATGGTCCTCTGTAGCTCAATTGGTAGAGCATGGCAGTTGCAACGCCAGGCTAGTGGGTTCGATTCCCGGGATGACCCATATGTCAAATGTATGCACGCATGACTGTAAGTCGCTTTAGCTTAAAGCATCTCCAAAATGGCATATACTGTCATATTATTATTATTATACAGTTCTTTATTGATATGCCGTAAAGTCATTACACAAATGAATGGCACGAGCATAGCCCTACAATGGTAATATCAGCGACTTCAGCTGTGTTGTTATATTGGTCTACCCGCTAAGACCACCGTATCACAGAGATGTTTGTATTGCTCCTGCTTACTGACTGAAGCACTGCTGTATCCACACAGGGTCCCGCTGGAAACACCGGAGCTAAGGGCGCACGTGGTTCTGCTGGTCCCCCTGTAAGTAGCTGTGTATCTCATCCTCCCAACATCTCCCGTCTGTCTGACCGTAAAAGATGGCGTTTGTAAAGTAGTATCATGCTTCCCAATCTGATACACTAGGTTGACCAGTGCCTCTCTTTCTCTCCGTAGGGTGCCACTGGTTTCCCCGGTGCTGCTGGCAGAGTTGGACCTCCCGGCCCATCTGTAAGTACTTCTATCTCTACCACCATTCCATTCACACTGCACCATCCTCCATCGGTGTACCAGTCAATACCCTGGCTGTGGCCATAGGTTCCAGATTTAACCATGGCCTAACACTAAGCAAGCAAACGGCTCGATAATAGCTTAAAACAGCAATCCCACAATGCAACAGCACAACTATCAGTACAGCATATTATTGTGCAACCAACCCGAGACATAACGGCATTGCCTGATGCCCAAACAAGCAATCTAGCTAGGCGTTAGCTTAGCATTTAGCTGATCACAATACTGTCATTGATAACAGCCAATGATACTGGTGTATTCGGGTCAACCTCAGCCTCATCTCATACTTAACCATCCTCTCCTCTTTCTGTCAGGGCAACAACGGACCCCCCGGACCCGCAGGCCCTGGTGGAAAGGAAGGACAGAAGGGTAACCGTGGTGAGACTGGCCCCGCCGGTCGTCCTGGTGAGCTCGGCGCTGCCGGACCCCCTGGCGCCCAGGGAGAGAAGGGACAGCCTGGTGGAGATGGTCCCAATGTAAGTACCCCTTTTTTGGGGGGCCGTCACCCTAACAAAGTAACACTCTGACCCCTACACTGACAAGAGAGAACAATATGAATACTCCTTATGGATTGCACCTGTAACACACGCCGCTGGAGTTTAGATCTGACGCTTTAGAAAAGGGACACCTCGATGACCTGTTCTCTCTTTCTCTCCTACAGGGACCCTCTGGAACTCCCGGACCTCAGGGTATTGGTGGACAGCGTGGTATTGTTGGTCTGCCCGGACAGAGAGGCGAGCGCGGTTTCCCCGGCCTCGCCGGACAACTGGTCAGTGCTGTAGACAGCTAGTTATAGAACTTAAATGCCGTTAGGCTTTTGCATAGAAGACACAGTTCATGGTGGATATCCCTAGTTTTTCAATGAGGCAGTGATTGGATAGTCTGCAAGCCTGCCGCGATGATGCTAAAGGCCCTCTGTGCTATCTCTGCCAAGATGGCAGCCGACAAGTGCAGCGCTCTTGCAGTAGCTTATTCATACAGTTGATTCGTCATTGCTCTGCTTCAGTAGTGGTTCCTCTCGTGTTGTGGTTGAGGTCTAACCCGGTTCTCTGTTTCCTGCTTTAGGGAGAGCCTGGCAAGCAGGGACCTGGTGGCCCCTCTGGTGAGCGTGGACCTCCCGGACCCATGGGACCCCCTGGACTGGCTGGAGCACCTGGCGAGTCTGGTCGCGAGGGAACTCCTGGTAACGAGGGATCTTCTGGTCGCGATGGTGCTGCTGGACCCAAGGTGAGAGCTATGCTCATACACATGACCTCAAGACAAATTCAACCCTTCACTTTGGGAACCCGCCTGTTTGGTATACTGTAGACAATCTACACCGGGCACCATTACACGACTACTTGCATGGCTGAAATAGGCATCACATACTGCAACGTATTGGGATCTCTTGACCCGTCTCTGTTCCTCTCTGTCCTGCCTATAGGGAGAGCGTGGTGAGTCTGGTGCTGCCGGTGCTTCCGGTGCCCCCGGACCCCCTGGCGCCCCTGGAACCGTCGGCCCTGCTGGAAAGTCTGGTGACCGTGGAGAGTCTGTAAGTGTCCAGATCCTC
>NC_036860.1:10398291-10478153 GCF_002910315.2 Salvelinus sp. IW2-2015
CTGTTTTGATGTAACCTGTGGCTGATGCTAGCTTGATGTCGTTTGCGTCTCATTTGCATGGTTGGAGTTGTGACTGCGTGCCTTTGGAGAAGAGCTGCCATGGCACCACAAAGAGTACTGCGGGGCACTGCCCGTTCACTGCGCGATTATGGTCCAAAGTAGCCAACTGCAAGTAGTGGATACATTTATCAGAATGAAGGGTACAGTTTATACACAACATACTGGTTAGGATGTTCTTCGGATAAAGACAGTTAATGGTCATTAAGTCGACAATGATACTTAATCCTGGACTGGGTTGCTGGACAGCTCTGAGTGATCCCTGCACATGTTATGAACTCTGTTTCGTTGCTCTTTCTTTCAGTGAGAAGACAGGGAAGTCAAAATCCTCTAGGGATAGACCGTTCCAGAGGGTTTCATACAGTAGGGTTACAGTGTGCAAATTAGGACCATATTGTCAGAGTATACACCTGTAGGAAAAAGCTAAACCATAACAAATGACGTTTAAAAAGCACCCCAGTAGAAAAAGGATCACATACAGTACCAGTCAAAAGTTGACACATTCTAACCGGCCACACCGTATCCCCGGGGCGGCCCAACTGAGACTCCAGCCCTACATTTCTAAGATCCACCCCCTGTACCATAACAAGGTGGTGCAATATCATTCATGCAACAATACATAGTCCTATTGACTAGAGACACTATTTCCTGTGCTCAAAGGTCCAATCACATTTCCCAAGTCATTTGCTATCATTTCAGGACTTGTTTACCTCGATTCTAGTCCAGGGATAATTGATTGGGAGATACAACGCATTCTTACTTCTCATCTCACAATGCCTCACAAGTGATTTAATGGAATGTTCCTATATGTTTGAACATTAGCCTTGCATATGGCCTCGAGTGCAGGAAGCCCTTAAGTTGTATTTGCATGTATGTCTTGTACGTGAACTCAGTAACCAATTCCAGTTTGTCAGTTCAGTCTCTGGCTACCACGCCCTCTCGTACGCATGCATCTTACGAAAGTGTCATGTTGGATTCTGACCATTCAAAGGTCAGCCCACTGTGTGCTTTGTTATCTACACTCTCCGATCAGTTTCAAGGCGTTTCTCCGAGCCTCGCATGATTGGAATTCGCACGCCTCGCGCGTTATAATATATTTCGGTCGCTCGCGCTCAGTCTCTCGCGGCTTCGCTATTATCACACACGTCACACCGAGGATGTGTGCGACCCCTGCTCCTCTCATAACTAGCTCTGCGGCTATACGATTGTCTATCTATCCTTAGGCACTGTGACATGCTCATCCGTCACAATCACCTTGCTACCTGAATAGGATGACACTCTCTCGTGCTAGTCCAGTCTTAGACACCCATACTCAGCGCACCGACCGCTCTGCCCACACCTAGCCAATGCTGGCGTCCGTGAAAGCCGCTGCTGGTCCTCCTGTAGAGTACTACGCCAGCTATGTATTCACCCGACAGTGCCAAGATCAGATAGAACTCCGATACTCTCTAATGATAACCGTATTGTGACCTCTCACATCCTCAAAGTCACACATCTCTAATTGCAGCCCAAGCATCCTCATGAATTTTAGACCCTTGCCTTAAACTACAAGCCTTGCTCGTCCTCGCTTCCGTCTCATTCTATGTAATCATAGGGCCCCACTATGGCCCCGCTGGTGGCAGCTCCGGTTTCTCCCGGTGGCTCCCCAGGAGCCAGGTAAAGATGGTCAAAACTTGCACCTAAATCCGTGTTCACACACCTGTAAACCTTTCTACCTTTCTATCCTCTATCCTCACCTCTGACCCTACCGGCCAGTGGTCTTTCCACAGGGGCCTATTTGGAGAGAGTAGGTGAGATAAAACATACATACAAGTACATCCATTCTAGCACAAAAGAAAACAACAAAACAACAATGGTAATAGTAATCTACACACTGCTGGGTTTCCAAGATAGTGGTATCCATTTGCACCATGCATGAGACCGTGTGTAGTTGGCTGCCAGTTGAAAGTATATCCGGCTTCACTATTGTGATTGTGCCATGCCATGTGACCGTGTGACTTTCAGGGGTCACATTGATTTAAATGTGGATATGATTCTATTGAATGGCAGCATAGTTGAGTATTAGTACAGTACTACCATAGGGAAGTACTAGGGAGTAGGGTAGTATAGTACACTAGTACTTCACTTGGTAGCAGTAGTACTACTACAGTAGTACAGTAGTACTACTACAGTAGTACTTGTGTAGGGTAGTACTAGTACAATACTAGTTCCATGTTCTTTCTGTTCTTGCCCTGACCCTATCTATCTTCACCTCAACAGGGAGAGGTTGGTGCCCAGGGAGCTCGTGGTGGCGAGGGACCCCAGGGAACCCGTGGAGAGGCTGGTAACCCAGGACCCGCTGGCGCTGCTGGCCCTGCTGTGAGTGTCACCCTCAGAAACCTCTAGTGAAATACACCTCTGGACTGTGTGGGAGACTTGAAGTTACATTTGCTATCCTTGTGAGAGACTTTCCCCTCTAACCCGTTGGTTTGTGTCTCTTGTAGGGAAACAACGGTGCTGATGGAAACCCCGGTACCAAGGGTGCCCCTGTAAGTATACACCTCACCCCACTCCTCAGTGAACTAGCCATTTTAGTTGTCATTGGTTTGTCTTGTGATTTGTTAGAGTTCAACTTTGGAAATAACCAATATTGTTGTCACTGACTGGTCTCTCAGTGATGATGAATCCAAGGAAGTATAATGATTGTCTCTCTGCTGCCTCCTTTAGGGTTCTGCTGGTATTGCTGGCGCTCCTGGCTTCCCTGGACCCCGTGGATCCCCCGGACCCCAGGGTGCTGGTGGAGCTCCCGGACCCAAGGGTAACACTGTAAGTCCASCTCTCTCTGACTTCCGTCACTAAATATTGTAAATATATATAATGATATCTTATCTTAAGTTGCTGTTATAACTTGGTCAGAATACACAGACCATTGAGTGTGGATTCTGATAATGATGTTTGTTATTTCTTCAACCTAGGGTGAGGTTGGTGCTACTGGAGCCAAGGGAGAGGCTGGTGCTAAGGGAGAGTCTGTAAGTACACCTTTTGACTTCCTCTTTGGTCAAATATGATCCACCAAGTCACCCATACCACGTACACTGTACACACATACTCTGTCAGCAGCCTATATGTMTCTGAACTCTACCCTCCATTTCTCTGACCTCCATCTTGTTTCTCCATTACCCAGGGCCCCGCTGGAGTCCAGGGACCCGCCGGCCCTGCTGGTGAGGAAGGCAAGAGAGGGTCCCGTGGTGAGCCCGGTGGTGCTGGTGCRCGTGGAGCCCCCGGCGAGCGCGTAAGTACCCCAGATGGWCACACACTGTCRCCTCTTKATCATACTGTTCTCCTGTCCTTTACATATAGGAATTCCCCCCTTCTCTTACAGTTAGGASAGCCAGTTTCACTGTCCTCTTACCCCGTACTGTTAGGACAGRCAGTTTCACTGTCCTCTTACCCCMTACTCTTAGGACAGTCAGTTTCACTGTCCTCTTACCCCMTACTCTTAGGACAGTCAGTTTCACTGTCCTCTTACGCCACATGTCCTCCGATCTTTTAGTTTTAGATGACCCTCCCCCTGCCTCACTAAACTGTGTTGTAGGCCTCCAAATCCACTGTCTTCCTATTCCAAAGGACCACCATTGCATTACTGCCCCACACCCATCAAAATGATGGCGTTTGAGCCATCCAATATAATGCATTAAATCAACTATAGGAACTGGGTCAGTAGGAGAGTGCTATCCAAGAACTTGAGCATTTTGTCTTTTTATACATTGCTTACTTCCTCACAGTACAGCTAGTGTTGGCACACGCAAACACAACGATGATATCTCAATGACTATTCCATCACATAAATAATCACATTTTGACCTATGAATGCTTAGSTCGCTGGAACCAATATCCAGCTAACAACCTCTCTGGTTCCCAGTCAGCTAAATGTAACTGTAGCCCTCTCCCTGATGTTTCAGCTCATTTGTCCACCAGAGGGCGGTGAGCGCTGAGCAGTAATGTAGTGTTACTGAATGGTTGTGTTGTGGTGCTGAGGTAGCAGTAGTGTTGTGGTACTGACTGAGTGACCGTGTTGAGGTATTGACCTGTGTTGTGTTTGTCGCCCCCTACAGGGTGGACCTGGTAGCCGCGGTTTCCCTGGTGCTGATGGATCTGCTGGCCCCAAGGTGACTACACACACACACACACACACACACACCTGGAATAGACACACATATACACCTGCAACACCCACCCACTTGTTCAAATGTATATACTACAGTGCACCACCAAACGTTGCTACATGCTATGGTCACTAGCTAAGTACAGCAAACTCATCTCTCCATCTCTCTCTCTCTCTCTCTCCCTCCATCACAGGGTGGCCCTGGTGAGCGTGGTGGCGCCGGAGTTGCTGGAGCTAAGGGTAACACTGGTGAGCCTGGCCGCAACGGCGAGCCTGGTATGCCTGGATCCAAGGTGAGTTAGACAGGGGATCGGTCTCAGATCACAGGACCTTTGTTATACTCTATCATTGTTGGATAATTATTCAACAACTAATAGATACTAGAAGAATGAAACCCATATATTCATGTTAATGTGGCATATATATCTATATGTTATGTACCTGACCTTTGCCCTCTCACCTTCCCCCCCCCCATCTCTAGGGTATGACTGGTAGCCCTGGCAGCCCTGGTCCCGATGGCAAGACTGGCCCCTCTGTAAGTTCCTCAGCTACAGATTCACCTGACCCTCACGACACCAATTCAACGACACTGAAAGACACTGATGCAGATGGAGACCTATGGCTACTTCCACCGATTATCACTGTGGTCACTGACTCTCTGCCCTCTCCTGTGACAGGGTAACGGTGGTCAAGATGGTCGCCCCGGACCTCCCGGCCCCGTTGGAGCCAGAGGCCAGCCCGGAGTCATGGGATTCCCTGGACCTAAGGGAGCCGGAGTGAGTAACCCTTCTCTCTCGCGCTGCTCTTATTCGGGCAAAATCATTATCGGGCTAATTCGAGAAATGAGATCTGAAATTGACAGGTAACCCAATGTATACAGTGGAGGCTGTTGAGGGGAGGAAGGCTTCTAATAATGGGGGTGGAATGGGACTCAATGGAATGGTATCAAACACATGTGGTTGATACCCTTCCATTGACTCCATTCCAGCCATTCCTGTGAGCCGTTCTCACCTCAGCCGCCTTCACTACAATGTATGACATGGTTGTCCATAGCCTAAAACCTAGGTTTCAGTGTACAGAATTGCTCTCTGATGGGAAATGAGCTAATGGGTATTTGTCTTCCCCTGTAGGGTGAGGGTGGCAAGCCTGGTGAGAGAGGAGTCATGGGACCCGGTGGTGCTGTTGGCGCTCCCGGCAAAGATGGTGATGTTGGTGCTCCTGGTGCCCCCGGTGTTGCCGTAAGTGCACTTCCAGCATCCCACAATGCTCCACTCCCATTCTCCCCAAAGCTTTGAGGACAACGCTCTTCAGCATTACCCGCACTGCGTCACACTTGCACACAAACGAACACTATCTCTAATACAAGCCAGCATGGAATCTCCTAGGAGACTGCAAAACCACTCCGTTTGTTTTTCCTTACATGATATGGGGGTAACCCCGTCCACTACAAAGGTGTAGCACCCACCATTATGCCGGTCACACTGATTTTCCTAACCGACTCTTCTCCTTCTCAGGGACCTTCTGGAGAACGAGGCGAGCAGGGAGCCGGTGGCCCCTCTGGATTCCAGGTACAGCACTGAACTATGGGAAATGATCAGCACCTGACCGATCGCAGACCTTCCTCCTACTTCAGGACCTCTGACCCTTGCCTCACCTGTCTCTCACTTGTTTCTTTGTATAACAGGGACTTCCAGGACCCCAAGGTGCTATTGGTGAGACTGGCAAGCCCGGAGAGCAGGTAAGAATACTACAGGACTACAGCACCTTTGGTGTTGTCACTCACTGCCCCGTGCCTTGTCCTTGCTACTCATCACTACACGGCACTTGACTTCCTGTCAAGATTTGGGACTCGACGCAGCTGAACATTGAGCATCACAAATGCAGATCTCAAATCTCTAGTCGTAATCTCTAATATCTTCTCCTCTCTCTCTCTCTCTCTAGGGTCTTCCCGGTGAGGGTGGTGCCCCTGGCTCTGCTGGATCCAGAGTGAGTATCCCAGAATAATAATGACATCACTTCCTGGGTGATGGACTGCCACAGCTACACTGTGGCCTAGCGACTTAGCCAAGCAAGACAACGGCTAACAGCTGAAGCAGCAACAGCCTAGCGCCCAGCTGACCGAGGCTAAAGACATTAGCATTCGAATGCGTCGAATAGCATCCTTCACCTTATATACACGTGATGCTCCAGAACCAAAGCTGACGCCCTCTCTTCTCTCCGTACCCCAGGGTGACAGAGGTTTCCCCGGTGAGCGCGGTGGCCCCGGCCCATCTGGACCCGCTGGTGCCCGTGGCTCTCCAGGCTCTGCTGGTAACGATGGTGCTAAGGGAGAGGCTGGTGCTGCAGGTGCCCCCGGTGGCCAGGGACCCCCTGGCCTGCAGGGAATGCCCGGAGAGCGTGGTGCTGGTGGTCTGCCAGGCCTGAAGGGAGACAGAGTGAGTACCGGTGCCACCCTTCACTTATCATCCTCCATGCCTAAATGCATGTTCATCAGTGGGCCTTGACTTCATACTTCTGTGGCACTCGGTGGCATACCCTCCATCCATCCAAACGTACACTTGCATTACAGTGGACTTGACTGAGTCCAAAAAAGCTCTCATCCGTCTCTGTAATCTGCATAACCCACAACTTACAGTACTAATTCAGCTACTCTTGTGTTTGACAGGGTGACCAAGGAGTCAAGGGTGTTGATGGCGCCGGTGGTAAGGATGGCGTCCGTGGTATGACTGGCCCCATCGGACCCAACGGCCCTGCTGGCTCTCCTGGTGACAAGGGAGAGACTGGCGCTCCTGGACCTGGTGGACCTTCTGGTGCCCGTGGTGCACCTGTGAGTACCTCAGTCCCACCCGGTTACCACCTCACCACAGACATGACACAAAGACCTAAAAACATAGCTCCCCATGCATCCACACCACAGGCATCTCTCTGTGGGTGTTAGTCTTGAAGCTTCAAATGGAGACCGCGTCGACACAATGCACGAAGAAAAGCTCAAATGGTGCCTGAACGTACTGAGCACCAAAGCAAGCAGTAAAGAATGACACTTAAGTAGAAATGAAGGTGTATAGAGGAAAGAACTGACCCACACTCATATGATGCTAGTCCCTGACCTTTAACACACTCCTGACCTGACTAACCCTAACCTTCTCCTCTCCCAGGGTGAGCGTGGTGAGTCTGGTGCCCCTGGACCCGCTGGATTCGCTGGGCCTCCTGTAAGTACACACACACACACACCTCTTTACCTGTCCTCAATTCACACAGAAATCAGTTGCCAGTTAAAACGGACATCAGCTGTCAATCAAGATGATGACTCGCAACATCTTGCACACTACGACGATTCTAAATGGAGTTCATTGACATTAAATGAGACAGGCTTGTCTTACCAAAGCATCCGGTCTAGATGAACCTCCACACTTCTTCTCTCTTCTCCTTCAGGGTGGAGATGGTCAGCCTGGTGCTAAGGGAGAGGCTGGAGATAACGGTGCCAAGGGTGACGGTGGTGCCCAGGGACCCGCTGGACCTACTGGAGCCCCTGGACCTCAGGTATAACACGTGGGACTGACCACTGGGTACCCACCCTGACCCATCTTAAATGGTCCTCTGTAGCTCAATTGGTAGAGCATGGCAGTTGCAACGCCAGGCTAGTGGGTTCGATTCCCGGGATGACCCATATGTCAAATGTATGCACGCATGACTGTAAGTCGCTTTAGCTTAAAGCATCTCCAAAATGGCATATACTGTCATATTATTATTATTATACAGTTCTTTATTGATATGCCGTAAAGTCATTACACAAATGAATGGCACGAGCATAGCCCTACAATGGTAATATCAGCGACTTCAGCTGTGTTGTTATATTGGTCTACCCGCTAAGACCACCGTATCACAGAGATGTTTGTATTGCTCCTGCTTACTGACTGAAGCACTGCTGTATCCACACAGGGTCCCGCTGGAAACACCGGAGCTAAGGGCGCACGTGGTTCTGCTGGTCCCCCTGTAAGTAGCTGTGTATCTCATCCTCCCAACATCTCCCGTCTGTCTGACCGTAAAAGATGGCGTTTGTAAAGTAGTATCATGCTTCCCAATCTGATACACTAGGTTGACCAGTGCCTCTCTTTCTCTCCGTAGGGTGCCACTGGTTTCCCCGGTGCTGCTGGCAGAGTTGGACCTCCCGGCCCATCTGTAAGTACTTCTATCTCTACCACCATTCCATTCACACTGCACCATCCTCCATCGGTGTACCAGTCAATACCCTGGCTGTGGCCATAGGTTCCAGATTTAACCATGGCCTAACACTAAGCAAGCAAACGGCTCGATAATAGCTTAAAACAGCAATCCCACAATGCAACAGCACAACTATCAGTACAGCATATTATTGTGCAACCAACCCGAGACATAACGGCATTGCCTGATGCCCAAACAAGCAATCTAGCTAGGCGTTAGCTTAGCATTTAGCTGATCACAATACTGTCATTGATAACAGCCAATGATACTGGTGTATTCGGGTCAACCTCAGCCTCATCTCATACTTAACCATCCTCTCCTCTTTCTGTCAGGGCAACAACGGACCCCCCGGACCCGCAGGCCCTGGTGGAAAGGAAGGACAGAAGGGTAACCGTGGTGAGACTGGCCCCGCCGGTCGTCCTGGTGAGCTCGGCGCTGCCGGACCCCCTGGCGCCCAGGGAGAGAAGGGACAGCCTGGTGGAGATGGTCCCAATGTAAGTACCCCTTTTTTGGGGGGCCGTCACCCTAACAAAGTAACACTCTGACCCCTACACTGACAAGAGAGAACAATATGAATACTCCTTATGGATTGCACCTGTAACACACGCCGCTGGAGTTTAGATCTGACGCTTTAGAAAAGGGACACCTCGATGACCTGTTCTCTCTTTCTCTCCTACAGGGACCCTCTGGAACTCCCGGACCTCAGGGTATTGGTGGACAGCGTGGTATTGTTGGTCTGCCCGGACAGAGAGGCGAGCGCGGTTTCCCCGGCCTCGCCGGACAACTGGTCAGTGCTGTAGACAGCTAGTTATAGAACTTAAATGCCGTTAGGCTTTTGCATAGAAGACACAGTTCATGGTGGATATCCCTAGTTTTTCAATGAGGCAGTGATTGGATAGTCTGCAAGCCTGCCGCGATGATGCTAAAGGCCCTCTGTGCTATCTCTGCCAAGATGGCAGCCGACAAGTGCAGCGCTCTTGCAGTAGCTTATTCATACAGTTGATTCGTCATTGCTCTGCTTCAGTAGTGGTTCCTCTCGTGTTGTGGTTGAGGTCTAACCCGGTTCTCTGTTTCCTGCTTTAGGGAGAGCCTGGCAAGCAGGGACCTGGTGGCCCCTCTGGTGAGCGTGGACCTCCCGGACCCATGGGACCCCCTGGACTGGCTGGAGCACCTGGCGAGTCTGGTCGCGAGGGAACTCCTGGTAACGAGGGATCTTCTGGTCGCGATGGTGCTGCTGGACCCAAGGTGAGAGCTATGCTCATACACATGACCTCAAGACAAATTCAACCCTTCACTTTGGGAACCCGCCTGTTTGGTATACTGTAGACAATCTACACCGGGCACCATTACACGACTACTTGCATGGCTGAAATAGGCATCACATACTGCAACGTATTGGGATCTCTTGACCCGTCTCTGTTCCTCTCTGTCCTGCCTATAGGGAGAGCGTGGTGAGTCTGGTGCTGCCGGTGCTTCCGGTGCCCCCGGACCCCCTGGCGCCCCTGGAACCGTCGGCCCTGCTGGAAAGTCTGGTGACCGTGGAGAGTCTGTAAGTGTCCAGATCCTCCACCATTACTCCCTTTAGACTGACAAGGAATACATAACTGGGCGGCAATTCAGACTTGATAATGTTCAGAGACCTTACTGTGTGTTAAACTGTTGTAGCCTCAAAATGGCCGCCCATTGCAAACTAGTTAAGGCTGTAGAAGGGGGTTGAGGGCTTTGTTTGCAGTACTGTTAGAATACAGCAGATACTGGAGCTCCTAGTAGTTGAGCTACATTGCCTTTATGACATGCCAGTTGTGATTACCAATTGAATTGATTGTCATAATCTCTTTCTCTCTCGTCTTCAGGGTCCTGCTGGCCCCGCTGGTATTGCTGGCCCTGCTGGTCCCCGTGGTTCATCTGTACGTGTATACTCCATCACAGATTCATAAAACCATCACGATGACTACAATATCTGCTCTTCCACTCCGAGTCTGAGGAGAAAGGGTATACTGAACACACCTGTCCTTTTCTCACCCAGGGACCCGCTGGAGCTCGTGGAGACAAGGGAGAGGCCGGCGAGGCTGGAGAGAGAGGCATGAAGGGACATAGAGGATTCACTGGCATGCAGGGCCCCTCTGGCCCCTCTGTGAGTACCCCTACTGATTACAAATCGACAATAATAACGACACACAAGTGACTCCAGCAGAAACAAGGGGAAATGGCTACCCTTTATCCACGTGCAGTACACCATAAATGGCTAGACTCTGGCATGCCCGCAAAAGGCACAAGGAAGAGATATTTCCGCATGAAGCCGAGATATCACAAAACCTAGCAAGTGGGGGGGAGGGGGGGGGAAATCAACCTTCTCCCTGTAATATTGTTGTTTGATATAACAGGCACCTAAATCGATTGTTTCTGCCCACAGGGACAATCTGGAGAGTCAGGACCTGCTGGAGCCTCTGGCCCCGCTGGACCTAGAGTGAGTATGACCCACATTATGACAACGGTCACACAACTATCAGCACAGCAACYTTATGACTGTGGATCACTTCTCTGGTGACAARATGATGTGGATAGTCTKCKCTGTRGTATTAAGCTATGGCTCTCCCRACACTAGGGACCTTCTGGATCWGCTGGTMCCGCCGGTAAYGATGGRATGAGCGGTCTGCCCGGCCCCATCGGACCTCCCGGACCCCGTGGTCGCTCTGGAGAGATGGGACCKTCRGTAAGTCACWTCAACCACTTCAAAATCYAKAWATRTTGCTCCTTYTKCTCCTCTTATTCTTCTTRACATCCTATCTTGYTTGYCCTTTGCTTCCTCCACATATAGGGACCCCCTGGCCCTCCCGGTCCCCCTGGCCCCCCAGGACCTCCCGGCGGTGGATTCGACATGGGCTTCATTGCTCAGCCCGCTCAGGAGAAGGCCCCCGATCCCTTCCGTCACTTCCGCGCCGACGACGCCAACGTGATGCGCGACCGCGACCTGGAGGTAGACACCACCCTCAAGAGCCTGAGCCAGCAGATTGAGAACATCCGCTCTCCCGAGGGCACCAAGAAGAACCCCGCCCGCACCTGCAGAGACCTGAAGATGTGCCACCCTGACTGGAAGAGCGGTGAGTTGGAGAGTCATAGACCCAGTCTTGACTACGGTTGCTCGCTCCTTGCGAGTCACGAAATTGCCTGGCTTCGAGGAAAGCATGGAGCTGCATTGGTTCTGTCACGCTTGAGCATAGGGTGTAACGACGTCTTCAGTAGACACATGCTCTTTTGGTTTCTGGCGAGTCTTGCGGTCATTGTAGTCTCGTAACAGCAACAATCGCATCGGATGTTCTTGACGCGATCCACTCTCTTCTCCGTGCAGGCGAGTACTGGATCGACCCCGACCAGGGCTGCACCCAGGATGCCATCAAGGTTTACTGCAACATGGAGACCGGCGAGACCTGCGTCTACCCCACCGAGGCCGAAATCCCCAAGAAGAGCTGGTACACCAGRAAGAACATCAAGGAGAAGAAGCACGTCTGGTTCGGCGAGGCAATGACCGATGGCTTCCAGGTGAGAACCTCGGAGTGACAAACTGGGCTGTTTGAGAAAAGAGGACCATAGTCGCACCGTTCTCTTGGGTGATGAGTCCTTGATGCTAACTCCAAACCATGCTAACTCCATCTCTTTCTCCTCTCCCCTACAGTTCGAGTATGGCAGTGAGGGTTCCAGCGCTCAGGATGTTAACATCCAGCTGACCTTCCTGCGCCTTATGGCCACTGAGGCCAGCCAGAACATCACATACCACTGCAAGAACAGCATCGCCTACATGGACCAGCAGTCCGGCAACCTCAAGAAGTCCCTGCTGCTCCAGGGCTCCAACGAGATCGAGATCAGAGCCGAGGGCAACAGCCGCTTCACATACAGCGTCACCGAGGACGGCTGCACGGTGAGTCCTCCTTCCGCCTGTTACCTACTCTCTGCTGTATCTTAGGCTGTGTCCGCTCAGGAACTTCTCTAGGAAGAGTCCTTCCTCTCAGGGATGGTTGGAGAGAGAATTGTCGCCTCTAAAAGAGGTAGTTGGTGTAAGACTGTGGGCATGAGCAGCAGTAGTCTTGGGAAGGGAATTGGAAAGGGCTTTTGGGATTATGGTGTTAATGTAGGACACGGGTCACTAGTTGGAAGCAGATGAGGGTTTGATGTGAGGGGCTTTGTGATCTGGGATGATATTCCTCATCACTTGGTGTAAAGTGTTTTTTCCAGGAGCCATCTTTTGAAAGGGGGAAGGGGAGGGAATGATTTTAAATTGATTAGGAAACGCAACTATGGATTCTGATTGTGCCGTTTTCCTCTTCTTTCCCATCACAGTCGCACACCGGTGCATGGGGCAAGACAGTCATCGACTACAAGACAACGAAAACATCCCGTCTGCCTATTATTGACATCGCTCCTATGGACGTTGGTGCACCCAATCAGGAATTTGGCATTGAAGTTGGCCCAGTCTGCTTCTTGTAAAAAAGAAATCTGGACTTGAAATTGTTTGTGTGTATGTTGTTGTTTTTTTCTAGCAGTCATCCCTCTCAACCCTTTTTTCTATGCATTTAAAAAAAAAACTAGAGTTTCATTTGGCCCGTTCGAATGGTCCACTTGCTTAAAACTGCACTTCTGAAGACAGTGGTTGTGTGTCATCAAGCTTTTTTGGGGACCACTATTACCACCACCATCAACACCGAGGATACTTTAGAAGACTCAATGGTTTTACTGGCAAAAAGAAAATAATATATACTTGTAAAGTGTAAAATCCCCCCTGGAGTTTGACAGAAAAAAACATCCCAGATACAGGTGACTTTTTTTTACCACTGCGGAAGGACAATGAAAAATAAAATGCTTTGTACCACTTTCAGGTGATGTCAAATAAATCTTAAAAATGACAGTGAAGTGTCTCGTTGTTGTACTCACCTGTAGAAGCAGTTGTTCCTTCTGAAGTCACACGAAAAGCAGCATTAAAGGCATGGGTTCAACTTATTTTTTAATCTTATGGCTACCTCAAAAAGGAAATCCACGTTACCCAGTGTTGGTGAACCCCCAGGTTAGATTTTACACGGCAGAAGTATGTTTGAAAGTAACAGCTGCAAAAGGTGCTATTCTTCATGAGGTCCTGTCAATGGAGGGTGATCGAAATTGTGCTATTATGTTGTCGTTCTTGCTTGCAGGACCTTAGGTGCTAAATTAGCAGATTATCTTGATGTCAGTCATAAAAAGATGTGTTTCAAGTATTGGCTAAGATCTCTGCAACAGAGGCGTAGCAAGAGGTATACTGTAGTTAAGATGCACACGGTCCTGTCTAGTGTAGAATGAGCAGGTGGATTTGTTGTCTGTCTTGTTTTTAACATCTTTTGACACTTTTTGGTTGTTGTTTGTTTCGTTTTTAAATCCCCCCTTTTGTTGTCCAATTGCTTCTAGCAGTACCCCTCTTTCACCCCCCATTTGTTTTAGTTTTTTGTTTGTTTTTCATGGAAGGGTTTTGGAAAAAAATTTAACACAGAAAAAAATGAAATATCAAATTATGAGAGAAGCAGACACACCGTTGGGGGATTAAAACAAGAGGATCTGTACCTATTTTGTATATGTATAAAAATTGGAGATGTTTTTAATTATTTTGGATGCTGAAATAAAGCATGTTAAGTGGTCTACCTTATGTTTGTCAGACATGATCTTGACTATTCCCTGACTGCCCAATGGACTTGAATGAGGCACAGCTTGCACCTGTTACAGTTGTTTTGACTGAAAGGAAGATTAAAGAAAATCTCAGAAATGTTTGCCTCTGAAAATTCTATGCTTCTCAGAATCAGGTCACATTTAAGGTGGAACCATGTCCAGGTCAACAATTAGTCTAAAGTAAAAACACATGGTGGCCATTGTTAGTATTAAAGACAGTTCAATAATACAAACACAGCACAGAAGCTGGATACTTCAATACTCTACCTTTACGACATATGCTAAATGGTTTAATCCTTTTTCTGACTTAAAACCGCTCAGTGCAAAATCCAGTTTGAAAATGCTTCACGCTGTTCATGTCCTTTCGACACCGTTGATTTGAAATAGATATTCCATTCTGTCCTACCAGCGATGACCATAACCGTCCACATTGGCGCGCCCTTGGAGACAGCAGCGGTGCTCGAGACCTGTATGGAACAAAATCTATCGTGCCCACAGTTTGCGCATTGATGTTTACGCAGCGATCGGCAAAAGCAAAACCACTCCACAATTGAAATCCAATTTCTTTCAAGCATAGTTAATCCGAAATAGAAAAATAAATACAAAAGGATAATCATCCGTAAGACATTCTCTCTGATAGGCATTCAGTTGTGGAGACCCAGCACCGTAGTCTAACCGTCTCTGCCTTTCAGTGGCACACAATTCAGGTGGGCTCTACTCTACCAGTTAGCCCCGAGTTGGCTTTACAAAGGGCCCGTTTGTCCACCCTGTTGTGTCAGCGGGTAGCAGCATAGTAGGCGGCTACCCCCAAATTCCGGAGAGGGCTGGCTTTTGGGGTTTGAATTCGTCTGTAAATTCCAACTTTTGGCCTAACATTTCTCGGATATGCAACATCAATATTAAGGAAAAATAACGTCTTTTTGGCGAAATATTCTAGGCTACAAAATACTTTTAGTACGGGTAGGCTAGTCTGTTGTTTTGGTTTTCCTGCTTGTGTGCAATTCTGGAGATGGGGTGGTGGTCTTGGGTAGGGGTAAATGGAATATTCAGAAATGTGATAATTCATTCCACAAATGAATGTACTTGTAATTTCCCTCTAAAGGGATCTTTATAACAATGTTATAATCATTGTTCAATTAAAAATAAGTAGGTTATTTTCTAAATATTATTTTTCCTAACCGTAACCGTAACACCAAACCCATAACCCTAAGTCTAACACCTATAACCGTAAACCTAACTGTAACCCTAAACCTAAAATAGTCTTTTCTATTGAGGGACTGGCGAAATGTCCCCAAATTATTGTGAGGATTTCTGGTCCCCACAAGGCTAGTAAAACCACGCACGCGCGCGCGCACACAAACACACACAGAGAGCGAGAGAGAGATAGTTAAAGCTACATTCTGTATGTGAAATTCCAGTCATTGGAATTGATGAGATTATTACTGTCTTGCTTTATCACAAAACGTGCTTGTTTTAGTAAATTGTGTTGTTCTCATTACATGTCATTCCCCAGGCCCAGATTTTAATTATTTTATTTAACCTTTATCTAACTAGGCAACTCAGTTAAGAACAAATTCTTATTTACAATGACGGCCTACTGTATATTGGCTATAGAAATTAAGTAGGCCAACTATTTACATTGCATGCATTTGCCTTTGCTCTGTTGTTTCCATTTTTTGTTAGTGACCCACTCTTTGATTCATGGTGAGCATATTGTTTTTGTGCTGTTTGGAGAGTGCAACTATGTTTTATGTCACTAGAGGAAATACTGCCATCTGGTGGAACCAGGTGGTTCAGGTCATATGAGCTAGGCCTAGTAGCACTCTAAAAACAGTAGATGTATCCCTGAAACAATAGAAAACAAAGATCATGGAATAGATAGAATGGAGACTTCTAGTCTTGCATCTGTATTTAGAGGTTATTGTTATTAGATATTAGAATATATTAGATTTTATTGCACCATCATAGGTCCTTATAGCTCTTCTGACCCGAGCAAAGTATTGCCAGTCACTGTTTGGTCAGTTGCTTTTCAGAGGCCATTCATTTTCAATGGGAGTAAAGCGATGAGAAGCGATGTGAATGGGGGACCATTGTGCGATGCGAATAGGGCATGAACAGGGCGAGACTTGGGCATAGATTAACTTTATGTATAAGACTGCGATATCGCAGCGCAATTGACCAATCGAAGCTCACTATAACTTCCAGCCCCTACTGGATCGGCTGTTGATACCTAGGCTAGCACTATTGGGCTTGCTGTCAGTTTGCTAGAAACGACATGACGAGCCAATCTGGACAAAGCTAGCGTGGCTAGGCAAAGCATCGCTGCTTGTGGATCACAGCCGTGAGAATAAACGTATTTTGGCTTGATGCCTGACAACATGTGCACCGCCACCCGCAGTAGCTATTGAGTCATTTTGGCTGTCACATGCATCACATGTTGCCTGCGGAGGCTCCAGTCGTTCACCACAGTGAGTCTCCAGACAGAGAGACAACAGGCAGCACACATCTGGGTCATTACTGCGGTGTGTGTGTGTGTGCAGCCACATTACCACAGGCAGGGGAGGCGTTGCCATGGAGACTCCTCCACAGCTGTGTGTGTGCGTGCGTGCGTGCGTGTGAAGGCCACACTTGAGTTGAGAGATTCAAGTCCTCAGCTGCAATGAATCTCCTTGAGAACGAGTGCCTGCTGTGAGCCAACCTGCTGCAGATACAGTGGTCTGGAGCCTACAGAATATGGTTCTGGTGGCACTTGGCTGCAGCGTGCTGCTTGCAACACCACCAGAATTGTGGGTTTGAATCTTGAATAGGGCCACATACACAGAATATGTTTGATAGCACAAGTAGCTTTGCAGCTAACACTCATTTTATTATACAATGTGGAGGGTGGATATTCCAATGATGCTACATAGAAATCATTTAAGCCCATCCATATTAATGATACATCTGTGCATCTTCTCACTGTCTCACACTGTGTGATTTTAAGAACCCAGCTCTCTTTTGTTATCCAAGCCGGAGAAGAGAATGGCTGGTTGGTTGCTCTGCCATCTGCTGGCTGCAAATGGTCAGTAGCAATAAATCATTACATTTGAGCAGGCTGAAGATATTCATATTACCACTACCATTATTACTTTTACCACTAGTCCTATTATCAATCGGTAGGAATGATGTTCATGGTATATAGTGAATGTGTTTATATATAGGGATATATAGGGCTCAGTCAAGGCAACATCTCTTACCATCCTGCCTCTTCTGTCTGCAGTAAGTATGCGGTGTTGAGTCATTGGTTTAGTGAGCTGGGGCTGCATCCCAAATGGCACACTGTTCCCTAAATAGTGCCCTTCTTTTTCCAGAGCCCTATGAGCCCTGTTCAAAAGTAGTGTGCTATGTAGGGAATAGGGTGTCATTTGAGACTTTACTCTGCTGTATTGACCCATGGTTAACCCCAAAGGATGATCATTCTGCCACTGGCGATGGAGTGAAATGATCTCTATGTGTATTTTTTTCCAATGGCAAATCAGTTAAGAACAAATTCTTATTTACAATGATGGCCTACTGGGTTAACTGCCTTGTTCAGGGGCAGAACAACAGATTTTTACCTTGTCAGCTCAGGTTCGATCCAGCAACCTTTCGGTTACTGGCCCAACACTCTAACCACTATGCTACCTGCCACCCCAGTGTAGACTAGACAGATGGAATCCCATTATACACTGGAAGGTAAAACATGTACACAGGGTTATTTTAGAACATAGTTTTCTCACCATGTCTTCTTGAGGGCTCTGTGCCCATCAGGTCTGTTATTTGAGTGTTTTACATGCCCAAGGACCATTGTGGTGACACTGACAGGAAGAATCACCTAACCCTAACCGAACAGAAAGAAAGGCAAGGGCAACACGTATAAGAGGCTCGAGTAGGCCTTCTCAAAGTGAAATTATAATGGCTGAACATGAAGATGGTGTTTGTTCTTTAAATAAACAATACAAAAGGATTACAAAAAATGACAGCACTGCAATGCCTTTACAACTAAAGTCTTACCTGAATTATACAGTATACAGTGAATTCGGGAAAGTATTCAGACCCCTTGACTTTTTCCACAGTTTGTTAGGTTACAGCCTTATTCTAAAATGGATTCAATTGTTTTTTCCCCTCACCAATCTACACACAATACCCCATAATGACAAAGCAAAAACATATTTTTATACATTTTTGCTAATTTACTACAAATAAAAAAACGGAAAGATTACATTTACATAAGTATTCAGACCCTTTACTCAATATTTGTTGAACCACCTTTAGCAGAGATTATAGCCTTAAGTCTTCTTGGGTATGACGCTACAAGCTTGGCAGACCTCTATTTGGGGAGTTTCTCCCATTCTTCTCTGCAGATCCTCTCAAGCTCTGTCAGCTTGGATGGGGAGTGTCGCTGCAAAGCTATTTTCAGGTCTCTCCAGAGATGTTCGATCGAGTCTGGGCCCTGGCTGGGCCACTCAAGGACGTTCAGAGACTTGTCTCAAAGCTACTCCTGCGTTGTCTTGGCTGTATTCTTTGGGTTGTTGTCCTGTTTGCCCCAGTCTGAGGTCCTGAGCGCTCTGGAGCAGGTTTTCAACAAGGATCTCTCTGTACTTTGCTCCGTTCATCTTTCCCTAGATCCTGACTAGTCTCCCTATCCCTTCTGCTGAAAACCATTCCCACAGCATGATGCTGCCACCACCATGCTTCACCATAGGGATGGTGCCAGGTTTCCTCCAGACTTGAAGCTTGGCATTCAGGCCAAAGAGTTCAATCTTGTTTTCTTCAGACCAGAGAATCTTGTTTCTCATGGTCTGGGAGTCCTTTAGGTGCCTTTTGGCAAACTCCATGCGGGCTGTCATGTGCCTTTTACTGAGGAGTGGCTTCTGTCTGGCCACTCTACTATAAAGGCCTGATTGGTGGAGTGCTGCAGAGATGGTTGTCCTTCTGGAAGGAACTCTGGAGCTCTGTCAAAGTGACTATTGGGTTCTTGGTCACCTCCTTGGCCAAGGCCCTTCTCCCTCGATTGCTCAGTTTGGCCGGGCGGCCAGCTAGGAATAACTCTTGTTGGTTCCGAACTTCTTCCATTTAAGAATGATGGAGGCCACTGTGTTCTTGGAGACCTTCAATGCGGCAGACATTGTTTGGTACCCTTCCCCAGATCTGTGCCTAAGCACAATCCTGTCTCAGAGCTCTACTCTACTCTGCTCTGACATGCACTGTCAACTGTGGAACCTTATATAGACAAGTGTGCGCCTTTCCAAATCATATCCAAACAATTGAATGTACCACACGTGGACTCCAACTAAGTTGTAGAAACATCTCAAGGACGATGATCAATGGAAAAAGCATGCACCTGAGCTCAATTTTGAGTCTCATAGCAAAGGGTCTGAATACTTATGTAAATAAGGTTTTTTCATTTTAATACATTTGCAAAAATATCTAAAAACCTGGTTTCACTTTGGCATTATGGGGTATTATGTGTAGATTGATGAGGAACCATTGAATTTAATCTATTTTAGAATAAGGCTGTAACGTAACAAAATGTAGAAAAAGTCAAGGGATCTGAATACTTACCGAATGCACTGTATAGCCTATGGTATTCTTTCTATAGAGGGTGAGTGAACAAATCACAAGGGTAAGAGCCTATGAAAAGATGCCTATATTTTAGTCTCATAAAAATATCTATAACATTACACTTTCCAAAGTGTCTCCAAGTGCAAAATGATGACGCTATCAATTCATGAACCATAAAACAATGACATCCCTCATAGATGACAAGTTTCTCTCTAATCCTGCATGTTTTTATAATGTTCAGTGGGATAGGCCTGCATCTTAAGAGATGGCTTGGTTTATTCCTTATTTTTCATTCATTTTTACCAGGTTAGCCTCATTGAGATAAAAAATACATTTTTCAAGAGAGACCTTCATTAAAACACATTAGGGCTCCCGAGTGGCGCTGCGGTCGAAGGCACTGCATCTCAGTGCTAGAGGTGTGACTACAGACCCTGGTTTGATTCCAGGCTGTATCACAACCGGCCATGATTGGGAGTCCCATAGGGTGGCGCACAATTGGCCCAGCGTTGGCCGGGTTAGGGTTTGGCCGGGTTAGGCCATCATTGTAAATAAGAATTTGTTCTTAACTGACTTGCCAAGTTAAATAAAGGCAAAAAATTTAAAATAAGTCCATATGTGCAAGTAGCCTACACTCTTAGAAAAAATACACTATCTAGAACCTTAAAGGGTTTCCCCATAGGATTCTACATGGAACCCAAAAGAGTTCTACTTGGAACCAAAAACGGTTCTACCTGGCCAGTTTTTTCACACAAAACAATGCCACAGATGTCTCAAGTTTTGGGGGAGCGTGCAATTGACATGATGACTGCAGGAATGTCCACCAGAGCTGTTGCTAGAGAATTGAATGTTAATTTGTCTACCAGAAGCCGCCTCCAATGTCATTTCAGAGAATTTGGCAGTATGTCCAACCGTCCTCACAACCGCAGATGACGTGTAACCATGCCAGCCCAGGACCTCCATATGTGGCTTCTTCACATGTGGGATCGTCACACTGACAGCTGATGAAACTGAGGAGTATTTATGTCTGTAATAAAGCCCTTTGTAGGGAAAATAACAAATTCTGATTGGTTGGGCCTGGCTCCCCAGTGAGTTACTGCGCCCCTTCCCAGTCATGAGAAATCCATAGATTAGGGCCTAATGAAATGATTTCAATTGACTGATTAAAATCGTTGAAATTGTTGCATGTTGCATCTACATTTTTTGTTCAGTATACATCAATAAAGGAAATGGACACACTTTTAGACAACATATGTTTAATGTAATGAAAAGGCACTTTAACGCCTGATGCCTATCTGATAAAGATCTCATCTAGATTAGGCCTTCTTAGACCCCCTAAACCCATAAACGGTAAAGAGATTTTTGTTGTAATCTAGGAATAAGGTATTAGGCTCAAGAGAAATCCTATTTATCCCTGCATTTAAAAAGCAGCTGCCCGTGGCAAATGGTGCTTGCATGGAAGTGAGACATCCCTCAAAGGATTTGACTACAAACCAAATGAACAGAAACTCGTCACACTTATCACCATCGCATAAACGATCTGACAAAAATTAATTCGGGGTGGATAATCCTATGATGAAGTGTCAAAATGAAAGTGGTGCCATTTGGAGGTGCCACTGGCTGTTGTTCACTGTACACACATGCAAATAGTAATACAGGCCTAGCATACCATCCCGTCAAAATAGTTAATTGTGATTTTGGAAGATGTGGTGATTGCTTTTGAATAGTGAGCATTAACCATTGTTCTTCTTGTGTGTTCACAGATTTCCTCACGAGGTCGCTGCCGACAGTCACATTTTTGTTGCATTACCAAGGAACAGCCTAACAACCAGTAAAATTGTTTAATGTTCTTTATAATACCTTTTTATGATGTGTGTAACGTTTCATTGGGCTATACTTTGATTACATTTATTTCAGATCGACCTATTTGAAAGTGTAGCTTTTGACTTTTCGGTCACCAGTAGGCCTAATGGTCTTGCGCTATAAGGGGCTATAAACCATTATTTGTGTGCTGAAATTAGTATTTATTTTTATAGAAACGTCATTTTATGTAACGTCGGAACTCCAGTCCGCCCACACGAGTCGCCGCTCAACTCCATCATAAATCGTGGAGTTGAGTTTAATCGGCTATAAACCCATAGGTCTAGCAGTCGGTTCAGTGGGCTAATAAATAATCCATAGGCCTAACCGTTCGATTGTTGTCCCGAATTTTTTTTGTCGCCAATAGGCCTACGAGTGGCATGTCTCTTACAGGATAAAATAGCGGGGAATCTAAAAGTGCATTTTGTTTTTGCTCTACATCAAGGGTTAATTAAGGGTGCCTGTGATGCCATATGCTGTTGGTGGGGAGGATGGAGGGGAGTGAGGAGGGGGTAGAGAGAGAGAAGGCATCAGTTCGCTACGCTCGCAAGGGAATGAGAAGCGAAAACAGAACGTGGACACAATGGATTCTCTAATAGACCGATCGTAACTTGAACCAACCTCTGTGAAACACGGCGAGCAAGGTACGGTAACCAAACCTAGTAAAGACTTAACGCCATTTCCTTTTTTGCTTTTATCTTGCTCGTTTTGTAGAGAAAGAGAACTGTTATTCCGACTGCAGAAGATGCAGGAAGCGACATACAGCCATCATGCAAGCGAGGTGTTCGAGGCCCCTAATGTTTTTGACAACACGGGGTTTTAACGGAAGCTCATATGCTATTATCGGGGATGTTTAATGAACGTGTATTCCACAATAAATGTCCTGTATAGATATAGTTTGTTGAGCAGTGCCAGCGTTTATAGCGAACATACTAAACTAAAGCGCTCCGCAATCCTAACTGTCTGTCTCCCTGGTAGGCTATTCGTCACAACAAAAACCTATCATAACATGACAGTCCATGATCTGTTTATTTTAGATGCTCCGTTGCACATCAGACAAACTTTGCTACATTTGACAGAGTACCTATTTGGAACTTGTCGTTTCCTGATACAATGTATCGTACCGTTGTTGGACTGTAGCTGAGAAAATGGCTATTTTGTGTCAATATGACGGAATGGTCTATACGCCGAGAAGATGAGTCACTGACAAAATAGCATACTCTATGCCTAAAGAACTACGGGTAGATTTTGTTAGTGTTTTGTAGAGGATGACCTTTGTGCCATCAATCCATATAGGCTGTTGCAATAGGTTATTCCATTCATGGAAATAGCAATGATCAAATGCGGATATCCGGATTCTCCGTCCGATTTCAATTAGGCCTAATGTTGAATAGATTCTCATCTTAGGCATATTTAAATCCAACTGACAAAATACATGACATGTAGGCTACAGCAGTCTGCATTACATAGTATCCTGCTACCATGTGTAGTGGTAGCAGGATACTGTGCTCTCTTTGTCAATAAAATTAGAAAATTAATAGGATAAGGTGTTGCTCTGGTAATATACAATAACAGGTAACTGGATCAATGCAGTGCTGCTGATTGAAGAATACAGGCATTGTGGCTGTTATTTGCATAGGCATGGTCCAGCTTGATATTTTTTACATGATTTGCAACAACAATTAGGCATATTTAGTCTATTACATGGTCTGACTTACACTATATATACAAAAGTATGTGGAAACCTTTCAAATGAGTGGATTTGGCTATTTCAGCCACACCCGTTGCTGACAGGTGTATACAACCGAGCACACAACCATGTCATCTCCATAGACAAACATTGGCAGTAAAATGGCCTTACTGAAGAGCTCAGTGACTTTCAACTTGGCACCGTCATAGGATGCCACCTTTACAACAAATTTCTGCCCTGCTAGAGCTGCCCCGGTCATCTGTAGGTGCTGTTATTGTGAAGTGGAAATGTCTAGGAGCAACAACGGCTCAGCCGTGAAGTGGTAGGCCACAAAAGCTCACAGATCTAAAGCGCGTAAAAATCGTCTGTCCTTGGTTGCAACACTCATTACCGAGTTCCGAACTGCCACTGGAAGCAACGTCAGCACAATAACTGTTTGTCAGGAGCTTCATGAAATGGGTTTCCATGGTCGAGCAGCCACACACAAGCGTCAGATCACCATGTGCAACTCCAAGTGTTGGCTGGAGTGGTGTAAAGCTCGCCGCCATTGGACTCTGGAGCAGTGGAAACGCGTTCTCTGGAGTGATGAATCACGCTTCACCATCTGGTAGTCCGAGGAATGAATCTGGGTTTGGCGGATGCCAGGAGAACACTACCTGCCCCAATGCATAGTGCCAACTGAAAAGTTTGGTGGAGGAGGAATGATGGTCTGGGGCTGTTTTTCATGGTTCGGGCTTAGTTCCAAGGAAAGGTAATCTTAACGCTACAACATACAATTACATTCTAAACGATTATGTGCTTCCAACTTTATGGCAACAGTTTGGGGAAGGCCCTCTCCAGTTTCAGCATGACACTTGCCCCCATGCACAAAGAGAGGTCCATACAAAATGGTTTGTCGAGATCGCTGTGGAAGAACTTGACTGGCCTGCACAGAGCCCTGACCTCAATCCCATCTAACACCTTTGGTATGAATTGGAACGCCGACTGCGAGGCAAGCCTAATCGCCCAACATTAGTGCACAACCTCACTAATGCTCTTGTGGCTGAATGGAAGCAAGTGACCGCAGCAATGTTCTAACATCTAATGGAAAGCCTTCCCAGAAGAGTGGAGGCTGTTGTAGCAGCAAAGGGGAAACCAACTCCATATTAATGCCCATGATTTTGGAATGAGATGTTCGACGAGCAGGTGTCTATATACTGTTGGTTAAATAGTGTATTTGAGTGAGCTTAAGGACATTGGATTTGTATTCCTCGCTCACCCAGACTCGTGGCTTTGATTGCATGAATGAGGATTATTGTAATACAGTTAACTTTAAAGTGGTGTCTTTCTACTTTGCAGCAGCTTTTGCTGTCGGTGGGGAGACCTGAAATCTTAAGGCAGCTGAGAAAAATCCTAGCGATCAAAATTATATAATGACTAAGGGATACAGCATAAGTTGGATTTCTGCCAGGCCTACTCCAATTTGCAATCTGGTGTTATTGTTGTAAACCCTAGACTAGTCATATAATATATATCTCATATCCTTCACTGCAATTCTCCTTCTTAAGTGTAGGTGAATAGATAGGGGATTTTCTGCGCCCCAGGCTGTTCCCTATTTACGTCAGAGTAAACTTCCCTCACACCCACGTGTGTAGCTTTTTATTTTTTCTCTAACTTGCTCCTTTTCAAGCCTCTATCCATCCTTCCCTTCCTCTCTCCTGTGCAGAATCTCTATCTCCCTTTGGTTTTCACTAACCCGCTCTCTCTTCCCCACTATCGCTAAATGTGGTTCTTGCATTTGTGTCTGTCTACCCCATGTGCAGGCAGACTCCCTCAGGTGTAATTGAGTGGTTTTGTTTGTTTTTCTCATCCAGGGGGAGGAAGACAGACAGAGGAGCTATGCTGTTACTTCCAAGTCTCAGTGGCTCAGTTTGATTAACCATGATGAAGACTGAACCCCCATCGGCGGGCAGTGCCAGCTCCACCCTCCGGAGCCCGTCCCCCCACAGGAACGCCTACGAGGCGGGCATCCAGGCTCTGAAGCAGGCCCACGACGCCCTGAACAATGCCGCCAATGGGGACGACGCTGTCAAGGATGGCAAGCCAGCGCGGCCTACCGGCAGGGGCCGCCGCCAGTATGGCTCTAATGTCCACCGCATCAAGAACATGTTCATGCAAATGCAGTCACCTGGCGACGAGGACGACCCGTCCAAGGCCAATGACCAGGCGGTGCGGCTGTCCCTGCCCAGAGCCAGCAGCCTCAACGAAGATGTGAACCACAGCGCCTTGCTCAAGCTGGGTGCCACGGTCTCCGAGCGTGTCAACCGCTTTGACCCCAAGGGCGGCGAAGTTGGCGGGTCCCGAGGGGCATCAGCAGGGTACTCCAAGTTGCAAGAGACGAGGAAGATCTTCGAGCAGCGCCAGCTGCAGGAGAAGCAGTCGGCCACCAACCGCATCCTGCTCAAGAAGGAGCGTCCAGTTTCGTCCGCTGTCCAGGACAGCCGGCTGGACGTGGTAGTGCGCTTCAACGGCAGCACTGAGTCTCTGGACTGCCTGGATACGGTGGGGGGAGCCGGTGAGGCGGTGTCGCCCACCGTAAGCCAGCTTAGCGCTGTCTTCGAGAAGGGGGACCTGAGGAACAACCTGCACCGGCCCTCCTCCACGTCCCCGTTGCCCTCCCGAGAAGAAAGCCCCACTCCGGTAAAAACAGCAGAATGCCTCAACTCTGAAATCATCGCCAGGAAGGTGCAAGTCTTGCCTCCAGGCAGTCAGGTGGATGGGACCAGCCAACACTTGGACCAGGAGGGTTCCCCCAGAAGCCCCAGGAACAGAGCAGCTCCCCAAAATGATGACGGCTCCTCAGGAAGTACACGAACAGGGGATAGGACCTCTTCTGCTTCTACCGAAGCCAAGTCTGAGAGGGAGAGAGGGAAGGAAGCCAGGGGCTCAAGTACCGGAGGCGAGCCTAGCAGAGAACCCATACCCGGGGACCAGGAGGACTCCTCGGCACCCGAGGCAGGAAGCCGGCTGGTGCAGGCCGAGGTCCATGCCTCACTGGAAAATGGAGAGGCCCCTGGGGGCCCCAGCGACCTGGCAGGGCGGCAGGAGGGAGAGAGGGGCCACAGGGAGGAGCCTGGGGAGGGGCCCCAGTGTGAGGGACAGGAAGAGGATGGCCTGGAGGAGGAGTCTCGTAAGGATGATTACTCGGAGGGAGACCTGGTGGACATCAGCGCGTACAGCGGCATCGGAGAGGACTCCGGCGGCAGCCAGCTGGATGAGGATGAGGAGGAGGAAGATGAGCCTTACGAGCCAGAGTCAAGCTGCTCTGAGGTCCCGGGACTGCCTGCCGAGGAGGAAGCACCGCCGGAGAACAGGAAGATCTGCTTTAGCACTGGACCAATAAAGGTGAGTCTCTGGTTCAGGTGGGCAGAAATGAAATGAGAAACAGTTTATCAAGAGATGATAAGGGAAGAGACATCAATACTGGTCTGAAGTGAAGATCAGAAGATGTCTGTAGTGGTAGACCATTATTTCTAACTGTAGGCATAGTACTTGAGTAGTTTTATTATTTGTTTTACAGTAGTATTCAGAAGACTAAGCTCTCTGATTTAATTTGTGTAGAAGCCATAATAATGGTTGGTTGACACTGCCACATTTACCCCCACACGTTACAGTGGCCTACATCTCTACACTGACACATTTGAATGACTTAGCATTTCCTGTATTGGTGAAAACAACTTGTGAAAGCCTGTGCAAAGATTAGCATCCGCATGCTTCCTTCCACATTCAAATCAAATGTTATTAGTCACATGCTTCGTAAACAGGTGTGTACTAACAGTGAAATGCTTACTTACATGCTGACTACACTGCTCGTGTCGCAAAATAACGAGCGTCTGCGTTTCCAAGGGTTAAAGTAGAAGTCAGTTCTATTTGTGACGCAGATCGCGGTGCAAGTCCTGCCTCTCCCATTTCCTCATTGGTTTAGAGAAGCAGATACCCACGTGCCATCTCCTCATTGGTTATATCCACGTGGGTGACTGAAATACGAATGAGGTCGGTGGCGGTAATGCACCTAATTTATGAAAGTTGCCAATCGCAATATAAAGTCAAGAGAAGAAAAAGTTAGCTAGCAACAGCAAGCTAGCTAAATAGGACAAATTAGCTAGCAAGTGCAAGCTAGCTAGCTAAATTGCCATAAATGTTTAATGCTTTTCGACCTGTCCCCAAATTAGTATAATTGGTTCAGCATTTGTTTTGATATTTTAACCTGCGTGTCGTGATCGCGTTTGGTGTGGGGGGACAAAATACATTTATGCACGATGGCGCACGCGCGCAGCCTGTTTGGGTTCCGTGTTAGGGGCCCTTTCCAACAATGCAGAGAAAGAAAATAGAGAAATAATAAAGTAAAACATGTAATAATAGATACACAATGATCAACAATAACTTGGCTATATACAGTTGAAGTCGGAAGTTTGCATACACCTTAACCAAATACATTTAAACTCAGTTTTTCACAATTCCTGACATTTAATCCTCGTAAAAATCCCTTGTCTTAGGTCAGTTAGGATCACCACTTTATTTTAAGAATGTGAAATGTCAGAATAATACTAGAGTGATTTATTTCAGCTTTTATTTCTTTCATCACATTGCCAGTGGGTCAGAAGTTTACATACATTCAATTAGTATTTGGTAGCATTGCCTTTACATGGTTTAACTTGGGTCAAATGTTTTGAGTAGCCTTCCACTACCTTCCCACAATAAGTTGGGTGAATTTTGGCCCATTCCTCCTGACCGAGCTGGTGTAACTGTGTCAGGTTTGTAGGCCTACTTGCTCGCACATGCTTTTTCAGTTCTGCCCACAAATTTTCCATAGGTTTGAGGTCAGGGCTTTGTGATGGCCACTCCAATACCTTGACTTTGTTGTCCTTAAGCAATTTTGCCACAACTTTGGAAGTATGCTTAGGGTCATTGTCCATTTGGAAGACCCATTTGCAACCAAGCTTTAACTTTCTGACTGATGTCTTGAGATGTTGCTTCAATATATCCACATAATTTTACTTCCTCATGACGCCATCTATTTTGTGAAGTGCACAAGTCCCTCCTGCAGCAAAGCACCCTCACAACATGATGCTGCCACCCCCGTGCTTCATGGTTGGGATGGTGTTCTTCGGCTTGCAAGCCTCCCTTTTTTCCCTCCAAACATAACGATGGTCATTATGGCCAAACTGCTATTTTTGTTTCATCAGACCAGATGACATTTCTCCAAAAAGTACGATCTTTGTCCCCATGTGTAGTTGCAAACCGTAGTCTGGCTTTTTTATGGCGGTTTTGGAGCAATGGCTTCTTCCTTGCTGAGCGGCCTTTCAGGTTATGTCGATATAGGACTCATTTTACTGTGGATATAGATACTTTTGTACCTGTTTCCTCCAGCATCATCACAAGGTCCTTTGCTGCTGTTCTGGGATTGATTTGCACTTTTTGCACCAAAGTACGTTCATCTCTAGGAGACAGAACGCGTCTCCTTCCTGAGCGGTATAATGGCTGTGTGGTCCCATGGTGTTTATACTTGCGTACTATTGTTTGTACAGATGAATGTGGTACCTTCAGGTGTTTTGGAAATTGCTCCCAACGATGAGGTCTTGGCTGATTTCTTTTGGTTTTTCCCATGATGTCAAGCATAGAGGCACTGAGTTTGAAGGTAGGCCTTGAAATACATCCACAGGTACACCTCCAATTGACTCAAATTATGTCAATTAGCCTATCGGAAGCTTCTAAAGCCATGACATAATTTTCTGGAATTTTCTAAGATGTTTAAAGGCACAGTCAACTTAATGTATGTAAACTTCTGACCCAGTGGAATTGTGATACAGTGAAATAATCTGTCTGTAAACAATTTTTCGAAAAATGACTTGTGTCATGCACAAAGTAGATTTCCTAACCGACTGGCCAAAACTATAGTTTGTTAACAAGACATTTGTGTGGTTGAAAAGTGGTTGAAAAATGAGTTTTAATGACTCCAACCTAAGTGTATGTAAGCTTCTGACTTCAAATGTACAAGGGGTAGCAGTACCTAGTCGGTGTGCAGGGGTACGAGGTAATTGAGGTAGATATGTACATATAACTATGAATAAAGTGACAGATGGTAAACAGTAGCAGGAGTGTATGTGATGAGTCAAAGTTTGTGCAAAAAGCGTTAATGCAGTTAGTCCGGGTAGCTATTTGGTTAACTATGTAATTAATTATTTAAGAGAGGTGCAATAGAGGTGATCAAGTTACACTTGAAATTCTCTACTAATGTTTACCAGGTAAATATCTTAACTATAAGTTTAACTATCTAAGATGTGCCAAATACATTCTCTCCAGCTCAGGGCTCCAGCTATGCATTTGGTTTGTTAACTTTCTGGATAAGTAGCTAGCTTGCAAGATCAAGCTTCTTGGTGACAGCAGAGACAATCAATCCCTCCCTGGATCAAGATCCCTGTTGTCTATTATTTATTTTGTGCTTGCAGCAAACATTTTGAGATAGTTGTACAACTTCGTGAGCTGGGGTGTCTTTCTCCTTGCAATTAGTTTAACGTTCTCTTGCGCTTGCTAGCATTTAGCTAGCGTCCGCTGTGTGAATTTGCCAGGTTTGTTAGCATTTGTTAACATTTTCTTTCGAGACAGTACTTTTTTTACATCTGGAAAGATGTGTGCACTGTCTTGTGATCACTGCCGGTATAACCGTATACCCCGGTATAGTACAGAAACTGTATGAAAATCTGGATACTTCTCAACACTCCTACGGAGTGCATCAGAGATAGAAGCTAATAGCTATATGTTGTGGTTTGGGTTTTGACTTCCGGATATCAGTCCCACTTATTGGTCTAGCTGTTTGAACACAGCAGCGGTATCCAGAACAGCGTTGTCAGCAGGTAGCCTAGTGGTTAGAGTGTTGGGCCAGTAACCGAAAGGATGCTAGATTGAATCCCTTAATTTGACAAGGTAAAAATCTGTAGTTCTCCCCCTGAACAAGGCAGTTAACCCACTGTTCCTAGGCCGTCATTTTAAATATGAATTTGTTCTTAACTGACTTGCCTAGTTAAATAATGGTTAAATAAGAAATACTGCAGAACACATTCAGCACTACTGTGTGAGCTGCTCTATGTATGACTAAGTGACTGACAACTTGTGAAATCTCTTTTTGGCTTGGTCAGCATTCATTCATTTGCTTGACACTGAGGGCCTACTCGGTAGTCCTGACAGCAAGATAGACTTGTTCCTCCTGCCTTGACACCAGACGGGTTCATCGTTCCATAGCTTAATTCCTCTAAGATCTGTATGTTAAATCAAGGTATCTCAAAAAAGCCGGGCGTATGTAACGGATGTGAAATGGCTAGCTAGTTAGCAGTGGTGCGCGCTAATAGCTTTTCAATCGGTTATGTCACTCACTTTGAAGCCTAGAAGTAGTGGTTCCCCTTGCTCTGCAAGGGCCGCGGCCTTTGTGGAGCGATGGGTAACGGCGCTTCGTGGGTGACTGTTGTTGATGTGTGCAGAGGGTCCCTGGTTCGCGCCCGTGTCGGGGCGAGGGGACGGTCTAAAGTTAAACTGTTACACGTAGAAAACAGATTTTTAAATTCCTAATGCTGACTGCTGCTCCAATGATATGTAATTTCCAGCCAGGTATAGGCCAGGTGTTCTCATGGGCTTCAGTCTGAACCACAACTACATCGTTTACATAAAATTTGAAATTATGTAGGTAGGTAGATATTAGCTCTAGGCTACTGCATATTGTCAATATGAAATGTCAGATGAATATGCCAATGGCCTTTCTCTCCTGTCCCTTGGTGACTTGCCATTAAATGCCACCAACAGGTAGTGTGGATTTCATCTCCCCACCATGCACAGCATGCTAACCAACCGTGCAGCCACCGTATCACTGTACCTATATGTTATGTGAGAGGGATTTTCAGTAGCAATTTTTGCCTTTTTAAAAATATATCTTCACCTCTTCTCAGTCAGTGAGTGTCTGAGATTTCATGTGATGGGACACAATAGATTTGCTGCATAGCCTTGTAATCCTAGTAAAGCATTGACCGCTTCGCAGTGGGCCACCCTTAAGCACAGCCACTTGTGACACGTGTAGTGGCATGCCATGACTTTGCTGTCACAGCAAGCAATATCCCTTTATTCCTCAGTGGCGGAGGATAGAGCGCTATCACATAGGCTAGTCCATCATAGTGTAGAGTGGAAGGTTTGATTCTGTTAAATCTACTAGACCTCCTAGCTCTGCATAGCCGTTGCTGTTGCACTTTTGAATGTTACACTGAATTGATCTGACCTGTGTAAGAACAGATGACGACAGTTCGGCATCTTATTTGACCTTTCTGACCTATCGACCCTGTTATGGCTTTAACTCAACCAAGGGTGTGGCTTAACCATGACACATTTACAGCACCTGGGAGTTCAAGCTGCGGTCAGCTTCCATTGTTGATAAACTGTGCTGTATATGAGTGTCTTGTTTTGTCTGCAGTGGTGCCTGATACTTACGCATATGCCCATACCATGGGTGACTGACTGACTCCTTCTCTTAGCCAAGGTGAGGGCACTGAAGAGAATGAATTTCAGTTAGGCGTTCAGCAATCCATGGTGATGACCTGGTGTATCGCCCGTGTTGTCCTCTTTGCATAGATGAGGACAGAACAGGCAGGTCCATTCTCCTCTCAGTCAGCTCCAGAGTTTCTGGGTCACAGGAGGTCTGCATCCCAAATTGCACCATATTCCCTAGATAGTGCACTGACCTGGTCAAAAGTATTGCACTATAACAAATTAAATTCTGACATTGGGCCTCATTATGGGAAAAAAAGCCATCATTGATGCATTTAATCACCATTTGATTTCAGCGGGTATCTCTTTGAAAGTAAGCCTATTCACAATGATATTGGGCGGGATGCTGATTGGGGAAACTTGCTGAATGATCAGAGAAATTATAGTCAAAGCTTTTCTTTTAGGCTATTTACAGAAAAGAAAGTCCTGGATGCTTTGCTAGCAATAGACAACAAGAAATCCACAGGGGCCGACCAATCGGATCCTGGGCTGCTTAAGTGTTTTTTTTATTGTCAGGAAATATTCCAAAAGTATGGAAATCTGCTCTTGTGCTGCTACTCCATAAGGACGGGGATAGTAGTGATCTTAATCATTATTGCCCCATTTCAAGGCTTCCTTGTCTAGCTAAGATTCTTGAATTTGCTCTTTTTTTATCTGAGAAATGTATATACGAATGTAAACCAGTCAGGGTTTAGACCTGGGCAGAGCACTGTTACAGCAACCATATTAGTTGTTAATGATATTCTCAATGCTTTAGACACTAAAATGAAATGTGCTGCTTTGTTTGTGGACCTGCCCAAAGATTTTCATACTGTTGATCATGCTATTTTATTGAGTAAGTTGTCCTCGATAGGCCTGAGCTCTGACGCCTGTTCATGGTTTCATGATTACCTTAGTGACAGAACTCAGGCTATCGTGATTGATGGGAAGTCTGAATTTCTTGAAGTACGTGAAGGTGTACCACAGGGGTTGATTTTGGGACCTGTTCTCTTCACTATTTATATAAACACCATTGGTCAATCTGTACATTTTTTAAACTTAATCTATATGCGGATGATACTAGTATCTATGCTATTGACTCGACTGTTGATCTGGCATTTTCAAAACTACAGTCAGATTTTATAGCTATGCAGGAATCCCTTGCTGATTTTAATTCTTAATACGGGCAAAACTAAATACATGTTGTTTTTAATCTGAAACATTCTTACGAGAGTTTAACTACATGTTCACTCGTTAGATGGTTCCCCAATCGAACGTGTTCCCGCATTTCGATTGATATGGATTTGACGTTTAAAAAAACAAACATATAGATGAGCTGGTTAAGAAGATAAGATTTAAAGTTGTCTTTTTTTACAGAAACAGATGGTGCCTTTCTCAACTGTAGGAGGCTGATTATTCAGTCAACCTTTTTATCTGTTCTTGATTATGGTGATATTATTTATTAAAGTTCAGCTGCTACTACTCTTAAACCTTTGGATGCCATTTACCAAGTTGTCTTTTTTTACAGAAACAGATGGTGCCTTTCTCAACTGTAGGAGGCTGATTATTCAGTCAACCTTTTTATCTGTTCTTGATTATGGTGATATTATTTATTAAAGTTCAGCTGCTACTACTCTTAAACCTTTGGATGCCATTTACCATAGTGCCCCTCATTTTGTTACAGGTGACAGTTTTGCTACTCAGCACTGCATCCTGTATCAAAAGGTTGGCTGGACTTCCCTGAAGTCTGTACATTACTCCCTTTTCGTTTACAACGCCCTAATCCATCAACTTCCTTCTTATCTAACTTTGGTGTTGAAGTATAGATTACATAAAAATACATTTCATCTTGATGTTCTGGTGCCGTTCGGGCATTTTAAAGTATTGATTGAGAACTTATTGGTTGAGGATGTTTTTCTGGGAGATTTGTGATGTTTTATTTATGCTTACCGTGACTGTGTTTTTGTATTTTAATGTATAATAATATATATAAATTAATATTAGTTATTGTATATTTATATTGAATTATACAGCCTTTGGTCTGGGACTGGGGTCATGGAGGCCTGCTGTACTTCACCAGCTTTTCATAATAATAACCTTTACAACAGGGAAAGGGATGTGCTGCAGTCTGGAGGATGATTGCCTGGTGTAGTCTAAGGAGAGAGAGAGAGAGAGCCCAGATAGGCCTCTAATTCTATGTGCGGCTTTGTGCAAACCATAGGGTAGTAGTCTGTAGTGGAAGAATCCATGTTTGTGCTATACAGTGTTAAGAAGTCGAGGTGAGGGTCATAAGGTATTTTGGGGGGTATTTGTAAGGATTATAGGTTATGACACTTGTCTTTTTACACTAACTTACACGTTCCATGTCTGTGACCGGATTTTCTGAATCATATTTTGTTCAGGTAATACAGAAATTGCTACCTTAACCTGTTCAGGCCTGCCTTTGCTTTTTCTTCTCAGTGGTTGATTATTTTGATATTTCAGACTGATATGGCATTCATACCTCAATGACAGTGAAAGCACCGTAATATGACATGCAAACTTAATATATGCTCCATCTCTTCCTCGAAGCAGGCATGCTGTCACTCTTATCAGACATCCATGGTGGAGAGCTGAGAATAAACACCAAGTCCCTCTGCATTTAGGGCATGCTAGCCCCTGCGCTTTCTCTCTCCCTCTCTCTGTCTGTCTGTGTCAGCTGGCTGGCAGTACATTCCTTCTGTCCCCTATGTTATACCACCCTGCATCCCACTGCTGGCTTACCTCTGAAACTAAGCAGGGTTGGTCCTGGTTAGTCCCTAGATGGGAGAGCAGATGCTGCTGGAAGTGGGCCAGAGGACCAGTAGAGGGCACTTTTTCCTTTGGTCTAAATAAATATCCCAATGCCCCAGGGCAGTGATTGGGGACATTGCCCTGTGTAGGGTGCCATCTTTCACAGGGGACGTTAAACAGTCTTGACTCTCTGTGGTCACTAAATATCTTATGGCACTTATCATAAGAGTAGGGGTGTTAACCCCGGTGTCCTGGCTAAATTCCCAATCTGACACTCAAACCATCACGGCCACCTAATCATCCTCAGTTTACAATTGGCTCATTCATCCCCCTCTCCCCTGTAACTATTCCCCAGGTCGTTGCTGTAACTGAAAATGTGTTCTCAGTCAATTTACCTTGTAAAATAATTTGCCCAATCTCAGATCAGTGAGTAGTCTGGTACACACACAAACTGACAGCTCTATGAGTTGGTCCAAACTGTGTGTTTTATATGCACACACATGTTCATTGTGTGCATGCCTACTCAAGTGTGGTTGAGTATTTGTATGTGGAGGAGAGCGTTTGTATCTGTCCATCCTTGTATGTGTGATTGTGATAGTGACCCTGTTAAGTTTTTCCTGATCCCAGACAGACTTGGGCGGCCCCTCTTATCCTCTCAAAGGGAGGAAGCATTAGAGAGGGAAGGGGGTCTGGGGGCGTGGGGGCAGTTTAGGGTGAAGTTGGGGACGCACCTGTGGGGATGCAACCTCATCCAATTCCGAGGTGCATATTGGAAGAACTGTCCACGTACTATTCGTCAGCCATCAAGATGAGTAGGCCAAACGAACAGCAAAAGCACTGGCCTATGTCAATCTACTATCCCCCAAGTAAAAAAGTTGATCTATTCTGTGTGTGAGAGAAGTATTCCAAACATAGTCTGAGACAGTTGTGGGATGGGATAGATTGTAAATTAATACAACCACTAGCATTAAAAAAAATAAAAAAATTAAGCAATGAGGCTGACATAACAGATCAGAACGTTTAGCTTAAAATCTTGATTAACTATTAGGCTATTTCTTTACCTTATAAGTGCAGCAATGCGCACGTGGCAGTAGGCTATAAGCGCGAATGTTCCATTAGCGGGGAAAACACCATTCTCAAAAGTGACTGCAAATGTGATTATGCATGTTATGCTTTTATTATAAAGGGGCGTTTTTATGGTGAAAATTATCTTCCCCAAACTTAAAAAACCTGTGCTGTGTATGTATGCCAGTTAGGCTCTAAACCCATTGTAAAAGCTTATTTAATGTACTTAATTTTAAGAAGTTATTTGGCTACTTTAGTTGTGATACAAACCTAATCAAAACATATAGGCCTATAGGCTAGGCTACATGAGGTGTGCAACAATGATTTGAAAAAGTTGCAAAATAAATACGTGTTTCTTGCCTTACTGCAAACTGGGCATCATTCACAAGTGATAATATATAATTCACAAGTGATAGGCTAATATTGTCACCCATCAGACTGTTCTTGATTTAATATTGTCTTTACATATACTAAATAATATATGTGTGAAACCTGTCGGGAATGGGGCAGAGGAAAAAAATGCATGTCATCAAAATAGCAAATGGAGGACGCTTTTCCCGTGGTTCCTTTTCATGCCAGCCAGGTAGTTTATACTCCTATTGTAAAGAGAAGAAATGTGCTTAATATTAGGAAAGTTGACAAATAAATATAGTAGGCCTAGCTTATAGAAAGCTGATGGGATCCTCCTCTTTTTAGAGGCCATCACTCTGTTTTCTCACGCAATTGCATAGCCAATAGAAATGTTCCGCAACATGAGCTCATGGGCTCTCATGAAGTGATTGATTAGATTTTCGATTACATCTGCATTGATGTCAGAGTGATTAGAGGGACAATAGAGTACTGAGTACCAGGCAGTTAGTGAGTTTTGTAGGCTACTAGTGTCTGCAGGGATCTGAACCTGCAGACACTGTCTTGTAACAGGTCAATGTCTAACCTTCCTCACATAAAACGGGCTGCCATCTGTAGTATTACAAGCTGAAATCCTTCAATACGCCTGGTAGATTACACGTGTCCAACTAACCACCAGCTACCATGATTGCGTAAGTAACAATACTGTTTTTGATGCATCTTTTAATATTTTTTTTTTTAACCTTTTGTTTAACTAGGCAAGTCATTTAATGAGAACAAATTCTTATTTACAATGACGGCCTACTGGCCAAACCCGGACGACGCTGGGCCAATTGTGTGCCGCCATATGGGATTTCCAATCACGGCCGGTTGTGATACAGCCTGGAATCCAACAAGGGTGTCTGTAGTGACGCCTCAAGCACTGAGATGCAGTGCCTTAGTCCACTGCGCCACTCGGGAGCCCTAGGGCTGTGTGGGGGGGTATGTCGCCTCGCCTGGTAGATCTAGCTAATGCATTCCAAAGGAAATTACTTATTTGAACAAATTACCTTCTCATCAACATCTATCCATAGCATCGGGGTATAAGCGGTATATAGTCCCATAACCTGGTCCATTGTCTTGTACAGTGCCACAGTCTAAGTAGTGAAACAGATTAGCGGAACGCCCTAGTGGTTATAAATAGAGGTCTACCGCTCTGAACGTTCCCATAATCCACTGCTTGATTCTTAGAGCCACTGTACTGCCGTGCGGGGTTATTTAAAGACGTCTCCCTGTGTCAGGATGCTAGGGTGGCGCTGCAGGGGGGCAGGTCTGGAGGCCACTTAGGTTAGGTAGACATACTGTGCCATAGGCGTAACTCTGCCGTAACGTGGATCTTTTCTTCTGTTTCACCCCGTTACGCAGAGGCCCTTATCTTTCCGATGCAGACTGTGCTCTGCAGTCAGCAGACTTTATGTTCACATTTAGATCGTTATCAGTCAAAAGTTTCTGCATTCCATGACGTGGCTTTTTATAGTCTTAAACGAGCAGCCTTGGTTACAATGTTGCCTAAGGCGGGGGGGAGGGCGTTAATAGTGTCAGTAGACAGGAAGTCTTAACGTCTCCAGTTCCGGTCCCCTCGTCACCACCTGATGATGACGCCGATAATGTCATTTGTATAAGAATGTCAAAAGGGTGAACCTCTCATGACTCGTTGTTTGGGTTAAGCTAGTTAGTAGCCTATAAGACCAGTCACCAGACAGGACCAATGTACTGAAGTTCTGTGTTTGTGACATATAGAAGGCTATTCAGAGTTCGAAATCCACAGCATAGCCTAGGCTCTACAGTCTAAATGTCCTCAGGATGCTGTATATAGCATTTTTTACATATTAAAACACACATTTAGAGATATGTCCAGCATTTGCGGCTATGCTTGCAGATGTGCATAATATGCTGCAACCCTAATCAAAAAGTATTTAACTCCAAATAATAAAAACCTAGCTGTAAGTTGTTGTAACATTTAAACTTAAAACATGTTTTTCATTTTTTTGCACTGCATGGATCACCGGTGCGGTTGAAGACAGCAGTGCTGTATGGTGCACTCAAAATGTACTGTAGGTGATTAGCCAGCGTAGGCTACTGCCCAAACGTTGCTCTAATAGACCTACATGTTTCTCCTTAGCATGGTGTTTTGTTGCAGGTTTTTGGGATATTCATTGTAAAGCTTTAAAAACCGAAGCCAGACTGCAACATTTTAGAACCTTAGCTAGGACGGTGACGTGTCTGTACACTTTCCCTCCACTGCGAGCGGTAAACGGTACACACGATAGCAGCGCAATTGACGGTGAATTCACAGACGCGCGCGCATCAGGCTGTTATTTCATAAAGTAGATAACTCATTTATACTCGCTTGTGTGTCCTGTTGTAATTCATACCCATGTGTAAATCATTTATCTTCTAACATTTTGACAACCAAGATTACATTTTCTGTAGGCATGGACATTTAGCGACAACACCTTTAAACATTTCGGTCTGGTAGAAGATTTGGTCAGTGCGGTTAGTGATGATATGATACAGTGCACTGGCTGGCTCGTGTGTGTGTGTGTGGCAATGAACTGCCGTTTGGCGTTCAGCACGTTGGCATTGCTTGCTGTGACTTGTACTGCAGCGCAACGCGAGCCGTATTGAAGCGGCCCAAAATGAATTGACAACCTATATCATTGCGCGGGCCAAATAGTAATGTGTCACTGGCCGAATCCTGTCCACGGGCCTTGAGATTGACACGTGGTCCAAATCGATTGTCCATATGTCTATGGGTGGGCTGTGTGATGGCGTTGAATGGTGAGCTGTGTGTATTTTGTGTCAGTGAGTTTGGAGAAACTGGGTGTATAATATTAAAGAGAAGAAGGAGAACAATAGCATGCCTGAGCAGCACAGCAGACTTCCCTCGCCTCAGTCTGCCATTCCCCTCTCCCTGGAGAGAAGGATTATTTAGAAAATCTGTCTCTCTCTTTCTTTCTCCCAAATCCTCAACAGGAAATAGGCTATGCCGTGAGTCCCATTGTGCCAGTTCACACCCAATACACCTCAGAATGACAGCGTAGCCATTTCATTCTTTGTTTCCACAGTGTGTGGTATTTGTTTGGTTTGTTTCCCCAGATTTTGCCACAACAAACATTTTGTACCGCCGTCTGACATGTTTGCTCTTTTGCCGACGGCGGTTTGCATCCAAAAGGCAGGAGTTATTAGCAGAATTCTTGAAGACTGCTTCCGAGTTCCGAGTAGAACCTTAAAGAACAGGAATCGGACAAGAGAGCACGTTCCATTTCTTCCAATTGTATTGCTCACAAACAGCACATTATTATTCTCCACTATCCAGTCTGGTTTGTCTTTCACTCTTTCTATGCCACTTCTAGACTACCAATGGCCTTAACTCAATTTAAACAGATGCTATTGTATTTGTTCTGGTTCATTTCCCTAACCTTGGGAGTCTCTCTCCAGTCTGCTAACAGTGTTCTGTCTGTGTGAATGATAGCTCCTAATGATCCTAATTATCTGCGAACCTCATTCCATCACTCCGATACTTTTTGAATTGCCTGCTGTTGTAATCCCCCATTTAAAAAATTGGGGGGGGGGAAGTCAGTGGAAGCTTTGGAACAAATGAGGATATAGCATGACTTCAACGTTACCCGTAAAAGCCAATGTAATTCGACACAGGTGTTAGTCTACTGTTTGTTTCTGCCTACTGGAAAACCACTGGTTTGTGACGCTCCTCATCCATTGTTACTGTATCGTCTTTGTCTTGTGCCTTCATGTTAGAGAGAGCCTACTCCTCTGCGGACGCTCACGCCCGACTAGACCCTGAACTGAAACATGCTTAGAATGAGGGAAGAAGAATGTTATTCCTGGCCGTGAGGCGGCCATCTTGGTAGTGGTGTAGGCCTATGTGACATGCCCCATTTATGGAAGTAGAGGCATTCTTACTGTACATGACACAACCTCACAAACGCTCTGACTTCAGCGAAGTACTGTACCCCCCAGTCAGTGTATGGGGCCAAATGAACCGGTCTTGGCTGTGCTTCAGCACTCAATGTGATGATGAACATCCTACTTCTCCCAGGATTCATTACGCTGCTGACTGTAATGGTACAGTAACTCACCTGATTTTCAAAGCGGCGATCATTGAATATGGTGTTATGAAATATTAACTTGGGCTTGGTTAAATCACAACCCGAAACAGGAAGGCGTTGACAGCAAGCAGACTCTGTTTTTCCCCTCAGGACGTATTCTCCAGTTCTACGTAGGCCTACTCCAATCTCTTGCACCTCCCGTATGTTCCCCACAAAACAAATCTACTTTCAGGTGCCGTCACAGTCAGAAGCCGGACACGAAGCCAGGTCACAGGGAAACATTGTAAAGCGCACACAGCTTTTGTACATGTATCATGGGCAGTAGGTAGCCCAGTTGCTAAGGACGTGGACCGGTAGGCGAAAGGTGGCCGGATTGAACCCTGGGCCGGGCACTGCAAAAATGTGGGAATTGTTCGTGCAACTGGAGGGCTGCTGGGTTCAACACATGTTAAAAGACATCGCCCTACCGTTATGCCCTTTTGAGCGAGGCTCTTAACATGCTCTCAATACAGGTGTGCTGATCCTATGCTTTAAAAAAATATATATAGCGCGTGTCTGAGTGCCTTGCCGTCGGGGTGAGATGGGAACAGCGTTTTAACCGTATGACTGTGGACGTTCAATCCAAGGCTGTGTTTATTTTTTATTATTTTTATTATTTTTTTATCCCCTTTTCTCCCCAATTTTCGTGGTATCCAATCGCTAGTAATTACTATCTTGTCTCATCGCTACAACTCCCGTACGGGCTCGGGAGAGACGAAGGTCGAAAGTCATGCGTCCTCCGAAGCACAACCCAACCAAGCCGCACTGCTTCTTAACACAGCGTGCCTCCAACCCGGAAGCCAGCCGCACCAATGTGTCGGAGGAAACACCGTGCACCCGCCCCCCTCGGTTAGCGCGCACTGCGCCCGGCCCGCCACAGGAGTCGCTGGAGCGCGATGAGACAAGGATATCCCTACCGGCCAAACCCTCCCTAACCCGGACGACGCTAAGCCAATTGTGCGTCGCCCCACGGACCTCCCGGTCGCGGCCGGCTGCGACAGAGCCTGGGCGCGAACCCAGACTCTGGTGGCGCAGCATAGCACTGCGATGCAGTGCTCTAGACCACTGCGCCACCCGGGAGGCCCAGGCTGTGTTTATTTTATAGCCCCAGGTATAGGCAGTGTTTTAAGCACTGACTGCCATAAGCCGTGACTTGTTTTATCTTCATTTGAGTAACCTCCCATAGTGATCTCTTCTCTGTGTTTTCTCCCAGTTAGCGGAGTCTGACATTTAGAGGAGGAGGATGGGGAGAATGGATTGTTTGTGCCACATCGATTTAGAGGCTGGAGTGCCATTTTGGACATTGCAGGGTCTGAATTGAGCTGGGATGTAAGTTTGTAACCCTTTACATCCCTGTCATCACAAGGTTACAATGAAACGATTGTGTAATAATGATCAATAGACTACCCAGCGCCTCTTGGCTCTCATTGTAGCAAAAATAGTTATTCCCTGTAAAGTTTTTTTCCTATAATTTCTCCTTAAAATAGTTAGCCTTCAGGCCTCCCGAGTGGCTCAGTCTTCTAAGAGATTCTGGGTTCGAGTCCAGGCTCTGTCGCAGCCGGCTGCGACCGGGAGGCCCATGGAGGAGATATCCTTGTCTCAGGGATATCCTTGTCTCATCGCGCACTAGCGACTCCTGTGGCGGGCTGGGTGCAGTGCACGCTGACCAGGTCGCCAGGTGTACGGTGTTTCCTCCGACACCTTGGTGCGGCTGGCTTCCGGGTTGGATGGGCATTGTGTCAAGAAGCAGTGCGGCTTAGTTGGGTTGTGTTTCGGAGGACGCATGGCTCTCGACCTTCGCCTCTCCCAAGTCCGTACGGGAGTTGCAGCGATGAGACTGTAACTACTACCAATTGGATACCACGAAATTGGGGTGACAATACAAACAAACAAAATACAAACAAAAAATAGTTAGCCTTCATCAAGCCTCAATATCTAGCAGCTTTCTCACATTTGAGTTAAATGTAACTGGTCAAGGAAGTATGACAATGTGATTTGGCTTACGTTCACTCAAGTGGCCCACGAAAGCACCTAGCCGTATAGAAAACCTCCCCAGTGAGCTGTGTATGTTGGTTAATGATTAGCCCTTGTGTGACCCGTTCAACTTGAACCCCACACTTGCCGTGGCACGACGTGAAGCTAGCCACCTTACTGCTTACGTCTCTATTCCATAACGGCAACGCTTACTAGTGTATACAGGGAAGAGTGGCCATGCTGGAATCCGAGATTCAGAAATATACTTTGCAAGTGCAGATCAATAACCAAACGTTGTAATGGCGGTCTTTAAAGAAACAACCTATTGTAGTTTGATGACCATGTGAACACGGTAAATCAAGCCATCAGTCTCGGGGAAGGCTTTGACCTTATTAATGGTTGTTGATGTGATTGTTGCCCAGGCAACTCCGGTCGCTGCTGCCCTTCTTACTTTCTGTTTCAGGATCAGATTTCTACCAAAGGCCATGACCGTTATGAGCTAACAAGCCAAACAAATCTCTGCAAATTAATCTACTTCAATGACATTTTACACTGAAGGTTCATAATGGTTTTGTTCTCTCTCTCTCTCTCTCCCGGAAAAATGGCTTTCCCCTGTCACTCTCTAAACTGTGGCAACCTTCATTTTCATTTGTTTCTATTTCCCTCCCGATCTCTCTTTCCTACTCACACATTTATATTAAGAATTTCGTGTCTGTGGCACATTCATGGATTTTTCTTCCTCTCCCCTGTACGTGTACACACACACACACACACACACACACCTTCTTTCTGACACCATATTTGTCTGCTAGGCTGTCTGACACAAAACATTCAATGCATTCCTGCACAATACCCCCGTGCTCAATAAGCCTCTTTACCAAGATATCAACACCAATGCCATCTAAAACAGAACTTGCTTATGGCTCACATTTTTGTTTTTCTTCCTCAAAGCAACACGTCCAGTACTGGCAACCCTGCCTTTGCTTACTGGCAACCCTGCCTTTTGATTTAGCCTAGTTCTTATAGAGGCTGTCCAAGGAAGGTCACAGTAGGGGAACAACTGGCAACTCCCTCACTAGTTATGACTCACACCCTGGTCTCTGTCTCAACATGCTCCAGAAACTTGATTCAACCCTGCTGCTTTCATTCATTCTTTGTATTTCTAATGCTCTCTTTATTTTGCTCTCTTTTTTGTCCTTTCTTTCTAGCTCTTTACCTGGCTCTGACTGACTGCTTTCTCTCTTTCTTTATCGTGTGTGTCTTTCTTTCTTACTCTTCCTCCCTCTTGAGTCAATTCACAAATAAACGCCATTTATTTTCTAGGGGAATTTAGAATTTCTATCCACACCATGAATTGACGGAATTGAAATGGAATCGAGTCCAACCCTGAAAGATGCCGTATAGTCATTTCACTCCAATGTCACAGTTCATAAGAATCCAGTTTAATCGCTGCACCTGCAGAAATGCATTGTGAGGGAGGCTTTTAGCCCTTTTGGATACACGCTTAGCTAATGACTTTCTCAGACACACAAAGAAGCTAGGCTAGAGCATGCCGTTAGTGTTATAGTGTTTTCTCTCCGACATGTTTTCCTGGTGTTTGGGAGAGACGCCTACGAGGGCACTTGGAAGTGTGAACCGCGCCAGCCAGGAAAAGGAGGAAAGGCGAGGAGGATGGTGGAGTGGAAAGAGGAGGGAGGGAGGGAGGGCAATGGAGAGAATGTAGAGTGCAATTAACAGTGGATGAGTTTGGTGGGATGGAAGGAGGGAGAAGGGGCGAAGGACAGGGGGGGTTGATTCAGGATGTCTCTCCCAGACTGCAAAGTCTAATGAAGTGCACAGTGCATACTCACTCACGCACATAGCCAATCAATTTCTCCCTCTCTCTTTTACACCCATCCTTTTCTCAGACACGTTGATCACTTTATCTGAACCCCTGAAACATGTCTCTCTCTCATGTATTTATATATATATATACACCCCCATTCCCCTTTCCAGCCTCTCTCAGCCCTCTTCAGCTCCCCTCCATAGATCGACTCTGGTGGAGAGGCTTTGTTGTGGTGGTGTGGCAGCCTGGAACTCCCACAGCCTCCATTTTTGTTTGTTTTTTGAAAGCGCTTATTATTTGCCTTCAAGCTGTCTGCACTGTCTCCTCGCCTGTCACTACAACTACTCTGCTCTTTCGGTCACGCTGTAGCTACGGATTAGCTGGTACCGCTGTTGATCAGTTTGTGCTCACTTTATTACGTATGCAACCCCGCAAATCTAGGCCTATAGTGCATCCCTTTTTAATAGGACTTTTAGGTTGAGATTTCTGTCTAAATCTTTTTTAAATTTTTTTGTTGTTGAGGCAAGGTCTTTAATATCTAAACTAGAATAAATTCCATCCCTGTTGAACCCCACTTTTTGTAGTTTTTACGTATTTCTGCCTATTCGGGATGCCCTTATTGAAGAGAGCCTTTGTATATTACAGACAAACCATGATTGTATTTGTCGCTGCTGGGGCTTCTATTGAAGTTTAAAGTGAACAGTAATATTTAAAAAAATATATATTTTCATTTAAACTTCCCTTTTAAAAGTGTTCCCAACATCTCTGGTGGTATTCAAACAAAACTTAAGGAGAGTTGCTTGTTTGGTCTATGAGCTCACAGTAAAATGTTCAAATACATCTAGTGTGACTGTGACTGTATTTATCCAAGTGTGACTGGCTCTCGTTCTTACACAACCCTCTTAATTCAGCTTCCCTTCACTTAGATCTCCACTCTTGTGTAAGACATTTTGGGGGCATACTGTATGTGACACATGTGCAAATGGTCAACGCGAGAAGGGATTCATTCTAGTTGATGCCCATTTACAATGGATGGCTGTCATGTCAGTGTGATCACCTTGTAGATGAACACTGAATATGTATCAAACCTATTGTTGATCGTCTGATTTCTGCATGTCTAGTTTCCCAGGCCATAATCTCTAAAAAGCCTATGTACACTAAATGTAACTAAGACGTGATGAAAATGCTCCTGCATAAGTAATCAGGTCTATAAAAACATGCTGCGTCCTCCCATCCATCCTCCCACTGCCCAGGCAGCTCTGTTGCTTTTATGGTTCTGCAGTTTCCTTCCAGTTTCTCAGAAACAAGGAACACTAGTTAAACAAAAATGTTCTCTGGAAGTCAGCTAGCTAGACATGACAGCCGTTGTCACACCTTGTGCTGTGATTCCAATGTCGACGTCCCAAATGGCACCCTATTCCCTGTATAGTGCACTACTATTGGCCAGAGCCCTATGGCCCAGTGTGGAAAATGGTGATGATGGTGTGGAAACTGTCAATAAACAGTCAAGTGTTTGTTGTGAACTTTTAGAAGTGAGATTTTCACTGGGGCGGTTACTTTAACCATTTGTTACTAGTATCACCTTGTTACAGGTTGTGACGACACAACGGCCATTTCAAAAGCCAATCCAACAGGAACCTTTCGACGTCAAGGTCTAATCACATGACTTGTGAGGGCCGAGGTCATGAAAGACTTAGCAATATGACCTTGTTTACGAGAGCCGAGGGCAGGCAGGAAGCAGCAGTTAGAGCTGAAGAGAGAGAGCTGTGTTCGTGTTGCACCAGTGACGCACAGCTAAGTTTTACTGTCACTTAGCTAGCTGAGCTACAAGAGGCCCGGGAGGAGGAGGAAGTGCACTGAAACCAAGGTGTTTCGGTTTTCGCACCAGCAGCGCAAAACATAGATGTATAAGTAATAGTTTGGGTATTACCGCAACCAAAGTGTGATAATTGTTTCCATGTAGAAATAGCTCATTGACTCACCTCGGGGAGAGAGAATGAGTGTCTTATCTGCTAATTCTAAATTTCTGTGTCAATTTTCAAATTCAGTGCCCTGTTGTCACCCAACACCGTCTCTACTTCAGACAATGTCGATCTGATCTGAAATCGTGTTTGGTGTTTTGTTCTTACTTCCTGATTTGTGTGGCAGTTCTGTTCTACAAATGCTACAAATGTGTTACACTGAAAGTGGATTATGAGACTTTCGCCTCATTCTTTTGACATTACTGTAGATGTTTTTTTCTTCTTCTTTTTTTACCCAGTAGCAGATAAATAGTGTGGATGTGCGCTCCACACACACTCCATTGTGACGTGTAAAGTCTGTGCCATAGCAATGATCCCCAGTAGCATTGGTACACTGAAAACTATTTCCCTGGCATTTAGTGTCTGTGCAACACTTTAAGACAGCTTCTGCCTGGCGAATGGCTTTTCTGGACGACGTTGTGACTGTTTGGCCCCAAAATGGCTTCCGTCAGCGAGGAATGTCACTCTGGCTCAGTCGCCTCCGGAGCTGTTTTTGCTCTCACACGTCGTGGCTAAAAGACCCAGATGAGGAAAGCGAAGAGGAGAGGAGACAATGAAGAGACCCTTTAAGACGAGCTTTAATTGTGTGTGCGGGTGTGTCCTATTTTTCTACCTATCACATTCATAATTTCCACTAATTACCTCTTCTCCGATGACAGCCGAGCTTTGCCGTTTTAGTGTTGAGCTCTATTATGCTAACTATTTAGATGAGTTGCATCTCTTCACGTGACGGGCAGACTTTGAATAGACTTTTGCGGTTCTTCTGGTTGTCTTGTTCTTGTTTTTCTGCAGGATGGTCCCCGAGGGTTGTTTGGTCTCAGAGAGGAAGTACTAATGCTGCTGCCACAAAGGCTATTTTCCTCTCCTACTCCTCCTCCGCGTGGGAGAAAATGGCGTCTGTCTTTGGCTGGAAACACAGGGAGTTGGTTGTGAAGAGAGGCACTCCGGGTCAGGCTGAGGTGGAAAGAGACAGAAAACGAGAGAGCGCTTTTCTGTCTTTCGCTCTCTCGCTTTCTCTTCACGTCCCTTTGATAGTCCTCCACTGGCTAGAAGCCTGTGGAACTGTTAGAAAGAAAGAGAGAGTGTGAGGGAGAGAGTGAGCACACTGCCATCTCTGTTCTCTTTCACTCTCGCCTTCCCTCTTTTTTTTGCTCATGAGATTTGTGCCTCTCCCTGCCCTCACTGCCACTCTCTCTCTTTTCCTTCCCTCATTCCATCTTTTCTTTTTCTTTCTCTGTCTGCTGTCTCTCTGTCAACCTCCCTAGTTCTCTGTCAGTCGGTGCCACTGTCTCCCCTCTCGCTTTCTGTCACCCCCCCCTCTCTCTCTCTCTCTCCCCCTCGACACTCCTCCTTTTTACTCTGTCCACCTCTCGCTTCTCCTCACTCAATCTCTCTCTCTCCCCTGCATCCACCTCACTGCGTATCCATTCAAAGAAACCATTTGAAAGAAATAGTCTCATTGGAACGGCCGCCACCCTGGGTGTCAAACTCATCAAGCCCAGAAAGCCTACTCACTACTCCTGCATTATGTATGCGTCGTTGTGTACGCCTGGTGGGTCATGTTTTTCTTTGTTCATGTGTTGGTAATTTTGTTCCCGATCCACAGGGTACAGGAGGGACCATTTTTGCCACTGAGCGGGTGTGCGTGCACTAGGTTAACTGTTTTCTAAATGGGATCCCTGGAACTACACATTTAGCCACCAGCTGGGTGGTTGTGGAGGGGGAGAGGAAGGAGGGATGGGGGGAATGGGGGCGGGCAGTAGAGATGCAGTGGTTTTGGGAGAGATATCGTGATTGGTTGGTTTGTTGTAACTGGTAGATGCTTTTGGGGTGGGTCTTTCTCTCGCTCACTGGCATTTCAGTAGTTCAGTTAAAGTAGCTGTATGTTTGCTAGTAGCGGTAGGCTAGAAGCACTGGAAGTTGTCTCACTAACATAATAGTAACCGCGGAGATTACAGTTAACACAACAGTAGTAGCTACTAGCAGCTGTGACCTCGGAGGCAGTAGCCAGTCTCAGTCAATGGGACAGAGAGGCTGAGACCCAGAAAGTGCCCGGGGGGGGGGGGGGGGGGGGGTCATGGTGGGCGGCATGCCGTTGACCGTGACCCTTTTCCCTCCACGCCGTTATGGACAGTAACGCCCGCGATCGTCCTCGGTCCAGCGGGCCAGAGAGAAGTAAAGGACCTGTGAGGATCGAAAGGGCCGCGGGCATAATCAGGCTTTTACAGCCGCTAAAGCTGAGATGGAAGTGTATACTGTATGGAAACACACACCACACATACTTACATACATACATACATTGTAGTAACCCAATGTGTGGACAGTTCTACAGCTAGTGTTTCCCTGTGACATAATGTGCAGTAATAGTCCACTACCAGCAGACCACAGTGGATCATACTGCTGATAGGTAGATGGTACACTACAGTACACCAGCAGCAGGGTTATTTATGGGTGTTCATCTTTAAAAGGCTGCAGGCTGAGAAGGACATGACCTCTAAGAGAGAGAAAGAGCGAGAGGCAGAGCTCAATGGCTGCCCTGTTAGCGAGGGATTCACACACACAGCCCTGTCAGCAGAGGTGTGTGTGTGTTTGTGTGTGTGCAGGTTTGAGAGAGAAAGGGTAGACCATGTCTGTGTTCTTAATGTGTATCAGTGGCCGACTGGCCAGTGTGTGTGAGAGAGTTTTCGTATTTCTATGCAAGTGTGTGTGCGCACGTGTGTGCGTGTAGTTATATATTTTGGTGTGTGTGTGTGTGTGTAAGCCCTCCTCCCTTCTCTCTAAGCTGATTGGACGACCAGGGTGCTCTGTGGCAGCAGTAGCAGAGCTGTTCTGTGATTGGTCCAGCTGCTCCAGCGGCGGGTGCTGTCTCCAGTGGCGGGGTGACGTCAGTACTGCTCACTGGGTCAGCATTGCGAGAAGGAAGGAGAGTAAGAGGGAGGGATGATGGAGGAGGGAGGGGACACTGCAGTATTCAGAACCCCTCCAATGCAAGAACGCATGTTTCTTCTTCCCAGGTTGTTTCACTCTCAGAAAGGAGGGAAGATGGCGAGAAGAGAGGAGACGTTCATGTGAACTCTCTCTTCTGTGGTACCACTACTGCTGGTAGTAGTAGAAAGTCGAGGGCCTGCTATTTTGAATGGCAGAAGGAGTGAGGGAAATTTTGTGTGGGGGGGGGGTTGACTGTTGTGGCTTCTGCTGTGTTGAATTCTTGGTGGGCAAGGCTTGTCGTTTGAAACGATGCCATCAAGATAGAACGTGGTTAACTCGAAGGTGTTGGCCAGGCTCACACCGTTAGGAAGATGGATAACCGGCCTGCCAGTAAAACACTTAATTCCTTTTTGGGTTTTTTAAAACTCTAAACGGATAGTGTTCAACTCTGCACGTTGACTTGGTGGGTGGTTCTGACCTGCAGTACTGTGTCCATTCATCATGGTGGAGATGGAGGCTCAGGTCCCTCACCGTTTACAGCCAGATTCTCGCTCTCTCATTGTATTTCTCTCCTTCTCCCTATCCACTACCTAGTTCTCTCTCTGTCTCTCTCTGTGTGTGTGTGTGTTTCTCATTTATATACAGGGCTAATAGCAGAAATAAAGAGTGCTCTATCCTTCTTCATTTTCTCCTTCTCTCACTCCTGGGGTGAGGTAGTGGGTTAATAGAGCAGAGGGAACGCTGCATTCCTCTCTCTCTCTCAACATTGTTGATTAGCAGGGAGGAGAGCATCACTCCCTCTTGCTCTCCTCTCTCTCCCTCCCTCATCAACCCCCCCCCACACCCCTGTCTTTCCTCACGCTCATTTTGTCCCTCCCTCAGCACATTTCTATAGGTCCAATCGTTTCTAGTTGTCGTGTCTGTGTGCCCAAGCAGGGTTAAACAGATTGACAAGCGAGTCCTCTGTATTCTGTCTCTTGTGTGTCTTCCTGCAGAGATGAGAGGGAGCAGTGCAATGTGCTAACAGTGCAAAGCCCCATATCCACCATTTCAATACTGTCATATTGGATATAAGAGTCATATTGAATGTTGATTGGACATGCGTTGATTATGTGACAGAGATGATGGTGATGATGGTGCTTGTCGGTATGATGACGAGTCTATGGTGGCTGTTTTGTGACGGCCATGACCGTTGTCACGTGCCGGTGATTGTGTTGCCGAATGACTCGCGTTACCGAGTGTCATGTTCAGCTGCATCACCTTATGAATCAACGGAGGGGTGCTCTTGTCAACCGCAGTGTAATTACAGGGACATGATGAGGGGGTAGCTTCCACCCCCGCCGTCTCTCCTCCTCGTACAGCTGGGGTGTAAGTAAGTAGCCTTGCATGAGCTTTGGCTTGTGCGAGCCGGAATGCCTCATAGGCTCCTATCTCCTGTTTCTGTAGCGTGAGGAAGCTTGATGTGCAAGTACACCCCCTGGACAGGATGCTATACTACCACAGGGCCTTACCCCGAATCTATCTCCTTAATGCTGAGCGCCAAGCAGAGCCTCATCGGGTCCCATTTTTACAGTCTTTGTTAAGACTTGGTCGGGGATCGAACTCCCAACCTTCCGATCTCAGGGCGGACACTCTAAGCACAAGGCCACTGAGTTGGCTACAGCTGGGGTGTATACTGTCATTTTGGGGCGGCAGGTAGCCTAGTGGTTAGAGCGTTGGCCCAGTAACCGAAAGGTTGCTGGATCGAATCTCCGTGTTGACAAGGTAAAAATCTGTCGTTCTGCCCCTGAACAAGGCAGTTAATCCACTGTTCCCCGGTAGGCGGTCATTATAAATAAGAATTTGTTCTTAACTGACTTGTCTAGTTAAATAAAGGTTAAAAAAAATCTAATGTGATTGGTTTATTGATTGGTGACCACTATAATCAGCCATACTTCATGGGATCAATAACATTTATTTATTTAAGCTTTGGTCTTTTAACCCCAAATGGGGTTTGGAACGTTGGGAGATCTGTTGTCGTTTGTGGCCTCCAGGCTTGGGGCGACATATTTTTGGGAGGCAAAGCACTCTGTGACAAATGACCTTTATGTAATGTAAAACCAAAGAAGGTTAATTGAACAGGAAATTGAAGGTCACTTTGGCCCGATGGGCTCAGACCGAGTCGTTAGCTAGTGCGGTTTAGCTACTATGTGTCATGCATTTGTCTGGTTTGAGCCCTGGTATGAATTGATATTCAAGTCAGCCAATATTAAATACAGTAAATAACTCAACACGTTATTCATATAAATGCTTTCCTTCAGCGCAAAAAAAGAAGATGTTTGTGCCGTACCCGAGCCATGTTTGTTTGGTTTGAATCTTGCCCGAAACAGATTTCGTCTCAGACCTGGTCTGGTCTCAACCCTGGTACCCTGCTCTGGCAAGCTCCACGTGTCGATGACAATGACAGCCAGAAGCCCTGCAGCTAGTCTGCTCCCTCTCCTCTCCCTCCTCCTCCCTTCACAGAAAGAGAAGCGTCTATCCCTCCCTTCATCTGTTAGCCTGGGCTTGGGGAAGTGGACAGAGTGGGCAGAAAGGGAATGTGGGATATTCTCGTCCCATGTGGATTCCATCCCTTCAGCAGACCAGAGCTCGGTCTGTCGTTAACAAAAAGCCTACTGCTATTACATATTTATAATGTGATATAATAGAGACGATTTAATATATAGTATTTCCTACGCTTCCTGTTAATCTAGCAGTTTGAGATGTTGTATGATGGAAATGGATCTAATGAATGATTTAGCTAGCTGAGGGTTTGGGCTACTATTAATAACTCATGATTGAATAGCTCCTAGCTGCTACCCTGCCATGCTTTAACATACTATGACATGCATGTCTTCTGACATATATCCCCACTCTTACATGGGGAAACTGCTGTAGTGCCTGCCGTGTTCTCCGAAGACTACATTTCCTACTGCTAATCGAATACTTTACAATGCCATCCGATGGTAAAGGAGCTAATGAATAGTCTGTGCTGGTGTCAAGGATCTTGATAGCCAAGGGATGGAACATTTACTGTAGCTAGCGTGGCTATCTCCGTGATGGCTAGCTATGTAGCTAGCTGCTATGTTTACTGTAGATCACGTGCATAGGTCCGACTGATATGCAGCGGCACACAGTATACTCTAGGCTATAAAGTATCCTGCAGTGTTTAGAATTGTTTCAGGGGATCTCTGTACACAGTATGTGTATATAATAGTTTTTGAAACCATCTTTTGAGAATGCCTCTATGGAATGGTTTGATTTAGTCTCCATGTCATTTACTGGCACATCATCCTTCCACAATAGACTGGCCAGTCCCTCCCTCTGGCTATGGTAAGATGCCATAATATAATAATATCTGCTGTACAGTACAACCCGAGTATTTCGCAGAAAGCCACACGGGCCCGTTATTGTATTTCAACTGCGAATGGACGTTCTCAAATGCCAACTGGTGTGTGCTGTCTGAATAGTTGAATTGACGGGAATAGTGCGCTGTTTTTCTCTGTAGGTCTACTATACAGGCTACGATGTACAACGCTTTAGACCAGTGTTCCCCAAACGGTGGGTTGCGGCGGATTTCTTTGAGTTGAGTCACAAGGCTGGGCACTGGGTGTGTGTTTTCGCTTTATTTGTGGCGTACATTTCAGGAAAACACCCAAAAGCTCTATTGAAGATACAGCTTTAAAACGTTTGGAAACATGCAACGACACAGTCGCACGCACACACATATACACACACACACTGGAAGAGGAGACTCCTCAATCTCCCCCCAGTCTGACAGTGGAAACACACACGGACACGCACACACACACACAGGCCTGTCACAAGGGAGGTGGAACAGAAGCCGATCAGTATCTACCACTTCCTGTCGTCATGTTGTGCTTCCTGTCCCTCCCCAGTAGTGTCTGAAACTGTTCCAGAGTCAGTCTGGAGCGTATTCTACTGAATTCTAGACCTATGATACAGCGCTTGCTAGCAACTCCTTAGCGACAAGGATTTTGTTGTTGTTGCCCATCACCCTTAGCTGTCAGGGGTAGTGACACATGAACCCCCTAGAGACATACAGACAGATTGAGGCTAATGGTGCGCGTGTGAGCGCATGTGTGCGGGCGCTGTCAGACTGCAACACATCAACACATCAAGTCAACAAGGAAATCAACCAACCCTCAAAACCACCTAGCTCTCTCTCTCTCGCCCCTCTTTCTCTAAACCTGCACATCTAGACAGGACAACATCTTCATCAAAATAGTCTCTCCCCAGTCCCCCCGCCTCCCTCCCTTCCTCCCTCTCTAAACCCCAGCAGCGTGGTCCCTCTCCCCTCCACTGTTAAAACCAGCATGTCTCCTTAGGTTCATTATCAGATCACCAAGTGGATTATTTAGCTAGGCAAACACCCTCCTCTGCATCCTCCTGCCCCTGCTGTGGTAGCTGTTCGCACGCTATGCTAATGTTTTTAGGCCTAAAGCAGCAATGTAAAATAGTGGCTGGGACAAAGTTGGTGTTATAATGTGGGATTCGGGCTTTGAATTAAAGGCGTATACCTACTGTTTTCCCTTGAGCAATGTATTTAAAAAAAATCTGAATCTCAATTATTAATCGTTTTAAACTGTTTCCAGAAGGAACTATTTGGTTGCTAAACTAAATCAATCAGATACTCTAAATGTACACCACCGTTCAAAAGTTTTTGGTCACTTATAAATGTCCTTGTTTTTGAAAGATAAGCACTTTTTTTTGGTCCATTTAAAATAACATCGAATTGATCAGAAATACAGTGTAGACATTGTTAATGTTGTAAATGACTATTGTAACTGGAAACGGCTGATTGTTAACTTAGGGCTAGGCCCCTTTTTTTCTCCACTTCCTGTCTGAATGACGTGACCAAAGTAAACTGCCTGTAGCTCAGGCCCTGAAGCCAGGATGTGCATATAATTGATACCATTGGAAAGAAAACACTTTGAAGTTTGTAGAAATTATTACTCAAATCGATGGCGCCAACTAAACAGACATTTGGGGATATAAAGAAGGATTTTATCTAACAAAATGAGACTACATGTTATAGCTGGGACCCTTTGGATGACAAATCAGAGGAAGATTTTCAAAAAGTAAGTGAATATTTAATCGTTATTTGTCAATGTATGAAACCTGTGCCGGTGGAAAAATATTTTGATGTGGGGCGCCGTCCTCAAACAATCGCATGGCATGTTTTCACTGTAATAGCTAACAAGAATTTAAGCTTTCAGCCGATATAAGACACATATGTACATAAATGTTTAAAATACATATTATTTATTTGAATTGCGCACCCTCCAGTTTCACCGGAAATTGTCCCGCTAGCAGGACCCCTAGCCCTAAGAAGTTAATGGAATATCTACAAAGGCGTACAGAGGCCCATTATCAGCAACCATCACTCCTGTGTTCCAATGGCACGTTGTGTTAGCTAATCCAAGTTGATCATTTTAAGAGGCTAATTGATCATTAGAAAACCCTTTTGCAATTATGTTAGCACAGCTGAAAACTGTTGTTCTGATTAAAGAAGAAATAACACTGGCCTTCTTTAGACTAGTTGAGTATCTGGAGCATCAGCATTTGTGGGTTTGATTACAGGCTCAAAATGGCCAGAAACAAAGGACTTTCTTCTGAAACTTGCCAGTCTATTCTTGTTCTGAGATATAAAGGCTATTCCATGCGAGAAATTGCCAAGAAACTGAAGATCTCGTACAATGCTGTGTACTACTCCCTTCACAGAACAGCGCAAACGGGCTCTAACCAGAATAGAAAGAGGAGTGGGAAGCCCCGGTGCACAACTGAGCAAGAGAACAAGTACATTAGAGTGTCTAATTTGAGAAACAGACGCCTCACAAGTCGTCAACTGGCAACCTCATTAAATAGTACCCACAAAACACCAGTCTCAAAGTCAACAGTGAAGAGGCGACTCCGGGATGCTGGCCTTCTCCGGGATGCTCTCTCTCTCTGCGGGTTGCGTCATGCTTTAATCACATGCATGAGCCTATTGCCCAAACTGATTGCATTTATATGGCGTTCCTCKGTGAGGGATGCTGAAAATACTCTAGTCACATTCCCTGTGCACACAGGCCTGGCTGAGAGCTATGCTGTGTGTGTGTGTGTGTGTTCAATGGTAACCAGGCCAACAGTGTCAAACATCGGCCCGCATGCCCAATTTTCATCGCTCTTAAGGCGCATGAAACCATATGCTTCTTTTTTAAAAAGGAAAAACTGCTAGTGAAATACAACCTACGCACAAACTCTGCCCTGCCTCACTGGAGTCTAAACTGCTGACTGCCAGAGCTTCTACCTACATTTGTCCGTGGTGTTCGCCTTCTGAATGTTACCTCATGTCTCACTCTCCCTCCACCACTCCCACTCCAGCCAGCCACCACACCCCCTCCACCCCACTGAAGTACACATACAGCTGGGCAGAGCCGAGAGAGAAGGAACAGGCTATGCTATGGTTGTTATTGCTATGATGTTAGCATTAGCAACGTGCTATTCTGCTGCTAGCGTAGTGCCAGCCACATGCCAGCTAAATCCTGTGGAATGGCTGAGAGGCAGGAACCAGGAGATGGGTAAACACAGTGGTCAGCCCAGCCACATTCCTCACTGTCTCTGTTGCGTCCCAAATTGCACCCTATTCCCTATACTTTTAATCTGGGCCCATAGGACCGTTTGGGACGCAGGCACTTTCTACCCATCTCCCTAAGTAACCCGCTGAAGGTAGGGGTTGCCCTTAACAGATCTAGGTTGAGATTTACCCTCATTCTTCATCTGAATAATTTGGGAGATTGATGGAATAATAGCTGATCCTGTATAAATTGTTAAGAACAGCTCCCACAAACTGAAAACAACCAGAGCATCTCTCTCTTTTTTATTTCTTTCTCTCGGTCTCCCCCTGAATCGGGTTAGTCCATGGAAGTGTAAGAAGTCTGTCTTCCCTATTAAAGCTACATAAGGTGTGCTAATCCTACTTCATACTATTTAGAACACACTGTTTAGTAAGAACGAATGCAGTAAGCAACACACATCACCATATTAGGCTCATCCTACTGAGAATGCGCAATCTAATGCACAATTGTGTTGATTCCAGCCATTCGTTCATTTTGGTACAGCACGTCGCTTTATGTGATTATCAGTTGTTGTCAAACACGTGGATCTCGAAAGACGATTATCTTCCTCAATAGAGTGCCGCGGAATTCTACGAGATGAAAGCCAAAACGAGTATGACATRCTGGCATTTTAAAGCATACTAAATGTTCGAAATGTCAAACTATAAAACGCTATATTTTTCCATACCCTAAATGTCTACTATTTAGAACGCAAGTACGGGTATTCGGACACTCTCCCTGCCACAGCTGGCTACTTGTATCAATGTATAGCTCCAGGGGGACGACAGGCAGGCAGGCAGGGGACTACAAGCTGCCAGCTAGGGATGAGGCCAGAGCAGGGCCCAAAATTCAGACTTGGTCTCGTACTGTACTATCAAAATGATTTATTCACATTTGTGTGCTATACAGTAGCCTGATTTTGCTCCGTGTCATTGTGTGTCTCTGGCGAGATGACAATATAGCATTGGTGAATGTAGTCAGGCATGTAGTCAGGCACACAGGCTAACTGCACATCTACATGGATACATTATCTGAAAATTGTTGGCTACTGTAACTATCTTAGCCACCCTGAGTCACTACAATAACTTCACTCTCCGCTGTAGAGTTTTTTTWATTTTTTATTCGTTTGCATTTGGCTGGTGTTTTATGGCTGTGAAATCATGCTGGCTGCGTTCATTTTCCACTGGTCATATCTAGATCTCTGAGGTCATCTGGAATGTGTTCTCTCAGTCCGCCCTCATTCTCATGTTGTATTTCATGCTGGTAACCACTAACCAGTTTATAATAGAAATAAGGCACCTCGGGGGTTTGTGGTATATGGCCTATATACCAATATACTGAACAGAAATATAATGCAACAATTTCACTGACTTACAGTTCATATAAGGAAATCAGTCAATTGAAATAAATGAAATTATGCCCTTATGCCCAGCCAATAAGAATGAGTTTTTCCCCACAAAATGGCTTTATTACAGACAGAAATACTACTCGGTTTCATCAGTTGTCTGAGTGGCTGGTCTCAGATGATCCCGTAGGTGAAGAAGCCGGGAAGTGGAGGTCCTGGGCTGGCTTGGTTACACGTGAGGCCGGTTGGACATACTGTCAAATTCGCAAAAATGACGTTGGAAGTGGCTTATGGTAGAGAAATGAACATTAAATTCTCTGGCAACAGCTCTGGTGGACATTCCTCCAGTCAGCATGCCAAATGCATGCACCCTAAAAACTTGAAAAGATAAACATCTGTGGCGTTGTGTAACAAAACTGCACATTTTAGTGACCTTTATTTGTCCCCGGCACAAGGTGCACCTGTGTAATGTTCATGCTGTTTAATCAGCTTCTTGATATGCCACCCGGGTCAGTGGATGGATTATCTTGGCAAAGGGGAAATACTCACTAACAGGGAAGTAAACAAATTTGTGCAAAAATTGAGAAATGTAGCTTTTTGTGCGTATGGAAAATGTCTAGGATCTTTTATTTTAGCTCATGAAACATGGGACCAACACTTTGCGTTTATATTTTTGTTCAGTAATATATTCCATTCAGCAGATACTTCTATCCGAAGCGACTTAGTCATGCTTGCAAACATTTTACCTACGAGTAGTCCCAGTAATCGAACCCACTATACTGGCGTTGCGTTATGCTCTACTAACAGCTACAGCACATACCTCTCTGTGTCTGTCCTCATTCTTATTACAGCTCTAAAAGCCATTACTTAGATTTTGTCCATTATAGTTTTAGTACAGCACATTTCATAATTGACTCTATAGGAAGATAGAGATCAGTATAGAGAGATATCATTGAGCTGGTCAGCTTTTTCATATCGAGTGAGCGCGGGCAGTATCTTTTAATGTTCTGACTGATTATTGAAGCTTCCGCTAATTCGGGCCATATTGTCAAAGTTATTGTAGATTACGTTTTCAAATGTCAAATAGCTTCATTCGATGTTCACAATTTAACTGGGCAATACGCCATGATAGTGGAGACACTGAAAACACACAGGTTTTTTCAAATGTGTGTGCCGTGCACGTTTTTAAAAAGCGTGTGAGTGTTTGTGTGTATGTGTAAAATGAATTCCCTGAAGTCTAGACCGAGAGAGATGCTGAGACTGGGGGAAAAAACTGCCCTCTGACTGCAGCCTGGGGAGAGGGAGACAAAGAGAGAGAGAAACTGGTGTCAAACTAACATTTGCCAAGCTGCGGGTTGCTATGGCGACGGGCATCACGTGACCATGGTGATGGTATTCACACAGAGTGGGGAAGCCGTTGAGAGAGCTCAGGTGAGATATTCTTGAAAAGCAGAGTCAAGATTACAATGCATTTGATAAAATATTGATGCTCCTAGGCAGAGAGAGTGAGATTGATGGGATGTGTGTGGAGGGAGAGGTCAAAAACAAGGTTGCGAAAGAAAGTTCCTATGGGATATTTAAGGATTTTTATGCTTGTTTTATTTATTTTCTCTGACCGACCCAATCATTCTATATCCCTCTCACTTTAAATATTCAAGCCTAAATACTGTAAAAATGTGCTTAACAAGTCACATAAGTTGCATGGACTGTGCAATAATTGTGTTTAACATGATTTTAGAATGACTACCTCGTCTCTATACCTCACACATACAATTGTCTGTAAGGTCCCTCAGTCYAGCAGTGAATTTCAAACACAGGTTCAACCACAAAGATCAGGGAGGTTTTCCAATGCCTCACAAAGAAGGGCACCTTCTAGGGGTAGATGGGTAAAAAAACTAAAACAGACATTGAATATCCTTTTGAGCATGGTGAAGTTATTAGTACACTTTCAGTGGTGTATCGATACACTCATTCACTACAAAGATACTATATGTGTCCTTCCTAACTCAGTTGCTGGAGAGGAAGGAAACCGCTCAGTGACTTCACTGTGAGGCCAATGGTGACTTTWAAAAAAGTTAGAGTTTAATGGCTGTGATAGGAGAACTGAGGATTTGTAGTTACTCCGCAATACTAACCTAAATGTAAGAGTGAAAAGAAGGAAGCCTGTACATAATACAAATATTCCAAAACATGCACCCTGTTGGCAACAAAACTAAAGTAAAACTGCAAAAAATGTGGCAAAGAAATGAACTTAATGTCCTGAACACAAAGTGTTATGTTTGGGGCAAATCCAACACATCACTGAGTACCACTCTTCATATTTTCAAGCACGGTGGTGGCTGCATCATGAGTATGCTTGTAAACAGCAAGGACTAGGTCATTTTTTTAGGATAAAAAGAAACAGAATAGCGCATAGAGCTAAGCGCAGGGAGAATCTTGTTCAGTCTGCTTTCCAACAGACAGAGATATTAGATATTTCTGTATTTCTTACTCAATAAATTAGCAAACATTAAAAAAAAAAAAAACATGTTTTCACTTTGTCATTATGGGGTATTGTGTGTAATTGGGTGAAGAAAAAATATAGAATACATTTTGAATTCAGGCTGTAACGCAACAAAATGTGGAATAACTCAAGCGGTATGAATACTTTCTGAAAGAGAAAGGGGATACCTAGTCAGTCGCACAACTGAATGCATTCAACCCMAAATGTGTCTTCTGCATTTAACCCAACCCCTCTGAATCAGAGAGGTGCGAGGGGCTGCTTTAATGTTGCTATTTGGGACACATCCATAGACTGTCTGGTTGTAGTTATCTAATAGCTGGAGAGAGAAAAAATAATCTTCGCTGGCTGCTACATAGGGCCAATCATATGATATTATGCGAAAACACACTTCTGGTTAATGTGCTTTGAAATGGCTGTTCCTTTTCTTATGCTATGGTGTAGTGTAAGGTAACTTATCCAGAGCTGTCTTAGGACGAAAGGTTTCTGTTTTTTAAACATCTGGATGGCGCTGCTGGGTTTTCACCAGCTGAAATTAGCTGTAAAATAGTTTGTGGCATAGTTTGTCGGCTTATATTCCATTCGGGAGGTGTTATGCAAATGARATGTAAATAGGGCCCTCATCAGTTAAAATCGTGTTGATTTACGGTTGGGCTTGATTCAGTGTGGCTTTGTGATAAGTAGTCCGTCTCTGGTGTGAAAGAAAGCTAACAGGTGTTGGTATTTACTAGGGTTAGTGATCTGGCTTGCACAGTAGTAAATATGAAGCTACTGCCTTTTTGGAGCAGAGGGACGTGACACACCTACTAGCAGCCCTCAATAGAGCGGCTGATAAGGTGACGTCTTTCACTTGACAAGACGCATCACACTCCTACACTTTATTTAGGTGTTTCTGTCATTTTGTTAAAAACATTTTTTWAAAGTTGTACTATTTTGATATTGAATCCTGCATTGTTGGGGAGGGCCTTGCAAGTTATTAAGTTAAGCATTTCAGCATTTCATTGTACTTGTGCATGTGACAAATAAACCAACTTGACAATTGAAGTGTCAGGTCTCAGCTTCGTTTCGTAAGAGCTCACGAGGCAGACGGTGTTCGTGTCACTCTATGGAACGCCGAACCTTGAGGAGGAGATTCGAGGACTTGAACCAATGCTGAATTCCAAAACCTTGTTTGTCATGTTTTCTTTTCGCCTCTTCTCCTTCTGCCTCTCACACAGTAAACCTCCAGTTCCTGTTAAAAACCACACGGCTCATTACATTCTCCCCTGACCAGCTGATGAACTCAATTCCCTTGTTGCCTACTTTTTAATTATTTCTCACATCTGTGTCCCATCTACCTTCTTTACTCCCCTCCTATGAGCACAAGACGTTGAAAATATGTATTTGGGCATATTTTGCTCACTGGGCCTAGATAGCATAGAACTGGACCAGGCCACTAGGGGATATGGGGTTAGAATTCTAGCAGTACAAAATCCTAAAGGTTGAGGGTTGTGTTTATCCTTTAACCTCAGCAAGAGGATATCCACCTTATTTATACTTGACCCTCTTAGCACGCTTGTGGACAACTCTGTTAGAGCTGTTGTTGTTCATCTGATTAGTTGGTGGGGGGGGGGTTTACAATGGAATTCAAAATGCATATTAATAATGTTGTCATGGCAACCCTGGATCAGATCAAATAACTGAATAAAGGATTCCTCCCAATTTATGATATGAATAATACATGTGAAACGCCATGACCGGTGTGTGTGTGTGTGTGTGTGTGTGTGGCCACGGCCACGTGCATGACCCCATTTCAAATATTAAACCTCATCTCTCTGAAAGCAGAACACGTACCAAAAAAACGCCCCTACCTGCCCGGACACCTCTCTAATACACTAATGCAGGACGGGAGGTTATGAAAAATARATCCCCCTGTTAAATATAAATCGCCTGAGTAGCACTAAAATACACCCCACCTAGCCGCTCACTGGAGCACCCTCACSACTGCTCTCCACACCCACAAGTTGCCAGCGTAACATGGCACTCCAACACCCCCCCAGAAGTATGTCCTCACTGCCAGAGTGAATTTGGCTAGCTGCAGAGGGAGGACAGAGGCCTTAAATACACACACGCTCTCTCCTCTCTCTCGCACTCACACACATTAAACTAGATGGACTTTATTAGGTTGGATGAGAAGCCATTAGCTCAGCGAGAAGCCATGAGGGTGTGTGTTTGTGTCAGCGAGCCGTATATAACACCACCCCTGTCTGTCTGGCTACTGGAGGCGTCTCCTTCCGACCCTGTTAGCGCCTTGCCTGCCTGGCTCTCCTTTTATCTCCGGGTAGAGGCCTATAGGCACAGATTTAGGATCAGCTTACTCTTCCCGTAGTCTTATCCTTAACCATTAGTGGTGAACATGCTAAACTGACCGTAGATCATTTTCTAGAGCAAGGGTTCTCAAAGTTTTTCACTCGGGGGCCCCCCTTCCAGCATCGGGGAACATCCTGCGCAGGCGTCACGTCTATTTCTATGGGCACAAGCACAGATCATGACACAAACTGTTCTGCAGGTTTTGCAGGTTTAAAGCGTATTTCCTGCAATTCTCCACATTTTGTCATGGGACGCAAAGGAAATGTTGCAGATTTTAAAGCACATTTTCTCGCAATTCTATACATTTTGCCACGTCTAATATGTGTTCATGTGATATTTGAGTGACAAAAAAAATGACAACATCTATGGGCTAACAAAAACATTAGCAAACATGGGCTAGTTGATCTGGACATTTCAGACAAGTTCTAAATAGCTCTCTAAGGTATGTAACGGCTCACATGACAAGAAGAAAACTGAGGATGCACTACTGTTCTAGAGGACATGTCTTCTCTATGGGAAACCTGTTGTGGTGTAAACCTTGCGCGTTGGTGAGTGTCGAGCTGACCTATGACCTTTTTGTCTCCTCTCGGCAGGTGTTCACCACGTACTCCAACGAGGACTACGACCGGCGTAATGATGACGTGGATCCCATGGCGGCGTCGGCTGAGTACGAGCTGGAGAAGAGGGTGGAGAGACTGGACCTCTTCCCTGTGGAATTGGAGAAAGGTAGAAACGTGGTGGAATCTTCTAGAGCATTACAGAACCCTACTGAACCTCACAGTATATTGTTAGTCCTGCATGGCTCAGTCGGTAGAMCATGGCGCTTGCAACACCAAGGGCCGTGGGTTTGATTCCCGCTGGCCCAAACATAGGTAAAATGTATGCACACGACTGTCGCTTTGGAGTTCAATAGCATAAACCAGTACAACAGAAAGACATAAACAGAGAGAATAAATTGTAAACATTTAACTGTAACTATTAAAGCTACAACTAGTAGCTAAACATTTTCAGTGAAGTCTGTAGTTTCCATTAAAAAAAWWAAAAAAATATTACCTTCAGTTAATTAAGAACAAATTCTTATTTACAATGACGGCCTACCCCGGACGACGCTGGGCCAATTGTGCGCCGCCCTATGGGACTCACAATCACGGCCGGATGTGACACAGCCTGGATTCGAACCAGGGACCGTAGTGACAACTCTTGCACTGAGATGCAGTGCCTMAGACCGTTGTGCCACTCGGGTGCTCGAATTGCTTCAACTAGCTAGTTGAAATATTTAAGTAACCTTTACCTTTTCCCTCACAAATCTGCTAGCCACATATATTTGCATGACGAGCGAACACCTTAGTGGTCACTAATGAATCCAGAGTCGCCCGTTATCTCCTTACTGGATTTATATTACACTAGATTAGCAGTGGCTAATTGGGTTCTAATACGGATAATGCCTGTGTATTCAAAGTGGCGTAGTAGCTTTAGCTAGCTACTGTATCTTTCAGTTAAAGTCCCCCATTTTATTAAATGTATTTCCTTACATTGGGAAGGGAGAATATGAGGTTAGAGTTCAGGTGGGCCTTCTCGCTTCAGCGAACAAAGGAAAGGAGGGGAGCTTAACAACCATGACAAAAATCATGAATGGCTTACCAAGAAAAACTTCCAAAAGGAGGACTCAACAAAAAAAGAGCAGAGTGATGTATTTTTGCTGACTTTAATCCATTGTACAGGATGTGAACAGGTCAATGACGTTTCGACGTCTTCRTCAGTGACCACTGCACTTAGCGCCTATTTCTAGCCTAGTGGCCCATTGAGACACAACGATGGATTAAAGGGAGCAAAATAAATCAATCTCTGCTCTTTTTTTGTTGAGTGTTCCAACTTACCTTGAATTAGTCCTTATGGAAGTTTGTCTTGGGAAGACACTCATATTTAAGAGGTTATTTCCCCATTTCCTATCTCCTATCCCCTCTTCTCCACAGATGGGGACGGTCTGGGGATCAGCATCATCGGCATGGGTGCCGGGGCGGACATGGGTCTGGAGAAACTGGGCATCTTCGTCAAGACGGTCACTGACGGAGGAGCTGCACACCGAGATGAGAGGTTCTGAACAATCTGTGTTTCAGCAGTGTATCCCAAAATGATTTTTTCCCCCGCTTGCTCCTCATCCTCTTTTCCCGTTGTTCACTATCACTCTCTCCCTCCCTCCCCTGCAGGATCCAGGTGAATGACCTGATCGTGGAGGTGGATGGGACCAGTCTGGTGGGCGTGACCCAGGCCTTTGCTGCCTCCGTCCTCAGGAACACCACCGGCACTGTCAAGTAAGAACCCTCACTCAATAGCTGTCAATAAACACTTCTGTTTCAACATCAAGCTATTGGTACAGTATCTATAGTGTATTTACTGCACTCTGGTCAAATATGGTTCAACAGTACCCTGACAAAATCTGTTATGAGAAACTAAGCATGGGATTGGAGAGAAGGGGGTCTAGATACAGAACTGTATAAAGACTGGTGATGGGGAACAAAACACACTATTGCTCCCAAGTACCATAACTCTACCTCCCTTCAGACTGGATCACAATTGGAATCCCTCTCTCCCCATTCCCACCTCTAATCCCCTCATCCCTCCGCTCTCATCCCTCTCTCCTGCATTATTAACTGCCTGTGGGGGTCCTTGTGTTAATTGGCGGGGCAGTTTGACTGTAGTCACAGCCACCCAGAGATTGGACAGCCTGATTTGAATACATGAGCCTGGATCCCAGGGAGATAGCGGAGAGGCCGGTGTCGGTGAGGGAGCGGCGAAGCTATTTATAAAACAGCCTGGTCCAACCTGATTCTCGGACCAAGCTCAGGTTGCTGTCTAACACTACGGACTGTAATCAAAGGAGGGAGGGAGGAAGAGAGGGAGGGATGCCCCAGAAATGTTATCGCCTGCCCAATCGGACTCTTGTCTCCCCTTGTGGAAGCACCTTTGTTCAAAGTGAATTTGCCACCTATTGTTCAGTTTTGTACCCCCTGTTTAATCAAAATCCAGAAAATGGATTTGTCTGTAGACAAAATTCTCTGGAGAATGCTGGTGTATGACCTCATCCAAGGTAGGATGGGTTTGTACAGATGGTGGCAGGGGGATACTTGCAGATTCACACGTACAAACGGTTCCAGACAAGGCCTGGTTGTTTTCCACTTCCACTTCTCATGTCCTACATCCTGGATGGAGCGTGTCTCTGAGCTTGTGAATATTCATTGATTAACACATCCGTCGATCCCCCTCACAGGCTGCTGACTGGTTGCACGGACAGGTGGTCCAAAATTAGAAGCGCCGTCTCTCTGGTAAATATGCTTCAGCATAGTCGCGGAACATAGATGGCGTGGTTTGTTTTGAAAACGCTGGAGAGGTTAGGTGTCATATTTGCTTGACATCTTTTTCCGTGCACAGCTTGGCTTTTCCACATAGTGGTTAGATTCCTAGTCACCGTTTCTTCCTTCCTTTTGACCACCACGGAGTTATTTCTCCTCAGGCAAGAAAGGGGCACCCTAATGGGTTCTTAACCCTCACACACTCATCACGAAACCCCCGCCCACACTGAATGCCACAGTGATGCCGGGCAGTCATGTTGAATGATGTAGCTACCTCTCTCTGGGGTCTCATTGCGCATGTGTGGTAGTCTAGTCTCAGGCAGGGATACAGATTGGTGACCAGAGGTTTGTTAGTTCAAATCTCACTTCAGGGATTTTTATGATGTAATGATCAATGCCATTTTTTTTCTTCTGCAGTGAACCATATTAGGTGTACAAAAATATATCACGTTAGAATACATTTAGAAATGATTGTTTTCGTCATATTGTCTAGTGCACCAACATCAAGGAAGATGATGTTCTGTTGAAAGAATCCCTTTTAGTACAACGTGGTATTAGCTACAGCGACGTGGTTTCCTTTGTCTTACGTGTCACTGTGCATCTGGCTGCTTTGCACACATGCTTGGGTGTGAAAAATGATCCACAGGCAACCGTCCAGTTGAGGTCTTTCCATTCCATTGGACAAACGTGTGACAGCCAGAACTGGTGTCGCGGTCTTAAGGGTCCCATCTGCAACAGGATAACTCCGTAGACGCTTCAGTCACTCGTTCTATAAAACATGCACGTCCTCTCATGCTTTGTTTATCTCGTTGTTATTCTCTGTGATACATAGAAAAAGGCTGTGTCTAAAATGGCAATCTATTCCCTATATAGCGCTCTGGGCAAAAGTAGTGCACTAAATAGGGAATATGGTTCCAWTMCAGACACCATCTTCTGATGGCGTGCTACACTTATTCACTGAATTGTCTTTCTCCCTCAGCATAATCTTATCACATTTTCTACTCGTTACAATGTCAACTCAGCCATCCATGTACAGTGAGTGTCATGTTCCTTCCAGGCACAAGCTGTAACTTTCACTCCCCATCAAATGTTGCTGCCCTGGCTTGCACTTGTTTGTCATCTGTGGGGGGCTATTTTCGTGGAAAATGTAACTGATGTGTTATTTGAAGTCTACAGTATGGTCCTTCTATGATTATAAGCATATTTATCTACATTCTACTGTGTATCTTCTGACGTTGTGTATCTTCTGACCACGAGACCTAAACTTATCCACCCTACCCTAGGTTCACCTTACTACCCACTAAACCCTACCCTAAGTTTACCTTACTACCCACTAAACCCTACCCTAGGTTTACCTTACTACCCACTAAACCCTATCCTAGGTTTCCCATTGGCTACTCCTTGACAGACATGCCTTCCCACTCACCCCGTTGGTCGTTGTTGCCCATGCAGGTTCATGATTGGCCGAGAGAAGCCAGGTGAGCAGAGCGAGGTGGCCCAGCTGATCCAGCAGACCCTGGAGCAGGAGCGCTGGCAGAAAGAGATGATGGAGCAGCGTTACAGCCAGTACATGGAGGAGGACGAGGAGGTGAGGGGCTCACAATTTCTGTGTCCCAAATGGCATCCGATTCCCTCTATGGTGCACTACTTCTGACTAGTTCCCATAGGGCCCTGGTCACACACACACACACACACACACACACCATGAAAAAGATTACTTCAGCCCATCCACAACATCTTCGCTCGTTCCGTCAGTCAATAATATGACAAAACAAGATGGCGCTAATGAAGCGTTTGACACTTCCTCCCCAAACCCTTACAGATGTTCCATCAGGCTCCCTTCACAATGGAATAATACAACTAGAAATTCTAGAAAGAACACTCCTTGTTCACCTCCCCCTTCACTGATCTAACAGGACTGGATAGGTGTAAGCAATGTGACGGAACCTAGGTGCACACAGTGCTTTATACCTGCCCAGTCATCTCAGATCTTTGAAAAGGGGCTGAATAAGGACAGAGGCGGTAGGGGAAAGCGTTGTGGCATGAAGCCCAGCAATTTTCTCAGTTCCTTGTCTCCKCTCAGTCTCTTCCATGGAGAGGAAATGCTTGAATAATTGAATCCGTCTCCTTGTTAAATTCAATCATGTTCAATAGARGTCTGGGTTTGGGTGTGAAAGACCGACAAGTACGGACCAGATGCCACGACCCAGGTCTGGTATTCCATCACACTGTGTCTCCCCATCAGAACATGCCCCCCTCCCAACAGATCTGAGCCTGCATCAATGTCATTTCCTGCTAAAGATGCCTTACCAGTTAACATACACATCCTTTCTAATACGTTTAAAAATGAATAGTAGTTGTTATTTGGTCTTGTTTTCATGGGTAGGCATCGTTTGATGGCATTGTCCTATGTGACTCCGGCTAATCCCTCAGTCTCCGTGCTTTGTTCGTTTCTCCCCCAACTCTGGTTGGCTATGCAACGTTCAAACCGTGTAAACATTTTCAGCACGTTTGGAGAGTTGACACATCAGACAGTGTTGTTGTGYCAGGCGCGTTCAGGGCTTTGATGCTTGGTCCAACTGGGAGGGTTCAGACGGGCAGACAGACCAGGGTTGATAGGCGGGGGGGCTGTGGGTGTGTGTGGCATTCCCTCAGAGAGAGTGACTCATTGGTGTGACAAGGTTAGGAAACCTTTGTTGGGGCTTGTCCCAGGCGGCTGTTGTTTAAGGAATATGGAATGGCTGTGTGTCGGTCTTTGTGTTGTGTGTGCGTGAGGTGGGAGGTGTTAGGAGTGAGTGTGTTGGAGTTCAGTGTGTGTGAAGGGGGACTTTCAAGCAGAGGTGTGTGTGTGTGTGTGTGTGTGTGTGTGTGTGTGTGTAGTGTGTTGTGTGTGTGTGTGTGTGTGTGTGTGTGTGATTGACCTCACCAGGTCCGTATAGACGGTACAGTATAGTGGGATTTATTGCATCAATCAACAGAACGATTATAGACACATTTGTATGTAAACTATTTCTCAGCAAAGATTCCCGTCACTGCAGCCACGGAGTCCCCTGACAAGCTTTGCCTTTTGACAGGCTTCCCTGGTAAACATAAAATGGTGGTTGCCCAATTCTAGGGTGTCAATTCTGGCCCACTAGCATTCTACTCCTGGATGGCTTTTTCCTCTAAGCTCAACTTTACCATCTAGTGGCCATTTTAGGGTAGAGGGAAAACATTGATGAGAAATAGAAATGGAGGCCTATCCTGCAAGGAACCCCAAAAAACGTTGGTTTCCCATTGGTGAAACCATGTATTTACTTCACATGGTAGTTACATAGGCAGGTATGGTGACTGTGTGACATTGTTGGTTCACAACAAGACCGAAACATGACAGGAATTTGTCTATATGCACTCCCTGAATATATTGTGAATATACTCTGAATCTTCTSAATGTCCTCCAGACAGGRGAGTATGCCACGGACGAGGAGGAGGAGATGAGCCCCATGTTCCCCAACGCCATAGAGGTGTTTGACCTGGCGGAGAATGAGGACATGCTCTCCCCCATGGAGATGGACCCTGAGAAAATGGCKCACAAGTTCAAAGAGGTGAGCYGGGAGGCTTGARGCCAAYGGCAAATGTTCYTCTCGAAATGGAGAAAAAGTTCTATTCAATTCAACTTCTTGTTGAGAGAGCGTATGAGATGAGACATTGTGCTGGAGTGAACCATGGCATTACATTTTTTTTTACCTCTCTCTCCCTCTATAGCTACAGATAAAYCATGCWGTCACTCAGGCTGAGATTCAYCAGCTGAAGAGAAAGGTTAGKCCTGCTCCAAAATCAATRCACCAAKKAACATAGGACTGGTTTCACAGGCCCATGTTAACCCTTGACTAAAACACACAGTCCAGGAGTAAACTAGAAGTATACAGGAGTAAACTTGACACTTTCTTCCCTTATGTAGCTGGCGCATTCAGAGCAGGACAAGCTGCGCTGGCGCATGGAGCGTGCCCAGCTGGAACAGAGCGTTCGGGAGAACAAGGAGCGCATGGAGAAGCTGGAGGGCTACTGGATGGAGGCCCAGAGTCTGTGTCAGGCGGTGGACGAACACCTGAAGGAGACACAGGCCCAGTACCAGACCCTGGAGCGCAAGTACAGCAAGGCCAAGCGCCTCATCAAGGAATACCAGCAGAAGTAAGGCTGATAAATAAGGGGGATTCTGGGGGTTTGTAGGAGGGAGAGGAATGGAGGATTCTGGGGTTTGTAGGAGGTAGTGCTGAGCAATTAACCGAAATTGCAGGTTTTTTGTTATTAAAACGACCTACATCGGTTCAATTACTTAAATTCCTTTGGTTGAAGGATCTACAATCATGCCTGACGAGGCCAATGAAATCTGTATCTCGCTGGAAGCCCCGCCTTCCACAGGTGATAAACGTGAGGCTCAGATTAATTCCTTCAATTTAATACCGCTCTTCACCGAGCCCAGGAACGGGCGGCCAGTCTGAGACAACGAGTACTGAAAAGGAACAAGTCCTTTATCTTGGCACCAAAGCTCAAACGCTTGTCCCTTTTCGTAACCAGGAATACCAGCTGTACCAGCAGTCCCGGATCTTCGACATAGGAATCACTCGGATTGGAGACGGGAGTATATTTCCTCTCTCCAAACGAGCACRGAGGCCTCGGGAACAGTCGATGTGATGAGGCTGCAGAAGCGTGGGGGTAGCACAACAAATTGTAGCCTGTAACCTGACGTCACTGTTGGCATGATCCAGGGCGACACTGCGCCATTGGTTGGAGCAGACYGTGAGACTCCCGTGAAGTGACATCTGAAGGGGCGAGACACCACCTTGTAGACTTGGAGAGATTGGTTGTACTTCCATTTCCACCACTCTTGACAACCGTGTGTCTAAACATGAAGGAACGCTTTTCATCGAACTCGCATATGGGAGACAACACTTTTAACACCAGTGAACACTGGAACTCGGTTGAAAAAACGGTGTTTATGTGCCAAGGTTCACAGGCTCCGGTTATGTGCCACGGTTAATTGGCCGTGGCACTTGGAAGTACTGTTGTCACAACGAGCGTCTGTCAGTTTAGGCGGTAAGATGTGTTCTGGTAACCGYCTGGCATCTAGCGCTGGACCGCACGCATAAAAAAATAGACAGGGAAAACTTTATCATAGAGGTTACCCTACCGACCAGTCATAGGTCTGGCGACCAAAGCGCCTTGTAATCTAGCTGGGAATGGGATAGACGGCTCTGAAAAACAGACCCCTTCTGTTGTAACAGACGGGGGCGATTCGTAATTAAATCTAAATCCCAGGAATGAAAAGCGTTGAGCTGGAGACAGACAGCTCATATGAACCAGAGACTGCATGTGGGATAATAGTATGATCGCGTCAAACCCTGATCGTTCCCTTGACTCTACTACCAACAACCCACTAATCGCCTAGAGAGCCCATAACCTGTATCACTAAACACCTRATAGGGACTAGTGAGCTACAGGCAGGAATCCACAATAATTCCCAGTAATGAGCCACCTATGGGGGAGGGGCGACCCAACTTGTCACTGTTACCCTGGGGAGATTGATATACCTCTTGATCCCCATGGAACGCAGGGTAACAGAGGGGGCAGCATTAAACACGCTTCCAACATGAGTTGTGCTTCCGTGAGACTGTATAGCCTACATGAAGCCCGGACCCTTTATGGGCAAAGGGGGCTCTGGCAATGGCTGACGTATCACCCCGTTTGACATGGCTTTCGCCTTGGCACTGTTTCCTTCACTCCCTCCAACTCCAGAGGGAAATGGGGATGAGGTTACTAAAACGCCGGGGGAAAAGATATTAAGTTTCACTCGCCGGAAGTTAAGCATGCTAGCCAACATTAGGCAGGAGTTTTTTTTAGCATAAGCTAGGCTAGCTAGCCTCTTTGACCGCAGCATTTTCCATTTTAGAATAACCAAGCAACTTAACTCTACATATACTAAACAAAAGAGCTACCCCAGCAACTCCACTGTGGGGAGGCAGGAATAGCTAGTAATAGCTAGCTCACATCTGCGACTGGGTAACCGAGGTGGGACCGGACTCTCCATCAACAAGTCTGGGAAGAGAGGCAAGCGGTGCTTGACCGAGGCAGACACAGGCCGTAGGGTGTAATGTACGCTAACCCCATTCCGTACAAATGTGCGCAACCGCGACATTCAAACAAGGCTGCAAAGAAAACTAATGGGACTGTAGCGACTGTGTTGACATCAAAATGTGGGGTGTGAACTACATTTCTATTCAAGCGTTGATTGACATGGTAATGGGTCTATAGTATTGGAGAAAATTTGAAAAAATCCGACTCTGTACGTTACATCGTGACGTGTCATGGCGTAACGTACAGCACGCATAAAGCAACTAATTTTGTCTTACATGCTGACCAGACCAGACACGTCACGTGTGCGAGCGTTGCAAAATAAATTTAGAAATCCATGTTATTGAATTATTGCAGCCACACTGCTCGCGCGCGCCAATGAGCGTCTGCGTTGCCATGGGCTAAAATAGAAGTCATTCCTATTTCTGACACAGATCAAACTGCAAGTCCTGCCTCTCCCATCTCCTCATTGGTTTATAGAAGCAAGTACCCACGTGCCATCTCCTCATTGGTTATACCCACGTGGGTGATTGAAAGACAAACTGTTTTGCCGGTTGCCGTGATAATACTATGAAAGTGTAAGTTAAAAGATGAAAAATGCCTGGAAGGAGGAGAGATGACTAGAAACGATTAGGTTGTGTGGATTAATTGTCGGAGTAGAGGACCTTGTGCATTTCAGGTAAAATAACAACTCAATGTTTATATCCCAGGACAAATTAGCTAGTAACAGCAAGCTAGCTAAATGGGACAAATTAGCTAGCAAGTGCAAGCTAACTAGCTAAATTGCCATACATGTTTAATGCTTTTCGACCTGTGCCCAAATTAATGTCATTGGTTCAGAGTTTGTTTTGATATTTTAACATGCGTGTCGTGATCGTGTTTGGTGTAGGGGGACAAAATAAATGTATGCACGATAGCGCACGCACGCAGCCGGTATGGGTATGGGTTCCGTGTTACAGCCTCTCTCCGCCAGGTGTAGCACTTCTCTCACCATTTAAAAACAAGAAAGGGACAGGGGGATATCTAGTCATTTTTTGCGTCATCACTGCAAGCTATCACGACTCTCACTATCACGCAATAGGTTTAGCTTCTCCACCCGCCATTTTTAAAAAGACCCGACGGAGCTCATTGTCTTCTTGAATCATGCAGAGATCGGCATCATGAAGGTTTCGTAATTGATTTTGTTGGAAAGGGGAGAAATTGTGCTTTACAATGGTATTGGTATTACAGTTGATCTGGAAGTATTACGTTTTTGGGGCGCTACAATAAGGTCAATTGTACAGACCAGCGCGATGTACAAAAGTGAGTTAGCGAACCTGGCCACACTCTCTCTTCGAGTAGAGCACACAGGAGCCAGGTTGGGTGCAGGCAACCACCGCATACCCGACACCCAGGCAGGCAAGACATTTTCTCCGACCACCCAATCCATCTCCGGCACCTCTGTCCCAGGTGTTGTGCCGAAAATCTCCCCCCCGCCAGAATTCTCTCCCCCTTCGCATTCTTCATTGCCGCGCCCGGCAAGATGCCGTCCTGGGCGGCTGCCCATGTCGCCCATACCTAAATCAGCTACTGAATTTTGTATTAGTCTATAAATAAATCTCTTTGCCAAAATTCGTCATCTCTCCCATGTCTTACTCGACTAGTATTTTTGAAAGTGTAAGGATAATAATTCAGCCATAGTTGTTCTGAAATGTTTATTGCTTGCCAACGTCTTACTCCCTCTGTTTAATATAACACACATACATTAATGATTCATTTCGGTTGCCTATCCTGACGTGAAGTTTGTTCTAGAGAAAGTATTTGACTCTGATGTGTGCGACAGAAAGTATTTGACTCTAGCCACGAAATTAGAAGGGGGGGAATTATGGCAGGGGGGAGATTTTCGGCACACACCGGCATCCGGTTAAGGAAAGTCTATCGGTAATTCCAAGCTCCCCCCAAGAATGCTTCACGTCTTCCCGGGGAGTTTGTACTCAGTATGTGGCAATGCGCACACGGACTGGTTTAAGCGAGGGCCGCCTAAAAGCTGAGACAAACTACACATAGATCGTAGGTATCTTTCAGAGAAATACTATAACCACATGACTGGGGGCATGATCTCGACCACAACCCGGCTTAGCCATCGTGGTCTCGTGTGTTTTCTTAGCCATTTTACTCATTGCACTAGCAAATTGAAGAATAATTGTTTGTGATTAGAAAACTAATGAGAACAAATACTTTAGCACACAAGTTCCAGAGGATGAGCACGCTCTACCACTATGGGACAGTTTAGTTGGCGCAACGTAAGGCAGTCTCGTTTTCAAATTGTTTGTTTTAGTAGCGTMWWTCATTCCTGTTCACACTGAGCGGAATAATTGAAAGAATGAWTCCTACCCTCACYCTTATCACCTATGGAAGGCAGGGCTTCCAGCGAGGCGCAGATTTCATTGGTTGGCCTCGTCAGGCGTGATTGTAGATCCTTCAACTGAAGTCACGAGAGTGCGACTTCCCCATTATATGTTGTACRGAAGTTGACTGACGGAAACGGAACTAGTAAAATGTTTTTTTTTGTCAGACAGCATACTTAGCCAGCTATTAGGCAGCTACAGCTACTAGGTTCTTCAGATAGTACAGTATGGGGAGCACCGAGATAACGTTGGATGGTTGTTTGGCTGGCTGGCTGCTATTGCCTGAGATGAGATGACTGAATGAAAAATAATAAAGTCATAAAATAAAACCCAAATAATATACACAACTGATATATTGAGTTATTTCATAGTAATTCTATTGATGTCTTCCCAATGTGGACCTGACAGAGACAATGGAWTGTTTTCAATGTTTTGGCAATTGAATGTTCACTGTTTTTGGTTTTGAACCCCCCCACCCCCCATTTTTTTAAATCAAAAACCGTGAACAATTTTTGTATAATCGAACCGAAACCGAACCAACCTCAAAAAAGCACTAATGCTCAGCACTAGTAGGAGGATGAGAGGAATGGGGGTTTCTGGGTTTTGTAGGAGGAAAAGGAATGGGGGGTTCTGGGGTTTGTAGGAGGTAGAGGAATCGGATTCTCGGGTTTGTAGGAGGATGGATGGGCAGGATTCAGCCTAACAACGCTTTGTGTCTCAGGGAGATTGAGTATCTGAAGAYGGAGACGGCTCAGCGCAGAGCCCAAGAGGAGACAGAGGCCACTCATAAGGAAGAGGCAGACAACCTCCAGGACAAGGTGTTGTATATTTAGGTTCTACTGTATGTGGAAACATTTCATGAAATTCTCAATAATTATGTAAGACATTTTGCTTTGGTTAATCAAGATGCATAGCAAGAGGATGCTACTGAGTTATGATCATTCTGCCTGGACATTTTGTGTGTAATAAAAGCCCCTTCTCTCACTCTCTGTCCTCTCCTCAGATCACAGACCTGGAGACCAAGGTGGATGCTCTGAAGACCTCTGATCCCTCCTAAACCTCTGGCAGAGAGGGGGAAAGGAGGAGCAATGCCTTCACACTTGGGCCATCCTTTTTCCAATCCACGTTGTCCCTGACGGATTATAAGAACGACAAAAGAAGACGAAAATAATGGAGAAAGAAAGACTTCAGGGGCAGCGGTTTGAAGGGGGGTGGGGGGGTTCAAAGACACCTGCGAGGGAAAATTGAATACTCTTTTTTTTTTAACTGATGTCTGTCATTTGCTTTGAGCCGCGTCAACAATCCCAATATGCTCCTTATTCAGTACCTGGAGTCCTTGTTGCATTGAACCACATTCAACTACCCAACTGATCAATCTGTGAAGGAGGTCGCTTGTCTTCTATGCTCTTCTTTTTGTCTAATCACTTGTAAAATAACTAACCAGGAAATACAGCCCCTACTGACMTAATGCTTCTAGTCTATTCTAGACMTAGTGGATGTGGGGAACAGAACTGGACAGAAGAAACTGTATTGATGACAGAGACTCTCCTCCGCTACTGTTGAATATACTGCTTCTGCTGTATGGCATGATCTCTCTTGATTTCTACTAACTGYACAAAAGAAAATGGCCGCTTCCCCTTTTTTGCTAGACTGCTCCCCTTGTATGATGGAAAGACTCAGGTTGGGTTCAAGTTCATTTGTACAGTGATGATATGCTTGTTTTGTATATATTCTTTACATATATTTAAAATAGCTTAAAAAGCTTAAGCAATGTGGCTGGGTTGGGGGGTGGGAGGGTGTTGAATGGAATCGACGTAAGCATCGAGAAGACTGGGTATACCGAAGATGGTCTAATTCCAAGTGGATATAGGACACGCAAAGTGGGTGCATTTTCCTTTTCTATTAGCAAAATGGTAAACAGGGTGTGAATATGTGTAAGGTTAACAGTTCAATTGTGTTACCCGTGGTTTTACTTGCGTATGTCTCACCTTGGGTTCTGATAACGTAGAGGGTCAGTATTATTTGACTTTGTGCTTCACTCTATATGAATTTCAGAATCCGGGGTTTTCCCGCCCCCAACCAGTAAGGTCTTACTCACGCTCTAACGTTTGCATCTGGAATCACTGCTAGATTAGCAAAGGGGGTTAAATCTAGCCCCCAGACGTTGCAGCCCTTGGAATTTGGGGACTAGATGTCAATCTTTGTGTAATGTTGGGGTAGCTAGAACCATGCTAGAACCATGGGGAAATGTTGTTACATAGCAGCTTTATGAAAGAGAGCGAGATCGACGGAGGCTCCAGCATGCCTCAATAGTCTCAAGTGGCTTCCTATCTTGTCTCCTTTTCTTCACTTCATCTGATCTGAAAAACACAGGGAAGGTAAAAGCAAAGCAGTGTGTCTGATCTGATTCCTACCTTCTGTCACCTGTCCAGTGTATCTCAGGTCAGTGCAGATGAAGGAGACAGGAGGAGGCCACTGTGGACTACTGAGGTGCAGTAAAAGGTCTTTGTCTGTAGACGCGATGCTCTCACTTTGATTCTCCAATAATACCAGTCAGCTGCCTTGCTCCCTCTTTGCTGCTCATGTTTGTCAACAGTGTCTTTTTATCTAAGACTAGGCATTTGGAACTTCCTGTCATCACTTCACTGTCCCCTAGTAGCACAAACACGTCAGACTCATTTGCCCCTACTATGTATTCATTTTTTAATCTTAAAAATGSCCCTATTATTATTTTWATCTTGTATCATTTTAATTGTTTTAATGTCAAATTTGTATTATTTTAARTATGAAACCAGATGTATTTGACAGTGTTTTCATGGGCCCGATGTTACTGTACTGCTCTGTTATGTTGCAGTACTGCTCTAAGCCAGGAGGTGTCACACTTTCAGTGAGTTTTGATTGAGAGAAGGCATACTAGGTCATCAGGTAGTGAAAAATTCCTGGTTTGCCATCTCTGGAATAAGCTGACACGTTTTATGACCATATTTTGCAGTATTAGGTAATATTGGAGTCGATGTGTGAACAACTTCCACATGCTGAGAAGTGGCATTGAACAGAACTTAAAAGGGACTTAAAGGCCCAGTGCAGTCWAAACATGATTTCCTGTATAAAAGTATATATTTCCATACTATGAGGTTGGAATAATACTGTAAAATTTTGAAAATTATGATAATTCCCTTTTAGTGTAAGAGCTGTTTGAAAAGACTGCCTGGGAATTTCTGCCTGTTTTGGTGGGATGGAGTTTAGGCCTGCCCTAATTAGCTAATAGAATTCCAAACAGCTAGTTTTCAGCTTTCCCCTGCCCACTCAGACCACTCCCAGGCAGTCCTAGAACAATTATTGCTTGAGAAATTGCTCTTTGCTAAGAAAGTATTTTTGTTTCTTTTAGATGATTTCAATTGGAAACAATCACAGTAAGGTACTTAGATGTTACCCAGAAATTAATTCATATTGAGATGAAATGGCGGAATTTGACCTTTTTTAAGCGAAAGGAAACACAATCCAAAAAATGACTTTTCTGTGTTCGTATTGTATGGCCTACTAACTCCATACAGTATGCTTGTATAGGATGCTGGTCGTAACATAGTGAGTGTGCCAGTATGGAACACACATGGTCCTACTTAAGACCTTTTATATCCACTGTCCCCAATGGTATTATTGCTACTTTGCGCTTTCCTCTTGGCTATATGCAGTATATGTTTACTTTTTAAATCCATCTTCATAGTGAATACCTTGCCTACAGTTGTGAATCAAAACTGTTGACCTCTACTAACCAAAAGAAAGAGAACTGCATAGAACACATTCAGATAGATACGCTGCTACTGGGTCTGTTAATGTATGAATCTCAAACGGACCTAACCAAACGGACTTGCCTGTAAAGTCTCCGTCACCAAATTGACTCCTTCTCTCACCTCTCAGATGGCGGGCAGACACTGGACAAGWATCATTTAACTACAAACTGGACTAAATGAAATATGTTCATCCATGAACATTCCATGGCTAGCTATGCTGTCAGTAAAGTTACAACAATGGGAAACGTGTCAGAAATGGGATAGTTGACCAATGAAATGGCTGGGTGAAAAAGGGATGTGGTTTACTGAAGCTGATCTTTGAATTTGACACAACATTTAGCATCTTTGTGATTCCAGTTCTGATAGTACCCCTCGAGGCAGTATTAGAATACAGTACATATGCTGGGCAATGCATGTTCATATCTGTACCTCAGAATAGGAAAGGGGAGCCACATGTACCCATAAACCATGCCAATGAGGGCATGAATCGGGAGCTCTATATTGTGATCTAGACCAGATGAATCGTATGGTGTCTCATCTTTTCACATTCCATTGTACACTTTGTCATTACTTCGAGTGCATGAGAMTCAAGATGCCAGATAAATGCTGTTGGAAACTCATTCTGGATCTCTGCTTCATACTAGAGACTCTTGCATTATTGACCATGGCCCATTAGTAAGTGTAATAGCATTGCCCTCCTCTGAGGTGGAAGGAAACTGGTTCCATTCCTTTTTGTATTATTATTTGTTCCATCCTTGCTTTGTGGTTTGCAAACACAATGAGTAAGAGGGGTAAAAAGTCCTGAAATTCATCATGTTTGTCTCACATCATTTACTGTCATTGTTAATAAATGCAGACGTGTTGAACAAGAGCTCAAGGGTCACGTTGGCTTGTTTTGTATGCACTGAAAGGGGTATCCTTTTCAGAAATGAGAGGTATAGTGATGTTAGTGTCTGTTTAAATTGTATGCGCTCAATTTGTTCASAAAAGTCAAGAGGTTCTTAAAGATTAGAGGCTATTTCCCTTTTGAATTATTTCCTCAAAGTGTCTTCTAGGAGCTTTAGGCTAATAGTTGGCCTAAAGGTGTAACAAGGAACATAGCCAACACATCCTTGAATTATTGCTCTTATCACAGCACCATGCCTATATCCATGCCCCACCCATGTTGTTCCCAGCCCCCGCACTCCTCACGAACAAAACTACCTTGATGAGGGCATGCACAACATTAGGTTGTGTGACGTAATACCGTTATAAAGTCTGTTACTTTTCATCAGTCATCATTAGTAATTACTGTTCTTCCATGGAGCTGACACGGACAAGGACAACAACTTCAAGTGGATCACTTATTGGAGGACAATAAGACAGGCTTAGTCCTTGAAATACATGCAAATACATTGGAAATAAGATGTTATGCCCTAAAATATTGCAATAGCGGTATGGTTACTGGCTTGTAGCCTTTGGATTGTTTTTACTTGGATAAGTGCTCTTCTCAAATTCCTGTTATGTAGCTAAAACAATCAGGGGCAGGGACGAGCTCCCTCAGCCCAATGCAGAGCAGGATTCATTTACGGCATCATCTTGTGTCTAACAGTGAGACTGCTGATAAAAACACAAATCATTCATATTTAGCTATATATTGTCATCGTGGTGGCGCTAACAGTTTATGAACATGATTCAAATGTTTTAAGGACTTTTAGGCCTCTATAGCCTCAATCAGTAAGCTATTTAAGCAATAAGGCACAAGGGGGTGTGGTGRATGGCCAATATACCACGGCTAAGGGCTGTTCTTTATGCACGACGCAACACGGAGTGGTAATAAATGTTTTGTCATACCTGTGGTATACGGTCTGATARACCACAGCTGTCAGCCAATCAGCATTCAGGGCTCGAYCCATGCAGTTTATAACATTTTATAATCAGCAGTGGGCCTATTATGTCATTAGCCTATGAATACATTTTAAAAAGTTGTAATAATCATAACAACTGATATTGATAAGCATATTAGTAATATAATAGTCCTATATATTAGTGATATTGCTAATAGGCTATCTATAGTGGGTGCATTATAGAATAGCACCTAGCCAATCAGGTACAGTAGGACTATATTTATGACATTATCATTATCACTTTATGACACCTGCAATTCCCGAATTCAGGGTGCAGTTTAAACGGGCCTGTACTGGTTGTACATGTTTTAGCAAATAGAAAAAATAAAAATGTTGCATTCTTCCCAAGTCGGATGGAAAGCAGTTGGATTTGAAAGAGCAACAGGAGAGAGATGGAAGAGGATAKAGATTCAGTAGTCCAGCCAAAGACAGGCAGTGGAAAGACAACCTGGTCTCAGAGCCTTTTGTATTATTCTGTATGTAAAACCAAGACACTCCATTTAGTATRGTTAGGTTCGTTCCTTACGTCCTACCTTGTCAATCATTGGTTCATTGGTGAAATTAGCATTATGACAATATCTTTAATTAAATAATTCAAAAACCTTTATCAATGCAATTGCAGACAGAAGTTGACAAACAGGAA
>NC_036860.1:10478178-10544211 GCF_002910315.2 Salvelinus sp. IW2-2015
TATGGGCACGCATGTTTATGAGTAAGTTCTGCATCATACAAAAGGTCTCAAGTAGTTTTATTAAACCGAAGTCCCGCCTTAGTGATGTCACTGACTACGTCATTACCTTTTTACTCCTGAGAACAAAACCCTGATCTGTAGCTATACAAATAGAGTTTCAGTGTTTATCTAAAAGCTAGGCAATAAATGTCCCCTTCCCGAAGTTGATTTATTGTGGAATGTCTGAGCAGTCTCTTATCTCCCACACTCCCTGCAGAGTTCTGTCTCAGTCACACATTATAAGAGAAAAAGAGCAAACAAACTGTGGAACAATTCTAAAACTATATAATTAATATTTATGTTAATCTGTAGTCTAGGACCCTATAAATGTGAGGGAGGGGTCTTATAACCCCTCCCCTCTTATTTTAATATAACATAAGCATAATCAATTATTCTAATACATCAAACATTTGTACAGCCCCAAATAATGACCCCTAGGTGAATCCTGACATTTCCCCTTTGAGACTAATTAGTCTCACAGCTTCAATCATAATATCTCCTCTGAAATCAAATAGATTAGCAAATCCCCAGATCTATTTGATCCCAGCGATGGCCTTCTAACGGGTGAAACGACTCCCGTGGTTGCTGGAATGCTGGTGGGTGAATCTGGCTATACTCCCATTCCTCGTGTCCAAAATCTCCACCGGGTGTAGACATGACCATAGGCTTCCTGACTGTCTGGGATGAGTCGTTTGGCACACTGCAGTTCCCCAGAGGTTGTTTTACCTGTTTCATTGAAAGATCGGTGACTGGCATTCTTTAACATGTACATTTCTGTTCTCCCCAAATAACAACACCCCCATCCGGGAGGTAAAGTGAGATACACCTTGTCACTGCATACCCACATTCATTCAAAAAGTGCCCCATGCCTTCCTCTATCCTGGAAATGTTTACACCTGTCACCTGTTGCTGTCAGTCTACACATACAATCCCCTTTATCATAGTTTCTCCTATCACTATACTCTTCTCTCAGTTGACCCATATACAGTATTCATGACAAGCTCTAGTATCTCTCATATCTTCCCCTACCACATTAGGTAAGTTTGCTCCCTTCTGTGACCACCCCTACATACATGTCCTTACGTCCTACCTTGTCAATCATTGGTTCATTGGTGAAATTAGCATTATGACAATATCTTTAATTAAATAATTCAAAAACCTTTATCAATGCAATTGCAGACAGAAGTTGACAAACAGGAATATGGCACGCATGTTTATGAGTAAGTTCTGCATCATACAAAAGGTCTCAAGTAGTTTTATTAAACCGAAGTCCCGCCTTAGTGATGTCACTGACTACGTCATTACCTTTTTACTCCTGAGAKCAAAACCCTGSATCTGTAGCTATACAAARATAGAGTTTCAGTGTTTATCTAAAAGCTAGGCAATAAATGTCCCCTTCCCGAAGTTGATTTATTGTGGAATGTCTGAGCAGTCTCTTATCTCCCACACTCCCCTGCAGAGTTCTGTCTCAGTCACACATTATAAGAGAAAAAGAGCAAACAACTGTGGAACAATTCTAAAACTATATAATTAATATTTATTGTTAATCTGTAGTCTAGGACCCTATAAATGTGAGGGAGGGGTCTTATAACCCCTCCCCTTCTATTAATATAACATAAGCATAATCAATTATTCTAATACATCAAACATTTGTACAGCCCCAAATAATGACCCCTAGGTGAATCCTGACATTTCCCCCTTTGAGACTAATTAGTCTCACAGCTTCAATCATAATATTCTCCTCTGAAATCAAATAGATTAGGCAAATCCCCCAGATCTATTTGATCCCAGCGATGGCCTTCTAACGGGTGAAACGACTCCCGTGGTTGCTGGAATGCTGGTGGGTGAATCTGGCTATACTCCCATTCCTCGTGTCCAAAATCTCACCCGGGTGTAGGACATGACCATAGGCTTCCTGACTGTCTGGGATGAGTCGTTTGGCACACTGCAGTTCCCCAGAGTTTGTTTTACCTGTTTCATTGAAAAGATCGGTGACTGGCATTCTTTAACATGTACATTTCTGTTCTCCCCAAATAACAACACCCCCCCATCCGGGAGGTAAAGTGAGATACACCTTGTCACTGCATACCCACATTCATTCAAAAAGTGCTCCCATGCCTTCCTCTATCCTGGAAATGTTTACACCTGTCACCTGTTGCTGTCAGTCTAACACACTACAATCCCCTTTATCATAGTTTCTCCTATCACTATACTCTTCTCTCAGTTGACCCATATACAGTATTCATGACAAGCTCTAGTATCTCTCATATCTTCCCTCTACCACATTAGGTAAGTTTGCTCCCTTCTTGTGACCACCCCTACATACATGTGTCCTATAATCCCCAAATGTTCCACAGTCTTTCTAGCCAAACACTTTATTATACATAAATCAAAAGCAAAACACAGTAGACCTACCAYGAGCGGAACAATCATGGCAMACCTGGACATCATTACCTTACCCATCACGTTTCCAAATACACCATTAAACCAGTGTCTAATTTGGTCAAAGATGGTGTTGTCAGCTTTTCACAGAGTACCTCCTAATTTAGCCAGGTCATTAATAATAGATGTCAGGTTGTCAGAGGAGTCAGGAAGCAACATGACACAGTTATCCTCATTGTTTATTCCAAGGGACCTGTAGGCCCCTCTGTCTTTAGCCAATATGTGCCATTTCGTCTCTGGTCACTTACTGCCTTCAAATTCTGCACATTTAGTGACAACTGAGTAAAACCCTGTTTTATCAAATTAGTAAGGACCTGCATGGAGTATGTCAAATTATTAATCCATTTACCCATTACTACAACTTCCCATGCTGCTTCCTTCCCCCTTTGACCAACATCAGAATAGTATAATTGCTTTTTTTGTTGTCAAGCCCTAGTTTTGTTCCTTTTCATAAAATGGAGTAATCTACACCCAAAATCATTCTTTCCAATTGGTACTGCCTGGGTTCCCCACAAAAATGCTGTGGAGGTGGGTTTCTGGAAAATCATTACCCGTGTGCCAGATGTGTTCCCCCTCCKCTGTAATCCTATGTATYTCACTGTTTTCACCCATTTATTATTCTCCACATCCCGGTCCATAAAGGGAACGGGTAGATTTGGAGAGCAACAAATACCCTGCATGTGTTTTTCCATGGTTGCGATTTTCTTGTTTCACAACCATAGTGTGTGTGTATGATGGTGTTCTCGACATCTGATGACTCTTCAAGTTCTGTGGCTGAAACGTCTGTTGGTTCTTCTGGCCTTTGGTCTCGGCCTTCTGCTCCTGTCCTTTGGATCGGACCTTTTTCTTCCTCCAGATGTTCTCGGGGCCCTGCTCTCCCTCCTTCCAGTCGCTCATCCATGGCTCCCACTCTGGGAGATTCTTGCAGTGGGAGAGATGATGCCAGCCGGACCTCTCCCTGTTGGTGTTACCATGGTTACCTGGAACAGACCCATCCATCGTGGTTGGTTCCATTTTCACTTTTGGACCCTGAGTTCCACCCATTCTCCAACATTTATGGGTAGCTCGTCAGGGTCTTCACCTGGGATTGGTTCTGCTGCTTTCCTAGTGTGAGTGGAGAAAACTTACAACAGAAGTTAGTTCCTTCATGTACTCAAGATGGTCACACTATATCTCAGTTATGTCTATCTATCGGTCAGTCATAGGTCTCACCCCTGGGGTGTTCATTGGTCGTCTTGTTAACATTTCATAAGGTGTACACCCAATACCTTTGTTAAGGCCGCTGCGTATTTTCATGAGGACAAGAGGTAATCTCTCTACCCCTGTCATTCCCGTGGAATGGCATAGTTTGACATGGGAGCATTTCATGTTATTAGCCCTCAGTAACTCTCGTTACTCTGCGGTTGATAGATGGACACAAACTTCTGGTCAACACTCATCATTTTGGCCATTTGGGTAACCACATCTCCTATGAGATGGGTCCCATTGTCTGCAGACAAATCTCAGGCATTCCGAACCGGAGTATAATTTTCCTAACTAGCAATTTTGCAACTGTTCGCGCAATGCAGTTGGATGGTTCCACCCACCTGGTAAACCTGTCAATTATCACCAGGCAGTATCTTTCTTTTCGCTCTATCATGTCTATAGAATCCATAGCTATGTTGACAAAAGATCCTTTTGGAGTGGGGAACTTCCCTGTTTGCAGGGGAGTTCCCTTTTCTATATTATATAACAAACATGTCTCGCAACGATAAATAAACTGTTTTACGTGCTGATTCAAATTCTGGGTCAATTTAACATTTTCAAACATTCTCCTCCTCCATTCTCCTCTCATATCCCCCTTTTGACGAATGGCTCACTCCATGAGCCAATCGGAAAATAACAAAACCATGGTTGATGATAAACAGGGCATGCCAGACAAAAGATGTAGCCATAAGCCAGACCTAGGACAGAGAGCACACCCTCTCTCCCTCCACACCTGGTGATTGAGAATATCAGTCTGCTGCTGTTTATCAAGATCAGTAGTTTCAAATGATACAACCAACTAAAAAAATAAAATGCACGTGTGTGACAAAGGGAAACAGCAAATTTGGCCGCCTCATCAGCTATGCTGTTACTAATTCTAGCATTATCACACGGACCCGTGTATGCCTCAACCTTAACAATAGCCAATTTGTTAGGTTTTCACATAGCTTCAAACAACTGTTCAACAAAAAGGTCTGTTTTTAATAGGGGTGTCTGTGGTATTAGTAAACTCTCTTGCTCTCCAAACCCTACACCATGACAAACAAACCCCAATAACATATGCTGAGTCAGAATAGCCAGTAAAAGCCTTCCCTTCCCCCAATTCACAAGCTGTGGTCAGAGCTAATAAATCTGCCTGTTGCGCTGATAAATGGTCTGGTAGGGGCCGTATAACCTCAATATCACCTCCCACATCTACTACAGCAAATCCTACATGTTGATACCCTGAGGTTTAATCTATATAGGCAGATCCATCAACAAACAACACCATGTCAGAGTCAAGCAGAGATTCTTAAACAAGTCTTTGACCGGTGCACATCCCTGGGCTGTCCAGATGTCCCTGTTATCGTTACTGATGATTTGCTTAGGGAAGCTCCAACAACTTGTCCAGGTTTACATGTACAGGAACAATGAGCTCCAGTGTCTATTAGGAATGGTAGGTCATGTCCAGTAATGTTGAGAGTAACCGTTGGCTCTTCTCTTCCATCTTTGAATTCGTACTGGGGACACTGGAGCAGGGGAGTCAGGCACCTTCGTTTTTAATTCTGAGGAAAATAAGAACCATTGGTGTTCTGATTTCCCATTGGCCATGGCTGTCCTCCATCATTAACTTGTCCTCCTTGTTCATGGGGCATAAGTGGCCCCTGGGGAGCATTTTCAGCTCCGGGTGAGTGGTACTGTGGCTGAGGAGCATATTGTTGCCATGGTGGGTAATACACTCCAGGATGTGCATTATCAAAAGTTTCTCTCCCTCTGCCAGGCCCAAAGTTTCCTCTGCCCCTGCTATAACCTCTTCCTCTTCCATGTCCCCCACACTGGGAACTTATATGCCCCAACTTTCCACAGGTCCAGCATTGAGTGTTGCTCCAGTCACGAGGAGCTCTGGCGGGCTCATATCCTCTGACATACCATGTTTTTGTGTCACCATAAAACTCAATGGAGAAAAAGGCACATACCCTGCAGGCACCAGGTTCACGGGTGGGGGGGGGGGGGGGGGGTTGTGCAGGTTGTGATGAGCCTGTAGAAACAATTTGAGCAGCCATCACATTGTGAGTAAACCCACCACTCCCTTTCTCGATCTGGGCAAGCTGGACCTTCTTCAGTGCAGTGTCTAGTCCTCCTTTCCTCGATTTCTCATCATACTTTTGTTTCTTCCAGTTCCTGAACCAGTGTCTGAGATACTCTTCTTTCTCTCCCCCAGTCTTTCTGTCCCATCCTATCTAATCTTCAGCCTTTTTTCTGATGGGTTCAGGGCAATTTTTGCAGTGTAATCATAGAACATGCGTTCTCCAGTGTCATTCTGGTCATATCTTTCTCCGAGTTCCTCATTCCATATTGTTTTAAACTTTTCAAGCCATTCTGTGAAATCTGTGTTTTCGTCGAGGGCCACATGGCGTAGCCTGGTCATATCTCTTACAGTGGGGGTATTCATATCTTAGAGTCCTCCACAGGGGTGCTCGGACTTCACTCAATACGGCTTCAGGTGGAGCATCATCGATGCTCTCAACAACAGCGTTTCCAATTGCCCTGGTGTCATCATCCTTGCCAGTAGCGCCTTGAGGTTCCTCAGGCACAGGTTTCCATTGTGCCCGTGTAAATGCTCAAAAGTCTGTATCCACCCATCTGCTCCTTTCGAGATCCTGGGCATGCCTTTCACTGCTGTTTCCAGGTCTCCAAAACTCCAAGCCTTGTATTCCTGAGTCACCTGTCCCCCTGGACCTGTACGATACACCAAGGGCATGGAAAATGTCTCTCCCTTTCTATCTCTCAGTTCTTCTTCACACTCTTCCACCTCCCTCTGGTATCGTCTTACCATATCTTTGGCTTGTCTGACCTCATATTTCAGATTTTGACTTTCCTCCACATCATCTGTGTCCATTGTCTCTTTAATCTTATCATCAATTAGCATTTGTAGATCTATCAACTTTCTCTTTTTGTAATGTATATAACTTATTATTTGCCAGTTTTCCTTCTTCTTTCTTTCTTTCCTGTCTCTCTGGTCTCTGAATAGGTCCTCCATGGATGGTAAAACTTTGTACTTTACTTTTATTTCTTTAGTAGTTAGTTTGTTTTCTACAGGCGGCCATATGTTTATGGTTTGCCAGTCTGTCCCTTTTTGCGGAGTGAGATGGGGTGACAAGGGACTCTCCCTCCAGGAACTGTGCCTCCTTTTTCCATCCAATTCTATTGTTCTCATACCGCTTGCTGCTGCTGCTGTGTCATCCACCTCCTTCATCAGAGTTCCTTTGAGGATAATTGTGGTTGCTTCGCCATTTTCTTCTGTCAGTAGAATAAGAGGGTAGATCTGTGTATAGTCACCCAGGGTACCTTTGGGTTGATTGTTATACGGCGGCGGGGCAGTGGGGAGTACTCCTGTTCTGTCTCTGTCTTGACTCAGTTCTTTCTTTCCGCATTCTATTGTTCTCTCTAGTTTTAGTTTGGTCACGGTAGTCTTGTTCATGAAGATCTGTCCTTCCAGAAAAATCATTTCAATCACAATTTCTGATACAAGAGTACTCTTTTGTCATCATCTTCTTTTTGTCAAATTTTCTTGTCTGAATTATCTCCTTGACTAAATCCAACCTCGTCTTGTTGAATGATCCAGCCATTGGATATCTATTTTCTCCTGCCATCTCAGTCCAAACACGCCATTTCTTAAAAGTGACTGTAAATTCCACAGCAGGAAACTTCTTTTGCATATATTCAACAGGCGTGACAGGCTTCATTGCGCCTATCTCCTCATTCTGATTTGACTGTGCCATGGTGCTGCGGTTTTTTATTTAGATAGTCTGTGTGTAATGTGTTTTTCTACAAGGTTATCCTAAAGTGAGTGTAATATGTATGAATATGCCAATATAAATTGTGCCTATATAAATAGCAAACAAAGGTTTCTGTACCAAATATTAAGTTCTGCTTTTCTGTTGTATCAAATACTTATGTCATGCAATAAAAAGCAAATTAATTACTTAAAAATCATACAATGTGATTTTCTGGATTTTTCCGTCTCTCACAGTTGAAGTGTACCTATGATAAAAATTACAGACCTCTACATGCTTTGTAAGTAGGAAAACCTGCAAAATCGGCAGTGTATCAAATACTTGTTCTCCCCACTGTATACGCAGTATATATATATATTGTCAATACTGATACTGATGGTATAATGACATTATAGTACTTTTTTCTATCAAACTGCTAATCTGTAATTGTGTGGATTTAAAACTGTCTTGAATCTCTAACCTGCTTCTGTAGGCCTATTTGTGCCATGCCGCTCAGCCGAGCGCTTCCTGCCAGTTGACTTTCTTGTCGCTTAGAAGAAAACAAATCTCACTTTATGACAGACAGCCATGCAGGACTAACATCCATTCAAAAACTTGGATAGAATAGGTCCTGTTGAAATTGTGGAGCATTAGAGGAGGGTGGATGTGCTATTTCCAATAATGAGCCAACGCAAATGTTGAGATTGAGTTCATATTCATATTATTATATTACAGTGCTGGAAGGAACCAGTATTTGTTGTAATTTTAACTTACCTTCTTTCCCAACCTGGTCTCAGAGGATTTCACATTATTCTGTAAGTAAATCCAAGACACTCCATTTAGTATGATATGTTACGTTTTGTATGGTATGTAATACAGTCGTGGACAAAAATACACAAATATTAATTTTCACAAAGTTTGCTGCTTCAGTGTCTTTAGATATTTTTGTCAGATGTTACTATGGAATACTGAAGTATAATTACAAGCATTTCATAAGTGTCAAAGGCTTTTATTGACAATTACATGAAGTTGATGCAAAAAGTCAATATTTGCAGTGTTGACCCTTCTTTTTCAAGACCTCTGCAATCCGCCCTGGTATGCTGTCAATTAACTTCTGGGCCACATCCTGACTGATGGCAGCCCATTCTTGCATAATTAATGCTTGGAGTTTGTCAGAATTTGTGGGTTTTTGTTTGTCCACCTGCCTCTTGAGGATTGACCACAAGTTCTCAATGGGATTAAGGTCTGAGGAGTTCCCTGACCATGGACCCAAAATATCGATGTTTTGCCACTTAGTTATCACTTTTGCCTTATGGCAAGGTGCTCTATCATGCTGGAAAAGGCATTGTTCGTCACCAAACTGTTCCTGGATGGTTGGGAGAAGTTGCTCTCAGAGGATGTGTTGGTACCATTCTTTATTCATAGCTGTGTTCTTAGGCAAAATTGTGAGTGAGCCCACTCCCTTGGCTGAGAAGCAACCCCACACATGAATGGTCTCAGGATGCTTTACTGTTGGCATGACACAGGACTGATGGTAGCGCTCACCTTGTCTTTTCCGGACAAGCTTTTTTTCCAGATGCCCCAAACAATCGGAAAGGGGATTCATCAGAGAACATGACTTTACCCCAGTCCTCAGCAGTCCAATTCCTGTACCTTTTGCAGAATATCAGTCGGTCCCTGATGTTTATCCTGGAGAGAAGTTGCTTCTTTGCGGCCCTTCTTGACACTAGGCCATCCTCCAAAAGTCTTCGCCCCACTGTGCATGCAGATGCACTCACACCTGCCTGCTGCCATTCCTGAGCAAGCTCTGTACTGGTGGTGCCTCGATCCCGCAGCTGAATCAACTTTAGGAGACGGTCCTGGCGCTTGCTGGACTTTCTTGGGCGCCCTGAAGCCTTCTTCACAACAATTGAACCGCTCTCCTTGAAGTTCTTGATGATCCGATAAGTGGTTGATTTAGGTGCAATCTTACTGGCAGCAATATCCTTGCCTGTGAAGCCCTTTTTGTGCAAAGCAATGATGACGGTACATGCTTCCTTGCAGGTAACCATGATTGACAGACGAAGAACAATGATTCCAAGCACCACCCTTCTTTTGATGCTTCCAGTCTGTTATTTGAACTCAATCAGCATGACAGAGTGATCTCCAGCCTTGTCCTCGTCAACACTCACACCTGTGTTAACGAGAGAATCACTGACATGATGTCAGCTAGTCCTTTTGTGGCAGGGCTGAAATGCAGTGGAAATGTTTTTTGGGGGCTTCAGTTTATTTGCATGGCAAAGAGGGACCTTGCAATTAATTGCAATTCATCTGATCACTCTTCATAACATTCTGGAGTATATGCAAATTGCCATCATACAAACTGAGGCAGCAGACTTTGTGAAAATTAATATTTGTGTCATTCTCAAACTTTTGGCCACGACTGTACATTTGTGGATGTCCATCACCCATTTCGTATGATATGTTACAAATTACAATTCATGCTATATGTTACGAATTTGCACAATATGTTACACATTTGCAAAATGTATGATATGTTACAAATTCTAGCTTGCTAACGTTAGCTAGGCTAGGGGTTAGGGGTAAGGTTAAGGTTATGTTTAGGAGGTAGGATAAAGGGTTAAGATTAGGGTTAGGGGAAGGTTTAGCTAAAATGGTTAAGGTTAGGGTTAGGTGAAGGGTTAGCTAAAAGGGTTAAGGTTAGGGTTAGGGGAAGGGTTACCTAAAATGCTCAGTAGTTGCAAAGTAGCTTAAAAGTAGTACATTGTTGAAAAGTTGCTAATTAGCTAAAATGCTAAGGTTGTCCATGATGAGATTCGAATTCACAACCTTTGGGTTGCTAGACGTTTGCATTATACCCCCGACCAACCACCCTACTAAGTAAACATCTGTCTTATGTAACCATACCAAACTTAACATATCATACTAAACGGAGTGTCTTGGTTTTACGTACAGAATAATACAAAAGGCTCTGAGACCAGGTTGTCTTTCCACTGCCTGTCTTTGGCTGGACTACTGAATCGTTATCCTCTTCCATCTCTCTCCTGTTGCTCTTTCAAATCCAACTGCTCTCCATCCAACTTGGGAAGAGGTCTACACCTGTTGTATTCGGCGCACGTGACAAATAAACTTTGATTTGATTTGACTGGGTTGTGTCCAAGTCTACTGGACATGGTCCAGGTTAGTTGTCTGACCAGCTGTGAGCTTCCGCCTGTCTGAGCAGTATATCTGCGGGGCTGCAGCTGTATCAGGATGTGCTGGGTGAGCTGACGGAGCGTGTGACCACTGACAAGGTGACAGGACTCCTGGCTGACATCAGAGACCTGCTGGCCCAGGTCAACAAGGTGAGACTGACACACACACACACAAACTCCCTAAGTAATAAGAGGTAGACACATGCATGCACACTGGCACAAGATCCTAGAGGTCCTACACTCATATCATCACACTTGAGATGTTCGTTTAGGTTAATAACCTTCTGTATGTGTGTGTTTTTGTGTTGTTCAGATGCAGGAGCCTGGCCAGATGAGCAGTGTGGCCCAGTACGAGGCCTCAGGACTGGCCTCACGTCTCCCAGGGGACTACGAGGTTCAGGTTGCAACTCACTTTACCCTGCTGCAGCTCCGTGACTTCACACAGAACCTAAAACGCAGCCTGCGCAACATCGAACACCTGACTTCCAGGCCAGGGCAGAGGGTCTGAACTGTACTCTACAGCAGCAGCAAAACCTGTGCAGACATGGATGGAGGACCGGAGGGGGGGTCGTCCGTGCCAGAAGCCTATTGGACTTCTAAGGCAACTGCGTAGTGATGGAATCTGGCTGAAACATGTTTCATTTCTGTTCGAGCCTGCTTCAGTCTTTCTATCTAATCTGTCCATCAAGGTCAAACTGGACATTTGAAAACATGAAGCAAGCGGAGCACTTTATTTATCTGAGATAGGGGATGGCACCAAAACCAATTGTGTAGCGTCCCTGTATCTGCCAAGGTCTGTACCTSATAGTATAACTGCAGGTAGCTGGTTCAAGCCTTGCTCTATCTGTTCCCCATCAATTGGGACAATAGCAACTGGTCAAGGACTGAGTGCCTGCTTTTCTTCATCTCTTTCTCCCCATGAGGGTTTTGTTCTTAGCTTGTTCTGCCACTCAACACCACCTCTGATTGCTTTCTCAGACTTTCCTTGAGATAAAGCAACACCTGCCAGATAGTGGCAAGTCCCCGACAGTCTCTGAGATACTTATTTATACTTAAAAATATATATATTTATACATTTATGAAGTACTGGGATATCATTTGTTTGTGTGTTTGAATTCATTTGTTTGCATATGCAGGTATTTATTTATTTGTAATGTATTTATGTATTTATACTGTATGTGTTTTTTTACTGATTGATACTGTCCTCCAGAGTCTTTTCCTGGTGGGTGTCAAGAGATTTGTACTGTATGTGGTTTGGCCTCAGCCAAGGTCATTTTTTTATATACTAGGAGCTCCGATCTCCTTCCCTTTGTTTTATTTATTATTATATATATTTTTACAGGACAATAGGAAGTTGGAAGACATGTATAGAACAAACAGTGAGGAAGAGCTTTAGACGAACGGCCGAGTTGCGACTTGATCCCGTCGCCTTGGAGGCATGTGTGGTCCGAGAATCGAGAGTGTTACTACTCGAACCAGACTCCGGCACGAGAGGGTTATTAGTCAATACAATCACCCCTAGAGTCATTTCCTGGTAGGTGTGTCATTCCCTGTTTAGGAAGTTCCTATTCTAGTTTTTATTGACACAAGACAAACGTCACACAAGTGTGAATTGATGTTAACCGACATTTTGTGTGTTTTAGTCATCACTTGTAGTGTCGTAAACGTCACACTTGGGGAAAGCCTAGAAGGTTATTTATTTATTTTGTCTAGCCCTGATGATGAAATATACTCTTCACACTGAAGTATGTAAGACATTGAACATGTTCTAATGTTGTCAGGTTTTGGCCAGGACTGTTTGGTTTTGTTCACTAGATGTCCCCCTTGCACCTTTTTTGTACCTTTTGTTTTTCTTGCCCTAATTATTGTTTGCACCTGTAAGTCATTCCCTTGTTACTATTTAAACCCTGTGTGTTCCTTAGTTCCTTGCTCAGTGTTTGTATGTTAGCACCCAGCCCCAGCCTTTGTGAACATTTTTCTCTTGTTGGATTTTCCAGAGGTTCTCTGGTTTTGTTCTCGTGTATTTTTGGATTGGTCTTTTGAGGTTTGTTTTTTCCCTTGCTGTTTTTACCACTTTGTGGATTTTCTTTTGTATTTTGGAAGATATCTATTTTTTATTAAACCACCATCTCTAGTACTGCTGTGTCTGCCTCATCTTCTGGGTTCTGCCAATTATTAGTGACTGTTTCTCGCACCGGGTCCTGACAAATGTGTGTAGTTTAAGAAGGTTGAATGGTACTTGTGACAACGTACTGTATTTTTCTCCAACATAGTAATAAACCTTTAATGTGTAACAAGAAACGGGTTACTTTTCTAATCTCTGTTTCGTCAGAATGGAAGCTACCTGGAGCAATACAGTGTACTCAGTTAAATAAAGGTTAAAAAAAATAATATATATACTCAGGAAGGATTTCCTGCAAACACACTTGTGTGAAGCATCCAGGCTGTTATAATGTGATGTTGGCCGACTAAGCTTTCCTATGCTCTCGTCTCATAAATATACAAACATTGTAAGCTTCCAGGCTGTTCACTGTTTACATGCCTTGTTGTTTTCTGGGAAGAAGCAGGGAGCGTTCCCATTGTTGTTACAGKTATAGTAAGCACTTTGGTCAATCTGGAAAGCCAGAGTGATGATTCAGWTGTTTCTTGCTTTCCAATGTTGTCCATGACTTGATTGACCATTTTGAACAGATTCACAACATTGTCATAGAGCTGTGAAGAACTGTTGGAGACTGCAGAGCTTTCACAAGAAGCAGGGATGAGAAGAGGGAACAAATCAAATCAAATTGTATTTGTCACATGCCCCGAATACAACAGGTGTAGACCTTACAGTGAAATGCTTACTTACAAGCCCTTAACCAACAATGCAGTTTTAAGAAATTACCTATAAAAAAAGAGATAAGCATAACAAATTATTAAAGAGCAATGCATATAGTCTGGGTAGCCTTTTGATTAGCTGTTCACGAGTCTTATGGCTTGGGGGTAGAAGCTATTTAGGAGCCTCTTGGACCTAGACTTGGCGCTGCGGTACCGCTTGCCGTGCGGTAGCAGAGAGAACAGTCTATGACTAGGGTGGCTGGAGTCTTTGACAATTTTTAGAGCCTTCCTCTGACACCGCCTGGTATAGAGGTCCTGGATGGCAGGAAGCTTGGCCCCGGTGATGTACTGGGTCGTACGCACTACCTCTGTAGTGCCTTGCGGTCAGAGGCCGAGCATTTGCCATACCAGGCAGTGATGCAACCTGTCAGGATGCTCTCGATGGTGCAGCTGTAAAACCTTTTTAGGATCTGAGGACCCATGCCAAATCTTTTCAGTGTCCTGAGGGGGAATAGGTTTTGTCGTGCCCTCTTCACGACTGTCTTGGTGTGCTTGGAGCATCTTAGTTTGTTGGTGATGTGGATGCCAAGGAACTTGAAGCTCTCAACCTGCTTCACTACATCCCCTTCGATGAGAATGGGGGCATGCTCGGTCCTCCTTTTCCTGTAGTCCACAATCATCTCCTTTGCCTTAATCACGTTGAGGGAGAGATTGTTGTCCTTCCACCACACGGTCAGGTCTCTGACCTCCTCCCTATAGGCTGTCTCATCGTTGTCGGTGATCAGGCCTACCACTGTTGTGTCATCAGCAAACGTAATGATGGTGTTGGAGTCGTGCCTGGCCGTGCAGTCATGAGTGAACAGGGAGTACAGGAGGGGACTGTGCACGGACCCCTGAGGGGCCCCCGTGTTGAGGATCAGTGTGGGGGACGTGTTGTTACCTACCCTTATCACCTTGGGGCGGCCCGTCAGGAAGTCCAGGATCCAGTTAGTGTTCTTTGGCACAGGAACTATGGTGGTCTGCTTGAAACATGTTGCTATTACAGACTCAGACAGGGAGAGGTTGAAAATGTCAGTGAAGACACTTGCCAGTTGGTCAGTGCATGCTCGGAGTGCACGTCCTGGTAATCCGTCTGGCCCTGCGGCCTTGTGAATGTTGACCTGTTTAAAGGTCTTATTCACATCGGCTGCGGAGAGCGTGATCACACAGTCGTCCGGAACAGCTGATGCTCTCATGCATGTTTCAGTGTTACTTGCCTCGAAGCGAGCATAGAAGTTATTTAGCTCGTCTGGTAGGCTCGTGACACTGGCCAGCTCTCGGCTGTTCTTCCCTTTGTAGTCTGTAATAGTTTGCAGGCCCTGCCACACCCGACGGGCATCGGAGCCAGTGTAGTACAACTCGATCTTAGTCCTCTATTGATGCGTTTCCTGTTTGATGGTTCGTCGGAAGGCATAGCGAGATTTCTTATAAGAGTCCCGCACCTTGAAAGAGGTAGCACTACCCTTTAGCTCAGTGCAAATATTGCCTGTAATCATGGCTTCTGGTTGGGGTATGTACGTACAGTCACTGTGGGGATGACGTCCTCGATGCACTTATTGGTAAAGCCAGTGACTGATGTGGTGTAATCCTCAATGCCATCAGAACAATCCCGGAACATATTCCAGTCTGTGCTAGCAAAACAGTCCTATAGTTTAGCATCTGCTTCATCTGACCACTTTTTTATAGACCGAGTCACTGGTGCTTCCTGCTTTCAGTTTTGCTTGTAAGCAGGAATGAGAAGGATAGAATTATGGTCAGATTTGCCAAATGGAGAGCGAGGGAGAGCTTTGTATGCATCTCTGTGTGTGGAGTAAAGGGGGTCTAGAATTGTTTCCCCTCTGGTTGCACATTTAACATGCCGCCTCTGGATGAGCATTTTCCTGATTGTGTCAGTGAACAGCAACTTATTCACTGACACTTTAGCAAAGGCATACACAGGCTCAGAGGAAAAGAGCTTCCCTGATTGTTTTCCCCTCATGATTGCGGTCGACGTCACCAATCTTCTAGCCATCACTGATCCATTTTTCATTTTCCATTGGTTTTGTCTTGTCTTCCTTCACACCTGGTTCCAATCCCATCAATTACATGTTGTATATTTAACCCTGTTTCCCCTCATGTCCTTGTCGGTGATTGTTCGTTGTATGTATTGGTGCTAAGTTTGTTATGGTGTGTGACGGGTTTTGTACCCACTTTCTTTCTTTTGTAAATGTTGGTTTTCGGAGTTTGTGAGCATTTATTGAAATACTCAGTTCATACCAAGTTCATTCACCTGCGCCTGACTTCCCTGCCACCAGCACGCACCTCATTACATCCCTGTTCACTCATGACTGCACGGCGAGAAACGACTCCAACACCATCATTAAGTTTGCTGATGACACAACAGTGGTAGGCCTGATCACCGACAACGATGAGACAGCCTATAGGGAGGAGGTCAGAGACCTCACCGTGTGGTGCAAGGACAACAATCTCTCCCTCAACGTGATCAAGACAAAGGAGATGATTGTGGACTACAGGAAAAGGAGGAGCGAGCATGCCCCCATTCTCATCGAAGGGGATGTAGTGGAGCAGGTTGAGAGCTTCAAGTTCCTTGGCATCCACATCACCAACAAACTAAGATGCTCCAAGCACACCCGTGAAGAGGGAACGACAAAACCTATTCCCCCTCAGGAGACTGAAAAGATTTGGCATGGGTCCTCAGATCCTCAAAAGGTTTTACAGCTGCACCATCAAGAGCATCCTGACAGGTTGCATCACTGCCTGGTATGGCAACTGCTCGGCCTCTGACCGCAAGGCACTACAGAGGGTAGTGCGTACAACCCAGTACATTATCGGGGCCAAGCTTCCTGCCATCCAGGACCTCTATACCAGGCGGTGTCAGAGGAAGGCTCTAAAAATTGTCAAAGACTCCAGCCACCCTAGTCATAGACTGTTCTCTCTGCTACCGCACGGCAAGCGGTACCGGAGAGCCAAGTCTAGGTCCAAGAGGCTCCTAAATAGCTTCTACCCCCAAGCCATAAGACTCCTAAACAGCTAATCAAAAGGCTACCCAGACTATATGCATTGCTCTTTAATAATTTGTTATGCTTATCTCTTTTTTTTTATAGGTAATTTCTTAAAACTGCATTGTTGGTTAAGGGCTTGTAAGTAAGCATTTCACAGTAAGGTCTAAACCTGTTTTATTCGGGGCATGTGACAAATACAATTTGATTTGATTTGTTCCCTCTTCTCATCCCTGCTTCTTGTGAAAGCTCTGCAGTCTCCAACAGTTCTTCACAGCTCTATGACAATGTTGTGAATCTGTTCAAAATGGTCAATCAAGTCATGGACAACATTGGAAAGCAAGAAACAWCTGAATCATCACTCTGGCTTTCCAGATTGACCAAAGTGCTTACTATAMCTGTAACAACAATGGGAACGCTCCCTGCTTCTTCCCAGAAAACAACAAGGCATGTAAACAGTGAACAGCCTGGAAGCTTACAATGTTTGTATATTTATGAGAGAAGTTCATGGGAAAGCTTAGTCGGCCAACATCACATTATAACAGCCTGGATGCTTCACACAAGTGTGTTWGCAGGAAATCCTTCCTGAGTATATATATTATTTTTTTTAACCTTTATTTAACTGAGTACACTGTATTGCTCCAGGTAGCTTCCATTCTGACGAAACAGAGATTAGAAAAGTAACCCGTTTCTTGTTACACATTAAAGGTTTATTACTATGTTGGAGAAAAATACAGTACGTTGTCACAAGTACCATTCAACCTTCTTAAACTACACACATTAGAACATGTTCAATGTCTTACATACTTCAGTGTGAAGAGTATATTTCATCATCAGGGCTAGACAAAATAAATAAATAACCTTCTAGGCTTTCCCCAAGTGTGACGTTTACGACACTACAAGTGATGACTAAAACACACAAAATGTCGGTTAACATCAATTCACACTTGTGTGACGTTTGTCTTGTGTTAATAAAAACTAGAATAGGAACTTCCTAAACAGGGAATGACACACCTACCAGGAAATGACTCTAGGGGTGATTGTATTGACTAATAACCCTCTCGTGCCGGAGTCTGGTTCGAGCGGTAACACTCTCGATTCCCAGACCACACATGCCTCCAAGGCGAGGGGATCAAGTCGCAACTCGGCTGTTCGTCTAAAGCCCTTCCTCACTGTTTGTTCTATACATGTCTTCCGACTTCCTATTGTCCTGTAAAAATATATATAATAATAAATAAAACAAAGGGAAGGAGATCGGAGCTCCTGGTATATAAAAAAAATGACCTTGGCTGAGGCCAAACCACATACAGTACAAATCTCTTGACACCCACCAGGAAAAGACTCTAGGAATGACAGTATCAATCAGTAAAAAAACACATACAGTATAAATACATAAATACATTACAAATAAATAAATACCTGCATACGCAAACAAATGAATTCAAATACACAAACAAATGATATCCCAGTACTTCATAAATATATAAATATATATATTTTTAAGTATAAATAAGTATCTCAGAAACTGTCGGGGACTTGCCACTATCTGGCAGCTATCGGTGTTGCTTTATCTCAAGGAAAGTCTGAGAAAGCAATCAGAGGTGGTGTTGAGTGGCAGAACAAGCTAAGAACAAAACCCTCATGGGGAGAAAGAGATGAAGATAAGAAGGCACTCAGTCCTTGACCAGTTGCTATTGTCCCAATTGGTGGGGAACAGATAGAGCAAGGCTTGAACCAGCTACCTGCAGTTATACTATSAGGTACAGACCTTGGCAGATACAGGGACGCTACACAATTGGTTTTGGTGCCATCCCCTATCTCAGATAAATAAAGTGCTCCGCTTGCTTCATGTTTTCAAATGTCCCGTTTGACCTTGATGGACAGATTAGATAGAAAGACTGAAGCAGGCTCGAACAGAAATGAAACATGTTTCAGCCAGATTCCATCACTACGCAGTTGCCTTAGAAGTCCAATAGGCTTCTGGCACGGACGACCCCCCCTCCGGTCCTCCATCCATGTCTGCACAGGTTTTGCTGCTGCTGTAGAGTACAGTTCAGACCCTCTGTCCTGGCCTGGAAGTCAGGTGTTCGATGTTGCGCAGGCTGCGTTTTAGGTTCTGTGTGAAGTCACGGAGCTGCAGCAGGGTAAAGTGAGTTGCAACCTGAACCTCGTAGTCCCCTGGGAGACGTGAGGCCAGTCCCGAGGCCTCGTACTGGGCCACACTGCTCATCTGGCCAGGCTCCTGCATCTGAACAACACAAAAACACACACATACAGAAGGTTATTAACCTAAATGAACATCTCAAGTGTGATGATATGAGTGTAGGACCTCTAGGATCTTGTGCCAGTGTGCATTCATGTGTCTACTTCTTATTACTTAGGGAGTTTGTGTGTGTGTGTGTTTCAGTCTCACCTTGTTGACCTGGGCCAGCAGGTCTCTGATGTCAGCCAGGAGTCCTGTCACCTTGTCAGTGGTCACACGCTCCTTCAGCTCACCCAGCACATCCTGATACAGCTGCAGCCCCGCAGACATACTGCTCAGACACACCTCCTGTAGGCGGAAGCACACAGCTGGTCAGACACRTAACCAATAAAGAATCGTGTCCGAACTAACCATGTCAGCTTTATTAATCTATCTTTAACATTCAGCAGAACCATATCATTGTTTCCCCTTCACACACACACACACACACACACACACACACACACACACACACACACACGACACCACACACACAACACACACACACACACACACCACACACACACACACACCACACACACACACACACACACACACACACACACACACACACACACACACGTGGAGGAACGGAAGGACCATTGTCCTCAGGGAGTTTCATAAAGATACGAAATATATTCACGCCACCAAATAATTGATTAAAACACACTGTTTTGCAATGAAAGTCTACAGTAGTGATAGGTTCTAAATAAACAGAGTAAAAACTAACGGACAACTAGGAAAAGCTCAAACCAACGTTACCCAACGGGGTAAACAAGACATGTTCCCACCAGCACAAGTATTTACACCCGACTTTAGGCGGAGTCTCCTCCTTTTCTCTAAACATGACATCTTTGTTGCTAGGCAGAAAGTTAAGTGATGTGTGTAATAAACTGTTAATTTTCCCTTCATGTGACCTGACCTCGGCCCCCTGTCCTCACTAATCCACAGCTATCCACCCTTATCAGTGACCGCAACCATGTGATTGCCTTTTCCCTCACTTAGTAACTCTCCAAGCCCATGGCTCAAATCCACCCTCAATTGACCCCATCATATACATTCCTCATACAGATAACCATTAACTTCTGGTGTAGCAAGTATTTCAAATTACAACCCAACAGTAGCCTCAACAGCACTTTGTAGGGTAGCACCATGGTGTAGCTGGAGGAGAGCTAGTTTCCATTCTCCTCTGGGTACATTTACTTCAATACAAAACCTAGGAGGGTCACGGCTCTCACCCCCAACACTGTACTGCATGATTGTAGCGGGTTTACTAGCGCGTTAGTTATAGTAGCTATGTTGACTATGACGTCAGCTAATATGGTGACAACGATGTAGGCTGTGTGTAGCGGTTATGATATAAAGGTTTGCTTGAAAAGGTTTTTTCAGCTGGTCACAGATAGCTGATGTGTTGTGCACTGAAGTCCACAAGCAAAGGGAATCAGCTAGATGCAGGCAAGAGTGTGCAAGGCGGCTCTCGACCTGTGCACCTACGTTGTGAACTTACATTAATAGACTAGGTTGTAGCAACCTCCAGATGGGTATATGGAAAAATGTTGTATCATGTAGTAGTCTAAACTTAGCGATGTTACATTGAGCTGGGTGAATGGAATATGAATTACAGTCATCCGATACGCTGTAATAGAAATAAGGCCATGTTCATAAAAAAAAAGAATCAACCTCCCTCATCTTAAATGGCACCGACCAGCACTGACACACACACACGTACTCACCAGGGTGAAGTCGATTTGGTTTAGGGGTCTGCAGACAGTCCTTAGTTCTGGTGCTGCGGGGATGCCCAGGGAGGTCACCATGGACTGGTACGGCATGTTCCTAGACTGGCTGGACGGGTCAAGGGTCAGGCCCTAGGAGAACAGGAGTGGTGTGGTTATAGAGCTGGCTCCAATGTAATGCATTAATGTAGGTCTATGGGTAGACTGCAGATCAAACAGAGAGAAGTTATGGTTAGTGCACTTTTGGAATCTGTGGTGTTAGTGGTCATGACTGGATGTAAAACCAACCACTGCAAGTTTAAAAGCACAAAGAAATGCATCCGATTTGCATTTTAATTAAACCTATATTTTCCTTAATTGGCCTGCAGATACAAGGCATGATTGAATTGACTAAATGTAGCTGCAGCTAAATGTGATATTGATCTTTGTTAGATACATGCTTTGCATTCTTCAGTTTAAATGTGGCCTGTCGCGTGCTAGGGTTTGTTTTATGCAAAAAAACAAACCACAACATTTGCATGATACAAATTCATCAAACGGTCAACGTGATTTCAACTCAAATCGAGCATTAAAGACCATGCAAAGCTGCGTAAGTTTACCCATAGAAGTTTGCGATAAATGACATGCAGTAAAGACAATACACACCAGGTAAGAACAGAGCATCATCGCCCTCCCATAGACTTACCATGATTTTAACACTGGACCCGTGAACCACAGGGATGTTGCCTAATATTTTTTCGACCAAACTCCTTGCGTCCATTGACTTCTCTGGAATATGCGCGGACCGGACCAGAAAAGCCGAACAGCAGAGCAGACCTACAACTTTGAGAAAGAAAAAACAGCTGCAGAACGACTCTACGATGCTACAGATCCTTAATAAGTTCCACTGTGACGTACAGCCAGTGCCGCGCAGAACCGTAAGCAAGAAAGGAGCGCGTGCCAAATATAGTGCATTGAGTTACACAGTATCCATGCACAATTAAAAATGCCTGGAGACAACCACTCAAAATATGTCCAAGCTATTATGACTTTCTTCAGACAATAATTTTAAAAAACTAAATATTGTTTCCAAGTAAAAAAAAAAGTTGCATCAAGCAGAACAAATGCACTCATTAAGAGTGTCCTAGTCAAATGTATTTATACAAATATAAGATAAAATATCACTTACTTTTGAGAGTGTTCATTCTGTGTCAGTATGGTTAGTCTATTTGGCTAAAGACTTGAAGGAGACTTGAAGTATTTATATGAATGATAGTACGATTCATGGGAATTTCCACTGAAGGGTCATTGTAAACCTGCAATAGTGAGTGACTAATAATTTGGTCTCTATTCAATCTGCATTGCGGAAGTTCAGATTTACAGCGTAATTGAATGTAAAGGCAATGTTCTCGCTTTAGCGGAGACTGAATTCACGGTAAACGCTGCATATGTCAGCTCGATCGGAAATGAGGCTACCTTTACACTTCTATCGCGGAATATGTAACGCTTCAGTTTTACATATTGAATAAAATCCCTTAAGAGATGATAGGACGACCTCCTGCTGACCTTGTGATAGCTTGGCATGCATTCACATTAAATAATGCCACTTTAATAATGTTTACATATCTTATCTCATATGTATATGCTGTATTTTATACCATCTATTGCATCTTGCCTATGCTGCTCAGTCATCGATCATCCATATATTTATATGTACATATTCTTATTCCATCCCTTTAGATTTGTGTGTATTAGGTAGTTGTTGTGGAATTGTTAGATTACTTGTTAGATATTACTGGACTGTCAGAACTAGAAGCACAAGCATTTTGCTATACTCGCATGCTAACCATGTGTATGTGACCAATAACATTTGATTTGAAAATCAGAACATGAGCAAATATATAATGCATAGGATTAAAACTGCGCTACAAAATACAACTTGCCTATTAGGCTATCAATACAGAAACGAAGTATAGGCTAAGCCTAATTGTTCTATTTTGCTGTTTTACATCTATTATAATGCTATTATTTTTATTTTACTAGGCCAATATTATTTTATTTCCTATTGCTTATTGTGAAGCACTTTGAGCTGCACATAATGAATCAAATAAATGAAACAAAGCTATTAATTGCCACCTCCACCTGGCTGTCACTGTCTGGACCTACTGTCACTCCTGCCCTACAGCACTCCCTGATGTTTAACTGTATGTGTCTTAACCCCATCTATTAAACAACGTTTTATCTGTAAAGTGTGTTGAAAATTATGAAATGCACTTTAAATAGGCCTAGCTGGTGACTTGACTTGATTAACAGGCCTATAGGCTATAATTGTTATTATTATCTTACTTTTTAATTTACATTTGTGAATGGGAAATTAGTTGTAGCCTATAATTCAGAAAGAATGTCACATGAGTTTTTGATCAAATTCAAAGCCTGAAGTGATCAGTCGCGCTGCGGACAATAGGCTATGCTTGAAAGTAGCTATCTGCGCTCTACAAAACAGTCGCACATCCAAATACACTGCAGAGAAAGTTCGCACGTGTAGCTGTTGACATCGTGGCGAGCAATGACTCAAACAGCCTCATGGCGTTTTCAGTGACGTTCACGTAGGGCTACATTACCCAAGAAAAATATATGTACATCATTTCACAACTCTAGTTGTAGCAATTCGACATATTACGTATGCTACCGTCTGAGTAGGCCTATACAGAGGATATAAGGTTGCGTTACTAAATGCTTAGTCCATATTTTATTGCCTCAAAAATATTAAAGACAATATCCCCATTTGTGAAATCGTTTTTTTCCGCAGAAAGTCAAGTAGTCTTACTTCAGGCTATGTGCATTGCGCAATGACAGGAAGTCCACACACATCTTGATTGCAAGGTGTGCTCGCTGTTCTTGACTACAAATGATTTTCTTAGGCAATAACTGACCTCATTCCCGGCGAATAACCTATATCGCTTCAAGAATTGGCATGACATTGCTATACGCTTCTTTTGATAGTATAATTTTTTTTCTAATGTAGGCTAGGCCTTTTCCAGTTGTTGTGCCTACCAGTAATGCTAAGCTCGTGAATATTGAACGCATCATTATGACTGATCCCTGACAATATGATCAATCCATGTTGCAGAGCACCTTGACATTTTAATATTCAATTGTCACCTTAGCAATTGAGTAATCAAGCAAGATGCTCTAGATCTTGTCCACTTTGAACCTATCAACTTTCTGAAGTATTATCAAATTCTATATCTTAACTTAACAAATTAAAACACATTTGACAAATGATCACAAGCAGCCAGTAGGTGTATATATTTTTTATAATACAATTAATTGATAAATGGCCAAAAACATGCACTAAGGTTCTACTGTCACGCTTTATCAAAGACAAACATTTCTTATTTTCATAGATGCAATGGCAATTGGTGTACGATTTAAACTGACTTTCCACAAATTACCTTACCTTGCAAGGGCCTTGAACCATATGTCTACGGATGTGTCCCAATAATCTCTCCCTCCTCCTGAAGAATGACTCATTCACTAGTCTGCACATATTGAATAGCACTGGATTGGTGTTGGCATGGGCATTTGTTCACTTCGCTTCATGAATTTGACAGGAAATGACTGGTAGATGATTGCATTATATGATTGGTTTATACACTGCATTCGGGAAAGTATTCAGACCCCTTCCCTTTTTTCACATTTTGTTACATTACAGCCTTATTCTAAAATGGATAAAAATGCTTTCCTCAATCTACACAAAATACCCCATAATGACAAAATGAAAACAGTTTTAGAAAAGTTTGCAAATGTATATATTTTATTACGTTTAACAGAAAAACCTATTTACATAAGTATTCAGACCCTTTGCTATGAGACTCGAAACTGAGTTCAGGCACATCCTGTTTCCATTGATCATCCTTGAGATGTTTCTACAACTTGATTGGAATCCACCTGTGGCAAATTCAATTGATTGGACATGATTTGGAAAGGCACACACCTGTCTATATAAGCTCCCACAGTTGACAGTACATGTCAGAGCAAAAACCAAGCCATGAGGTCGAAGGTATTGTCCATAGAGCTCCAAGACAGGATTGTGTCGAGGCACAGATCTGGGGAAGTGTACCAAAACATTTCTGCAGCATTGAAGGTCCCCAAGAACACAATCTTAAATGGAAGAAGTTTGGAACCACCAAGACTCTCCCTTAGCTGGCCGTCCAGCCAAACTGAGCAATTGTGGGAGAAGGGCCTTGGTCAGGGAGGTGACCAAGAACTCAATGGTCACTGACAGAGCGCCAGAGTTCCTCTGTGGAGATGGGAGAACCTTCCAGGACAACCATCRCTACAGCACTCCACCAATCAGGCATTTATGATAGAGTAACCAGACTGAAGCCACTCCTCAGTAAAAGGCACATGACAGTCGCTTGGAATTTGCCAGAAGGCACCGAAAGGATTCTCAGACCATGAGAAACATGGTTCTCTGGTCTGATGAAACCAAGATTGAACCCTTTGGCCTGAATGCAAAGCATCACGTCTGGAGGAAACCTGGCACTATCCCTATGGTGAAGCATGGTGGTGGCAGAATCATGCTGTGGGGATGTTTTTCAGAGGCAGGGACAGGGAGACTAGTCAGAATCGAGGGAAAGATGAACAGAGCAACACACAGAGATCCTTGATGAAAACCTGCTACAGAGCACTCAGGACCTCCGACTGGGGCAAAGGTTCAGGACAACAACCCTAAGCACACAAAACCTGAAAATAGCTGTGCAGTGACACTCACCATCCAACCTGACAGAGCTGGAGAGGTTGTGCAGAGAATGGGAGAAACTCCCCAAATACAGTTGTGTCAAGCTTGTTGCGTAATACTCAAGAAGACTCAAGGCTGTAATTAGTGCCAAAGGTGCTTCACAAAGTACTGAGTAAAGGGTCTGAATACTTAAGTAAAATGTGATATTTCCATTTATTTATAATTTTTCAACCTTTTCTAAAAACCTGCTTTTGCTTTGTTATGGGGTATTGTGTGTAGATTGAGGAAAAAACTTTATTCCATTTTAGAATAAGGCTGTAACGTAACAAATTGTGGAAAAAGGTGAGGGGTCTGAATACTTTCCGAATGCACTGTATTATACCAGTCATTTCTTTTAAAATCCATGAAGCGAATGGAACAAGTGCACACTTCCTGAAAAAAATTTAGATAATTGGGATGCACCCTGAGGTAGGAGGAAGAGGGAGCTAAATGAAGAAATCAGGGGAAGGAACAGGAGCTGTGAACAATGAGGCAGAGAAATCTAACTAGTTGAGCTCAATGGCACGCAGTTCTCAAGAGGGCCAACAAATTAATTGATTTCCCTCAAGGTATTTTGAAATATGAGTTTCCATTTCTGCATTTTAGAAAGGGCAGCTGTCAAGATATTGAATTGCATTGCGCAGCAAGAATAACAAATCAAGGACCCAACATCATTCCTGACAGAAAAGCTTACAAATACAAGCTGCTCTGTGCCAAACAGCTCTTAGTTTTCCAGACATACACTGTACAAATTAGTGTTCACCAAATTAGAATTTAAAATGACAAAGACTGTTTATTTGTGTGCTGGCCTCAAACTCAGTACAGATACACCAAATGCTTCCACCAGCAAGTTAACAGTCACACGCAAAGTCTAAAAGCAGGGACAACGAGGACCAGTGGTAGGGTTGAATAGAGGTGTTCTTATTGTATGTTAGAATGCTAACACAGATATATAACGTTATAATGGCCTTTTGCCTGCAGAGAAATAAACAAAAACAACTATTACAATAGGGAGGATGGAGGGGGAGAGAAAGGGAAAAAACAAGGCATCCTTGCACTTGCACCCCTCAGAGGATCATGGGAAACTGTCGTCGTCATCTTCGGCCATCTCCTTGGCGAACTCCAGGTCCTGCTGCTCCCGCTCTCTGCGCTCCTGAAATGGAAACACACAAAAGAACATGTCAACACATTAAAGCTGCAATAGGTAACTTTTTGCGAGACCTGACCAAATTCACACAGAAATGTGTGTTATAGATCTGTCACTCTCATTGAAAGCAAGTTTAAGCGGTAGATCAGTTCTATGTGTGCTATGCATCTGTACACCAGCTTCAAATAGCTGAAAATATAAGATTTTTGGTTATTTCATTATTATTATTATTATTATTATTATTGGTTATTTGGTTATTTGGTTATTTCAGTGGTTTAGATGGTACAATGATTCTCACAAACTGAAATTAGGCAGACTAAGACTTAGCAACCAGAAAATGGCGGAGTAATTTCTGCATAGTGCATCTTTAAAACGATTAAGTTTGCAAATAGCAATCATTTTAAAATGATAGTACACATCTAGGTCTGAAATTCTAGCCCCAAATATAACATGACAAAAAGTAGTTGACTACACTACCCCCTTGTGGTCACAAAAGTAAAATATAGTATACTGGTAGTTCAGTAGAACAGATAAAGAACAATTTCCTACCATCTCCAACAGAACTCTCACGAGGGTCAATTTCAGGGGCTAATACAAGGAGTAGTACAAGGTTGGTACACACCTCTGCTGATTCTAGGTCCTTGTTGTAAGCCTTGGGTGGAAACCTCATGGCCTTGACAGACATATTGTGTATGTCCAGGCAGAAGGAGATCCTCTGGTGAAAGGCCAGCTGGGGCTCCCTGGTACCGTAGATATCCATGGTCTCTTTAGACTGAACATAGCCTTTCTCATGGTTGATGCTGGCTTCGATCACTCCATCACGGATAGCCTGGAAAAGAGGGATGAGGTCGGGAGAGAGAAAAATCAGTAAGAGACTGAGGTAGTTTTCCATTGCCAACTGTGGCTTAGGACAGTTGAGGACTGCATGCCATATTTACCACACAGAAGCGATGTGCTTTTCTATTAATGCTCTTTAGGAAATACCATGATCTTAAGGTAAATGTACAATATATACACTGAACAAAAATATAAACGCAAAAAAGTGTTGTAAAGTGTTGATTCCATGTTTCATTAACTGAAATAAAAGACCCCAGACATTTTTATATGCACAAAAAGCTTATTTCTCTCAAATGTGATGGGTGACAGGCTTGGCATATCAAGAAGCTGATTATTAAACAGCATGATCATTACACAAGCGCACAAAGCCATGTCTCAAGTTAAGGGAGCGCGCAATTGGCATGCTGACTACAGGAATTTCCAGCAGAGCTGTAATGTTAATTTCTCTACCATAAGCCGCCTCCATCATTTTAGAGAATTTGTCAGTCCAACTGGCCTCACAACCGCAGACCACATGTACCCACGCCAGCCCAGGACCTCCACACTTGGCTTTTTCGCCTACGGGATTGTCTGAGACCAGCCACCCGAAGAAACTGTGGGTATGCACAGCAAAATAATTTCTGCACAAACTGTCAAAAACAGCCTCAGGGAAGATCATTTGCGTTCTCGTCATCCTCACCAGGGTCTTGACCTGACTGCAGTTCAGTGTCCTAATAGACTTCGGTGGATAATTGCTCACCTTCGATGGCCACTGGCACGCTGGGGAAGTGTGCTCTTCACAGATGAATCCCGGTTTCAACTGTACCGAGTAGATGGCAGAAAGTGTGTATGGAGTCGTGTGGGCGAGCGGTTTGCTGATGTCAATGTTGTGAACAGAATGCCCCATAGTGGCGGTGGGATTATGGTATGGGCAGGCATAAGCTACGGACAACGCACACAATTGCATTTTATCGATGGCAATTTGAATGCCCAGAGATACCGTGACGAGATCCTGYGGCACATTGTTGTGCCATTCATGCGCCGCAATCACCTCATTTTTTATCATGAAAATGATGTCGCAAGAATCTGTACACAATTCCTGAAAGCTGAAAATGTCCCAGTTCTTCCATAGCCTGCATACTCACCAGAAACGTCACCCATTGAGCATGTTTGGGATGCTGTGGATCGACATGTATGAGAGCGTGTTCCAATTCCCATCAAGATCCAGCAACTTCACACAGCCATTGAAGAGGAGTGGGACAACATTCCACAAGCCACAATCAGCCTGATCAACTGTATGCGAAGGAGATGTGTCGCGCTGCATGAGGCAAATGGTCACATCAGATACTGACTGGTTTTCTGATCCACGCCCCTAGACCGCGTTGACCCCAATCTGGGTTCGAATAATGGTCCACCAATTGAGTATGGCTGTAATATGTCATGTTACCTTGGCCACTATGAACTCAGCATCCTCTGGACTGTCCAGCTGCAGCTTCTGAGCGATGTCTGCCAGAGATATACGAGAGTATGACAGGCTGATCATACGCACACCTACAGGGAGAGATGGTTTTAAATATCAACAAGTCATTCAGGTATTAAAAATGAAGAGCCATGACCAAAAACTTAAAAAGAAGAGGAAGCCATCTGAGAATGTGGAAGAATAGCCCGAAGTGAAAGGCCTGGTCACTGACCTGTCTTGATGACATTGTGTCGCAGGCGGATGATCAAGGTGTAGGTGCCGTCTGCCTGGAACTTCTCTCCAAACTGATCCAGGGCCTGGTTGAACTTGGCCAGGTTACCCGTCCTGACAGCTGTGTGGGAACAGAGACCAGGGTTGAAATCTTACTCACACTTAAAATGCATTCTCATGACCCAGCTTTCCCGCAAACGTACCCTGCGTGAGCAGGAAATAGGGCGCTAGGGATCTCTTCAGTGGAGCCTGGCGGAACTGCAGCCTGTCTGGGATCTCCCCAAGCAACAGCTCCACCACAATCAGCAACTTGTGGACCTGATAGGGATAGAGATGTGAACAAACTTTTTTTGTGGGCTATTTTATTTGTTAAGCACTTTGATATGTATCTGCTGAATTATTATTGAAATATTGAAATAGCATTAGCGACTGAGAAAAACAAATTGATACAATTTACAGCCAATAATGCAGGCCTTAGGGGTGGGGGGGGGTGAGCATGGGGGTCTTGGCAGATGAGATATTGTCATTGCGTGCGTCTAAGTTGTTGTTCGCGTGTGTACGTTTGTGTATGAAGTGGAGAAAGAAAATTAGGAAAAATGTAAAACTAAATATTATATATTTAAAAAAAGAAATGCATCATCCCCTGTAAGAAATGTGCTATATAAATACAGTTTGAGCAACAACTGTAAAACCATAACAAAAGTGTATTTCATTTATTTTTATTTTAAATAAGGTAGCCTTGTGGTTAAGAGAGTTGGGCCAGTAACCAAAAGGTCGCCGTTTCAAATCCGTGTGACGACTTGGTGAAAAATCTGTCGGCTGTGCCCTTGAGCAAGGTTCTTAATCCAAATTTCTTCGATAAGTCACTCTAGATAAGAGTGTCTGCTAAAAGACTAAAATGTAATAATTGCACTTAGGGAAAAACTGCATGCTGTGTGTACTGACTGTTTGTTTGAAGCCCACAGCTGTGTGTTGGGGGGCCTTCCTCAAGGCGTTGGTCAGGGTCCTCCTGGCCTCTGTGTACTCCAGCTGGATAGCCTTGATACGACCTGGAGGGTCGAGGGAGCAGTGGTGGAAAAAGTACCCGATTGTCATACTTTAGTAAAAGTAAAGATACCTTAATCGAAAATTACTCAAGTAAAAGTCACCCAGTAAAAACCTACTTGAGTAGAAGTCTAAAAGTTTTAAATATACTTAATTACTTATCAAAAGTAAATGTAATTGCTAAAACCGACACAAGTATCAAAAGTAAAAGTATGAATAACTTGTTTTACATTTGTTTACAGCTAGCCAGGGGCACACTCCAACACTGAAACATAATAGGGATGGTCTCTATAAGTGTGAATTTGACAATTTCTGTCCTGCTAAGCATTAAAAATGTAACGAGTACTTTTGGGTGTCAGGGAAAATGTATGGAGTAAAGAGTACATTATTTTCTTCAGGAATGAAGTAAAAGTATAAGTTGTCAAAAAATATAAATAGTAAGTTAAAGTACAGATACCCCAAAAAAACGACTTAAGTATTTTTACTTAAGTACTTTACGCCACTGGGAGGGAGAGAATGATCAGAGTGGAAGAGCAGCAAACTAAGGCCACAACTACAAATTAATTCATATTCTGAGGAAGTTTCTTAGTCACTTCAAAATCTGTAGAGGCGTAGTGGCCTGATAATTCAATTGAATGTGATTAAACTAAACTTCTGATGTCGTCAACTAATAAAATGTTTACAGTTTAATCACAGGTGATGCTTTATTTAAACAGAAATTGGTATGCTTAGGGCTCCTCCCCCTCACCTGTATAGTAGAGGTAGCGGGCCCACTCGTTGTTGTTGGCCAGCTCGGGGAAGACTGACTTGGACACCAGCTTCTCAGCCTGGTCGTACAGGTTGTACTGCAGGTAGTTCCTCAGCAGCAGGTTGAGCAGCGTGGCCTGGCCGTCGGCGTCGTGCCGCAAGGTGGCTGTCCTCAGGCGCGTGTGCAGGAAACTTTGCGAGAGAAGGGTTTTAATTTGTTTAAAAATCGATCAAAGGCATTACATATTGACTTGCATAGGTTCCAAACTGGCCTACTGCCTTTTGAAACAAATTCCATCTTTCCCCATCTGTTTAAGTCAGAAAAAACAAAAACAGTCAGTGAAAGTGTTGGTGGGCTTACCTACGCACGGTGTCCAGCTGGTTGAGGAACTCGTAGACGCGGGAGTGGTAGTAGTAACACTTAGCAGCCACCAGGTCCAGAGCCCGCCGGTTCTGAGGGCCGATCTTCTGCAAGAGCTCGTCTGACACCTTCTGGGCCTACAGAGAGAAAAGTGAGGAGCTAACAACCAAGACAGGCAGTCGGGCATTAAACCAGTCATAACTTATTTCTAAGGACTATGGTATGATGGTGAGCAATGTAAAACCAAAGAGAATTCAGAGCTCAATCCAATATAAATATGTACTGTGCATGCATGAGAGAGAGAGCGTGTGAGCTCAGTCAGCCCACCTCTGTGTAGCGTTTGTTGTTCGTGAGGTAAACCACCAGGAGCAGCTGCAGGTAGGCCTCCGCCTCAGGGATCAGGGGGGTGGCAGCTGCCTTCCCTGTACGGGGCCTGAATTGGACATCTCCCTCGGTGTCCATGGGCTGGATGGATGCAATTGATGGAGGGGAGAGGGTGTGGGTAGAGGGAAAAGGAAAGACAGAACCGGACAGAAAGCGACCAAAGGAGACAGAGCGAAAAGGCCATGAGTAATAGTTCATAGCCAAGGTTTCTCAGCAATAGTAATACCACAGTCTTTTCTATCTGATACTATCTGTGCTCATCGTACCTCCTCCAGGAAGCTGAGTAGGAACTCCTTGCCGGCGGCATTGGAGGTGTAGAAGCCAGACACAGCCTTGTGCAGCACGTTGGGGTTGAGGCGGCGGCTGGTGGAGGGCAGGGCACGCAAGGCCCTCAGCACAAAGCGAGGCTCCTTGCCCGACACAGCCTTCTCTATCTGCTTTACATGCTCCTTGATGTCTGCAACCGGAGAGGGGGAGTAAGGTTATAAGGAAAGACTTATGGAAGAGTGATACAGAAAAATCTGACATTTAATTTCAGTTCTTTCACTTATCTCAAAACTGAAAATAATTTAAAATACAATGTAGTTACTGACATGGCAAGCTAGGTAGCTACAGTTGGAGATACAAAAAAGTACTGCTTTGACAGTAGTGTTTTCCAACTGACACACATTGAAGTAAACATTGCTAGCAAACTGATTAATTAACTAGCTGGCTAGCTATGACTAGGGGGTTTTGTTTTTGTTAGATACCCAGCTAGCTAGCTAACGTTAGCTACCTAGCTAGTTACTACTACAGCGAGTGAATAAAAGTCAGACCATATAGTAAACAGGCTAAGTAGGTCAGCTATCTATATTCTCTCAGTATAGCTACATTTGAACAAAATATTGCCAATTAAACCGGGCAAATAAGCTAACGTTAGCTAGTTACATTGACTAACAACTGCTTGCTAACGCTAACTAGCTAACTAAGATTAAGTACAGTAGGTAGCATAAACACGAAGCAGTTGCAATATTCAGTATCTGACATTGAGTTTGAATGTATCCTTTTCAGTATTTGTGTTAAAGCTCAGCTAACCATCTAGCTAGCTACCTTCAAGTGTGAGGGTATCAAGTTCCTTGGGTTTCTTTTCTGCAGTAGCCGAGTCTTCCTCCGGCATCTCCACATCCTGCGGCTCGGGGCCCGCATCCTTCTGTTTATCAGCTTTGGAGTCCTTGGATTTCTCGCGTCTCTTGGCTGTTGTCTCTTTCATACTGTCTGAAATGAAACGTGCAAGTAAAAGTAACAACGTAACTATCAATAAGACATGTCAAAATAAACGACGTAGAATTCACATTTATTTGACTCCATTCAACACTCACATTCGTCTCGTCGGCAGAATGACTGGCAACTATTGTGACGCGCAAAGGATTATGGGGACATACCATACTAGTTGATCCTGACAATATCGAGCAGTCAAAAGTAATAGATAGCTGATGAAAGTGATAATTTTCACTGTAACGCTACTTTTAGTACGAATTGTTGTTTTGAAGTAGATATAGAACAGGGAGATCTGTTAACAAAAATAATTTTATTAATCCAATTTAGAGAGAAATCGCATATTTTTAGGGCTCCACTAATCTTCCTTAAATAATCCAAACAATTTATGGCGAGCTGTGATGAAATCAATGATGTCTTGTAAACCTACAGTGCTTTTGCAGAGTTGTAGCCTATGTGGTCATTTATATGAAGTACATTTCTCACATTGACACATATACACTGAACAAAAACGCAACATGCAACAATTTAAAAGTTTTACTGAGTTACAGTTCATAGAAGGAAATCAGTCAATTAAAATACATTCATTAGGCTCTAATCTATGGATTTCACAATTGGGCAAGGGCACAGCCATGGGTGGGCCTGTGAGGGCATAGGCCCACCCACTTGGGAGCCAGGTCCATCCACTGGGGAGCCAGGCCCGGCCAATCAGAATGATAATTTTTCTCCCCACAAAAGGGCTTTATTACAGACAGAAATTCTCCTCAGCTCATGAAAAATGGGACCAACACTTTACATGTTGCATTTATATTTTTGATCAGTATACATCATTAGTGGGATAATTTACTTTGTGAGCCAATCCACTCACAACGGTTATGACCATTATAAAAGCGTCGGCGCACACATACAGTAATTACACTGATTGCTATTTCTACATTATTTCTTTGATCATCTGAACAGTATGATGTTCAGATGATGTTCACATGCCACACAGATCTACTGTAAAGACACCAAACCAAAGGCAAGAGATGTGCCATAAAGTCATATAATCACAACTCCCTTCACAGCCTTGAAAGAGAAAACAGAGAGGATAGATCAGGGATCGTTTGCACAAGGGGGTAAACAAGAATGTGCCGTTACCATGGAAATGGAGAAAGTGCTAGCATGCCAGCAGAGTAATGAGAGACACATCAAAGTCTGGGAGGATGGTGGGGGAGGTAGTGGAGGAGCGATGCAGCGATCCCGTCCCATGCTGTGCCATCTCCTGCCACCGTGTGGCTCTCTCTCCAAAAGGAAGGGGACATGCGATCTCACACAGACAGAGGTCCACAAACCAAAGCCTGTTCCACCCACACAAGCCCAGAGTGGCATAGGAGCCAATATGAATGTGGTGGGTGTTGTATGTGAAGAAAGGGTGTGTACCTAAACAGACTGCAAAGGGGAGACCCACTACCTGTTCAATAATATGAGCATATGTCACTTATGTACTCTGCATCCTTGAATTGTTGGCATTGTTTTCTCTCGCATGTCCTTAGGACGGTCTTTCATAATTTGACCATTTGATAATAATTGTGAAACCTTGCAACTTATAACCATATATGTGCATTTTGAAAATTCGGATAATATTAAATATTTGTATCGGGAATGTGTATACAACATCAAGTGTCATTATTGAAAGATAATGTCATCACACTTCTCAGTTTCAGTTATACTTGCTAGTTAGATTTTTTTTTTGTCTGTACAATTAATGAGCCTTCTTCTCCAACTCATAACTCTGTATATACAAAAWAAATAGTCAACGCAACATGTACGGTTTCATGAGCTGAAATAAAAGATACCAGAAATGTTCCATGTGTACAAAGAGCTTACTTCTCTAAAATGTTGTTTACATCCCTGTTAGAGATCATTTATAATTTACAAAATAATCAATCCACCTGACAGGTGTGGCATATCAAGAAACTGATTAAACAGCATGATCATTACACAGGTGCACCTTGTGCCGGTGACAATAAACAGCCACTCTAAAATGTGCCGTTTTGTCACATAACACAATGCCACCGATGTCTCAAGTTTTGAGGGAGCATGCAATTTGCATGCTGACTGCAGGAATTTCCAACAGAGCTGTTGCCAGATCATTTTATGTTAATTTCTTTACCATAAGCCAGAGGCCAACAACGTTTTAGAGAATTTGGCAGTACATCCAACCGGCCTCACAACTGCAGACCACGTGTAACCACACCAGCCCAGGACCTTCACATCCGGCTTCTTCACCTGCGGGATCGTTTGAGACCAGCCACTCGGACAGCTGATGAATCTCAGGAGATGGCCTCAAYTCCCTACAGGACAGGATCCCATCTTACTTCAAAGATGGTGTCTGGGAGAGGTTGAAGAGAACTCTAAGAATAAAACCTTGATGAAAGCCTCGCTTTGTGCTGAGGMCCTTGRGTGCCCTGCCCTCCACCAGCCGCCGCCTCAACCCCAACTTGCTGCACAAGGCTGTGTCTGGCTTCTACACCTCCAATGCCGCCGGCAAGGAGTTCCTACTCAGCTTKCTGGAGGAGGTACGATGAGCACAGATAGTATCAGATAGAAAAGACTGTGGTACTACTATTACTATTGCTGAGAAACCTTGGCTATGAACTATTACTCATGGCCTTTTTCGCTCTGTCTCCTTTGGTCGCTTTCTGTCCGGTTCTGTCTTTCCTTTTCCCTCTACCCACACCCTCTCCCCTCCATCAATTGCATCCATCCAGCCCAAGGCTCCGGTCTCTTATCGTTGTGTGGTTAGCTTCATAATGAAAAATTATATGATAGGTGAAATGAAAAACGCAATCTTTATCTCCTGACATATTGCACAAGTTGACTGCAGGTATTTACTTAAAAAGTAGCCACAAATATTCAAATGTCAAATTTATTTTTCAAATAATTAGTTTAAACAGTAAAAAAAAACATCCGTGGCTATTTCCGAACACCCTATACATGGTATACATGGTATATACAGTATAGCGCCCAAGCCTAGAGTTAGTGGTCTCAGCAGCCACGACTGAACTGTTTCACTAGCTGATGGTTGGCGTCAGCCCGTTTCACTCCCTTCCTCTTCACAGCAGTACTTAGAAGCAACTGCAGCCTCTGTAGATATTCTGATGCCCTGTCACCTTGATTTTCTTCATGAACCTGGCGAATATCTCATCACCATCCTCTACTAGTCCAGAAACTGAATCGAGTAGCTTCATGTAGGCTCTTGGGGATGCAGAGGAGCCAAGTAGCCTCATCACATCTGAAGCTGGAGGAAGCAGACTCTCCAGGATCCACCGCCCCTGTGGGTATGTAGTGGGGCAATCTTGAAACATCAGTTCAACATGCAGACACCATGTCTCAAAGTCAGCTTCACCTCGGGGCTTTGGTACTTTCCCTGAGAAGGAACGTAGCCGCTATGTTGTAGCGGTGTCACTCCTAATAATATGTTCTACCACAATGCATTGGACCTCAGGTGTGTTAATCACGTCATCGCCCTTTACCTCAGTCCTGGTTTGGGTTGTTCGCCTCCTAACTGTGGACTTCCTCATGTCTGAATGAGGGGGTAGGCGAAGTGGGGGGGTCTTTGTGAGATCATACCTTGTCTCAGCAGATCTTCTCAGTAGGGGTGTGTCGCTATCGTCAGAGTGGATACGGTCATTCCCAGAACTACTAATGTCATCTGAGTAATAAGGAGCAACTAGGGTCTGGTCAGTGGCTCGATACTCATAATGCTGCTAGTAGTTAGTTAACCTACTTCTAGAGAAATATAACCTTTGGCAATATTTTTCATGAAAAGTAAAAACAGATTATTAATGTCTGGTCAAATAATACAGTTTGCTGCTCAAAGTGTGTAACACACTATATGTAAAAAAAAGTATGTGGACACCCCTTCAAATTAGTAGATTTGTTTTTTTCAGCCACACCTGTTGCTGACAGGTGTATAAAATCAAGCCCACAGCCATGCAATCTCCATAGACAAACACTGGCACTAGAATGGCCTTACTGAAGAGCTCAGGGACTTTCAATGTGGAACCGTCATAGGATGCAACCTTTCCAACAAGTCAGTTCGTCAAATTTCTGCTCTGCTAGTGCTGTTATTGTGAAGTGGAAATGTCTAGGAGCAGCAACGGCTCAGCCGGAAAAGTGGGTTTGGCGGACGACAGGAGAACTCTACCTGTCCGAATATATAGTGCTAACTGTAAAGTTTGGTGGAGGAGGAATAAGGGTCTGGGGCTGTTTTTCATGGAACCCTGACTTCAACCCCATCGAACACCTTTTGGGATGAATTGGGACACCGACGGCGAGCCAGGCCTCATAGCCCAACATCAGTGCCCGACCTCACTAATGCTCTTGTGGCTGAATGGAAGCAAGCCCCTGCAGCAATGTTCCAACATCTAGTGGAATTCCTTCCCACAAGAGTGGAGGCTGTTATAGCCGCAAAGGGGGGACCAACTCCATATTAATGCCCATGATTTTGGAATGAGATGTTTGACGAGCAGGTGTCCACGTACTTTTGGTCATGTAGTGTATGTGCGTGTATCCTGTGTGTATAGAACAGCAATGTCACCACAATGTGTAAAGAACATAAAATGTACAACTGGGCTGCAATACCCTTAATGAAGAATAAGTTAGCTCAAGGAGGATTAATGACAGCTTCTACCCCTAAACCATAAGACTCCTGAACAGCTAATCAAAGGACTACCCAGACCCCTCTTTTATGCTGCTGCTACACTCTGTTTATAATCTATGCAGTCACTTTAACTCTACCTACATGTACATATTACCTCAATTACCTCGACTAACCGGTGCCCCCACACATACTGCTGCTGTTTAATTATTTGTTACTTGTATTTTCAAATGTTTACTTATCTATTTTTTACTTAACCCTTATATTTTTTTATTAACTTAAAGCATTGTTGGTTAAAGGACTTGTAAGTAAGCATTTCACTAAGGTCGACACCTGTTGTTTTCGGCGCATGTGACAAGTACAATTTGATTTGAGACTTGAAGCAAAAAAAACMTTATTTTGATAAATATATTCATACTATTGCATCCTTCCACAAGATATAGTCCCGACACAGAACTAGTGTTGCTTCCCAAACCGGCTGGTCGTTTGTTCTATAGACGCAATCCAGTCATTCTTTTTGTTCTGTATCTAAGGACACGACCCTGTCATTCGTTCTAAATGTTCCATTGCCATACTGGCTGGCAACATTCTTATCCATTGCTTGCTAGCTAGCCAACTACGGCTAACTTACAGTCACGTCAAAAAGTCCAGCCAGAATAACAACAGTAGCTTCTTTTGCATTTGTTTAAGCTGTTTTCTAGTGACATTTATTTGGATACATCCATAACAATGAGCTAATGAGGCGCAACTTCAGCTAAAACAATCACTTCAAATTGAAGCTGATTTGTATAAACCTTGTGTTACAAGAATTTTGTTCTCAGTTGTTCATAATACCCAATTGAATTAATTACTCAGCCTGAAACCCAGAATTTGTAAGAAACTTGTTGAAATGAATCAGGCGGAGGCCCAGCTACAATTGTCAGGAATGTTTATTTAGAGAGCTCTGCTTATCATTTCCGGTACATTGGTCTATATACCTCACATTTCGTCATAAACGTCCCTCCTCCTCTCAGATATAATGGCAACATAGTTCACAAGTCTTCTTCTCATACATTGTCTGCCACCTGTTATACAATCTACAACAAGCCCAAGGTCTCTCCCCTCCCTGGGTGGGGAGACTTCCATCCCTGTTATCAGTTTCACAGTGGTCACAAGTTGTCTGCCACAGTTCCTTGCCTACCAACAGTCCCTCTTTCTTATGGACAAACATTCTTCATCAGACAGGATATAATTCTGTTAGTTATAATTCTACGTTAAATGTAGTCATTATTCATTATTCAGTCATTATTCATAAAATTCCCATAACAATCCACACTTTGACTAAATATTATACACACGAGCACACATCTATTTTATTAGATAACAATCCACACTTTGACTAAATATTAAAAATCCCACCTCTATTTTTATTAGAAATACCTATTGTTATCCAAAATCAACCACACAAAACCAATATATGTATTTACAATGACTGTTCTAGGCCTACATCAGAATCATAACTCTTCTTATCAGGATTTTTGTTATAATCTTCATCAAAAAACAGTCTAAACATAAAAACAAGAAGGGACCTAAACATTAAAAAATGGTTTCATCCAACATAGGCTCTTCGTATGTGAAGGAGCCGGGTCCATCTACTAGGTCTGGGGACATGTATTCATCATTCCACTGGTCAGAGCTCGGAATCGGTCCATATCTCACGATCTGTAGTGTCATCGATTTCTCCAGAGTCCTGGAAATGAGACCTTTCACACCCAGAATCAAACAGCATTCACACGGAACCAAAACACTCATACAGGTGAAAGTGGSCCACAACACAGTGATTATGACAATTTTCCATTTCCCAAACATACTGTCAAACCAATATGTAAGAGAATTATCCACCCCATAGTTCTCTACCAGAGCCTTGGTTACTGATCCGCCTGGAGCTGTGTTATTTAAAAAAATAAACATACAGCCATGAACCCCAATCATTCTACATACCCGCCCTTTTCTGACAATTTACATATCGAGAGTCAGTTTATTTTACCATGCCATGATGGAGGTGTCGGATAATTGGTCAGAGAACCCCTTTACTGCATCCCCAGTCTCATTCATGAATCTCTGTTGCTTATAATAGATGTCATTAATCCAATCCACATTTTTATTTATTGTCAACCACCAATATAATGTAGTGGTTAAGTCTTCACCTATTTGATCCATAGCGTTGTATTAATCTGTAACTTCCCTGAGGATGCCAATAGCATCCATCTAAACTCCCATCCTAGTCAAAACTCCTCCTGTGCCTACTTAGCCTCCTATAACTGGCCTCTGATGACTAACTCGAACTGGTTGGACCAATAACCCCGGGGCGTAATTTCCTGACCACCCTTTTTGGTAGTTTCTATCGTATGCGTCCTTTGCTGGTACGAGCCCACCCTACATCAGTTATAGGTGCTGTGAGGTTAAGAATTGTCTCCTGTCCTTCCAAACCTAAGTTTGTCACATTAACGATTACCTTTCAGCCATTCAAATAATCTAAGTTCTCGGTGCCATTCTTGTATCTTTAACACTGGCACTCATCAGAAGTTAAAGRGCTTCAGTACTTCAWTCTGGCCAACCCAACTGTACAGTTATTTGCTTTCCTAGGGAATTGTTTAATGTTTACCTTAAATCCTACATCTCGATCTTCTTTGACTCCTTATTTTGTTAGTCACTCATCAGTGAATTATATAGTTTATCTTTTKKTTCTTATTAATGACAATGGRGTCATATAATTAGTACCGACAGGTGGTAGATTTGGATGTATCAGAAAGGTTTCAAAGACTAGGATGCAGCTCAGAGCCCCCACTCTTCCCAAAAACCGCCAACCCTCTCCTGCCCTTAGTCGGTCTGCTAGGTACCACCCCATACTCACACTTCTAGGAGCACACACAGTGATGAACGGTCGGGATAGGAAATCTTCGTTTAAGGAGGTAACCCCCGGACCCTGTTGGTTCTCGGTTCTTCTCCTAACTCTGTGTGTGATCAGCAGTGCTTATATGTGTACATGCCTTCTTGCAGTGGGTAACGTGGACCCACGTGACTCTCTCAGCTATTCTAATGGCAAAGGCGGTGGTTTAACAGAACCTGGTATGGGCCTTCCCAACGGGGCTGCTTCCCGTCTATTCTCCTCAGGGACTGGATCCACCCCCAGTCTCCTGGTTGGATTGAGTGAATCACCTTCTCCTGTCATTCACCTGTTGGACACAAAATCTTGGACATACGGGTTTTGGTTACCAGAAAGTCTTCTCATGGGTTCTGCTAGTATATCTTCAACTTCTATGTCTACTTGTTCTGGTCCCTAACTCTGGCATTTTATTTGTTCTACATGATTAGCTAAAATGTCATCCATTATTTAAAGACATATATCCTAGTAAACCACTCTAGGGATAATATCTTGACCTAATATTTTAGCTTATTTATTAAAAACATTTTATTTTTATTTTTTATTAGTAGTTCATTATCACATAGGCCACTAGGCCACGACATCTTTCCTATCCTGCCTAGGCCACTGGGCCATCAATAGGCCACTAGGCCCTCATCCCTCCGGGTTGATACCTGGCTCCGCCCATGTATCAATCTTGCTGCATCTAAACAATGACTTAGGTAAAATAGAGAGGTTCCCTTTGTGCCAAATTCCTCTTTTGTCAACATATAATTGTGTATTCTGCTGCCATAGTCCTACCATAGATCAAATCACTAAGTATCCCTGTATATAATGCAAAGTGTGGGACCCACGCCCTACAATAGTTTATCATTCCCAGAAAACTCACTGATTCTGGATCACCACAGATGCCATATATCCCTGTCAACTTTCTACTTATTTAAATAAAAATCTTCTAATGATTAAATAAAGCCAAAACGAATGCTAAACATAGCATWTGTTTTCTGTACTAATGAAATCTCTCCTTCGGGAGTCCACTGTATTTTATCTAACAATAACATGGACTAATCTTAAATCAGTCTCATCAATAATTTAATATATGTTGRATTATCTAAACAATGACTTAGGTAAGATTAGTAAATTATCCTTATGTCTGACCTTATCATGTAGGAGCGCCCCTTTCATTCTCTTTATGTCCAATTCTCCCTGGGGCGTTCGTTCATGTATATCCTGTATCAATTCTCTGTCAAGTGTCTTATCTACTTTAAGAGTTATCTGTGCTGCTTTGTATGGTCTTAGATATATATGTGCTTGTCTATGTAAACAGTAACCTTTCTCTCCTTTCTTATTTCACAGGCACTGGTCAATGCTACTATTTCGGCCTGCTGTGTCGAATAATTTCTGGGCAATGTTTCCGTGTTTAATACCTTAGTTACTGAAACCAACTARGTTTTCATACCCCTTTTGTCTCCACTCAGTACTGTTATCTACCCATTCTGCGTCACTCCTATCTTGCTCATTTCCTGGCCCCCCTTTTCCACCTTCTCTTCTCTGCTCTCAAACCTTCAAGGTCTCAGCAGTGCGGGGAGGGCTCCTCCGTCTGCCCTTTCTCCTATCTGTCTGTCGCACTTTCTCATAACAYTCTGTCAATTATATGGGTTGTTGCCAAATCTTGACTAAGTGTCTCACTGTCTGAACTCATAGATTTTTGGAAAAATGACCTGTCTATGGTGGCCATCTTCAAAGTAATTACATAGGTTGATTAAGGTTATCTCTGTGTTCTCAATAATTCGGAATCACCACAGATGTCATATATCCCTGTCCTGTTGGCCTGGATTATGTTCTAAATACTTAACATAAYTCTACCGTTAATCCAAGGCTATGCCTTTTCTTTCTTCTCATTMGTTCAAATTACAACTATGTCKAAGAACTATAAACTCATTCATAATTATCAATTACTCAATTTACCTTAAAATCAGTATCACAAATGAAGACAATGAAGCATTCCTTTTCCCAGAAAAAACACTTTGTCAGACTACCCGGACTCAGAYATCCAACCATTGACTACAAACAAAACCTAATAATCATTCCATTGTACTCCTTCCAATCATTAGTTTTAAATTTCCTCAATGGTCATATGTGAAACCCATTCAGTCCGTTTGCAGACAGTCWCCCAAAATTCTTAATAGGAATATCCTGCCATTAGATACCCACAACTGTGATTAACGTGCACTGTCCCTTTAAAATAAAATTAACTAACCTGSAATCCCCTTTACCGACCGGACATGGTTCCACATAATGGAAACAGATTATAATGTTTAGAATACGTTAACTTCTTGTTCAAATTCACTGGTGTTACCTAAACAATCAAACCAAAAATTTATTACCGGGAACTATCACAAAACTTTTACGATTAAACTATTCAGACCTCCCTCTCTTACAGCCAAATATAGCCCAGTGAGCCACACCAACCAATGATGCCCACCTAGCAATTTTGTTGCTAGATTTAGCATCTTTTCAGACTACCCTGACAAATTTAGCTACTTTTTGAAAATGTATTTGGAACTTTTAGCAACTTTTTGAAAAGTGACTCAAAGCTATAATGCACGCATTTTCCCTCTAAATGACACAAACAATTTTCTCTGTCCCACCCTCAGTCACAACCTCATTGTCTGGCTGCACAAGTGCATTGTGARTGACGTCAGCAGCAGGCGCTRAGCCCGTGCCCAGGCATCAGCAATTTCAGCGAATTGCAAATCATTGTTGGCTGACTGCAGCAGCAGTAGTACGGGTTCGACAAGCCAAACCCAAGGAATATAGTTGGTCACGAATGTTTGATCTTGAACAGAACTTACAACATCAATCAACATCTCTCAATCAAAATTGTACTGCCAGCAGTACAGAAAAGAGTGGGAGTCTGTATCCGAACCACTGTCAAATCATTTTGAGTAACGTTATTGTGTATTCTACGTAATAACACAGTTTTACGTTATTACGCAAACATACCCCCTACTCAAATTGAGCTCCGCTTTAAGTCTATTGCAAGAGCAACACCAAACCTTCCAACTTTCTCTACTCCAAAATGTAAAAGTACCACGTATTTTGCTAAATTTATAACGTATGTCAGTCAATCCATAAGAATGAAAACATTCGATGGGCACAGCTTTATCGTATCTCTCCGTTATTATTCATAATTCATCAGGTTTAGGTAACTGTCTCTTCTATGATTCAGCATTTTAAATACGACTCCAGTCTCAATACATTATTCCATCAGATCATTTAGGCAACATAACGTATTACATCGAAATCGCCTCGCTATTATTTTGAATGACTTAGTCTTTCAATTTAACCTAAACAAGCTATTAAAACGTTCAGTTTATATCTTAAACAAACACTAACAACCGTATCTTTCCGGGCAAAACCTATAAATAGTTAAATTACAATCATAATGAATTCTAGTCTATTGGTGCATAGGCTGAGCTACGAACCCGAGTCTCACGCGTTGTAGGCAAAAGTTTTACCGCTGAACCACCATCCCTATTGSAATGACYGAGCRTCCCCGTASACAACCCTATTATTATATTTGTCTGTAGTCGCAAACTCTGGTACAGAGACAATTTCCCAGAAAATATCCCTAATTTAAAGGTCCAAGCTTTTCCCCAGCAAGGATATTCCTTACTCTCTCTCTCTCGTTGTCTCTGTATTTACAGCCCACTGTAAAACTACCGCTGCCCCCTGTCCTGGGGTCCCGTCTCCTTTTACAGCCGCCCAATCCTTTCCTACTGACCTTTTTCTGTCTCATCTCCATATCTCTTATGTATCTACTTTTGTGATCTATATGTGTGCTTTTTTTTACCGTTATCCAATTGCTATAGTTTTGTCCTGCACAATCTATGTGTGTTTTTCTTTATGCTCACAATCTATGTGTATGTATTTCTATGATCTATTCTTACACTCTAGGTGTATGGATATCTAAGATCTATGTATGTGCTGTTTACCGTTACCTAATTACTTATAGTTGTTATCACAATCTATGTGTGTGGCTCTTTAATTCTGATTAAATTACTCCTATGTGTGTCTCACTATTGGTGTGTATGTTGCCATCTCTTAACCTGTGTGCTTTTCCTTTCTTGAAACTTTATCTATAGTGGTGTCGATCGGACATTAGGTCTCACCGTTTACAACCTATAAGCTATTTTCCAGGGGTGATAAATCCTTAGCCAGCAGCCTATTTTTTGGTTGTTGCTTGTTCTTTTTACGTCATTATCTCGTATCTCACTCCGCTATATTAGGTTTCCCTTCCTTTCTCCATTTTTGGACTTTATTTCAGTCTTGAATAGGTTAAGTTATCTTGTTCGCATAGAATCAACTTCCTTTCTCACCAAGCCTAGTTTATATCCACACCTGTTTTAATATATCTATCGCTACTTTTCATAGTCTCAGACTACTTCCCYTATACAGATAGACTATTTAGGTATTAGGACTTTATTTAGGTATGTCTTTTGAATGGGGTCTATGGCTAGTTTATGCCAGTTAACCATAAGTTATCCTATTTGTACAAAACGACCGTCCTATCTAACAACACTTATTTAATATCCCTACTTAACAAACCTTGCAGATCCCGTCACCGTCTCTGCCYACCTTAGGTATATACCGGCCTGTTATGGAACCCCAATGTCAYGGGACAGGTCTTTAATTTACGGGTCAATGACCCGCCCGTGCACGGTATTACGGCGTGGTACCTTCGGACGGCAGGGACAGATATTGAGTTCCGGCTTCGAAGGACCAATTGTTACAAGAATTTTGTTCTCAGTTGTTCATAATACCCAATTGAATTAATTACTCAGCCTGAAACTCAGAATTTGTAAGAAACTGGTTGAAATGAATCAGCCCAGCTACAATTTTCAGGAATGTTTATTTAGAGAGCTSTGCTTATCATTTCCGYTACATTGGTCTATATACCTCACATTTCGTCATAAARGTCKCTCCTCCTCTCAGATARAATGGCAACATAGTTCACAAGTCTTCTTCTCATACATTGTCTGCCACCTGTTATACAATCTACWACAAGCCCAAGGTCTCTCCCCTCCCTGGGTGGGGAGACTTCCATCCCTGTTATCAGTTTCACAGTGGTCACAAGTTGTCTGCCACAGTTCCTTGCCTACRAACAGTCCCTCTTTCTTATGGACWAACATTCTTCATCAGACAGGATATAATTCTGTTAGATATAATTCTACGTTTAGTCATTATTCATAAAATTCCCATAACACCTTGCTGTTTGTCTCTCCGACATTTGCAACATTGTTTCAATATAAACATTTGATCTCAAGTTGTCACATAGTAATAAACCAGTTGGGAGTTGGGATTAGACAGACAGGCAGCATTTCTCAGCCAGTCGAAATCATGAATGAGCATCATTTTTATGGATAGTGTATTGCTTATAAACTGGGTGGTTCGAGCCCTGAATGCTGATTGGCTGACAGCCATGGTATATCAGACTGTCTACCACGGGTATGACAGACATTCATTTTTACTGCTCTAATTATGTTGGTAAGGAGTTTATAATAGCAATAAGGCACCTCGGGGGTTTGTGGTATATGGTCAATATACCACGGCTAAGGGCTGTAGTGCTTAAGAACAGCCCTGAGCCGTGGTATATTTGCCACATACCACAGCCACTCGGGCCTTATTGCTTTAAAATACACTGTCTGGAATGCGGTTTTAACCAATCAGCATTCAGGATTAGACCCACCCATTGTATAATACAGCACAATCAAGTGCACATACAGTTATCATTCAAGTCGTCATTCTACACAGGCAGGACCACCTTGCAGTAGCCCATCCGGACACCTGATATACACCTGATCCAGAGCAGGCCAGAGAAGCAGGGAGTTGGTGGAGACAGAGCATGCTCCATTAGATTGGATGGATGTGTGACACCCTATCCGGAATGGCCTGTGTCTCATTACCTGATGGGGAAATGCTCTCCCCTCTACAAATGTAACACTTGGATCAACTGTAAACTCTATGAAGAGAACAATAGCAACGCATTAATACATTGCCAGTCCACACGTGCACATTTGACATGATTTTGGCAAGGATAACAAGTACGATACATGCAGCATTAATGGAACAAGGTTTTAATATTGTGGTAGGCACCCACTGCCAATTCTTAATACAATACCACTGATGTGGTGTTTTCTTGCAATGAGGTAGGTAGTGTTACAACCTGGCTCAAGATTGTAACAAACAATGGGAAACCACACACTGGGTAAAGGAATAACAAATTAATTTATTCCATAAATAAAGTAAGCACTCACAACAATAATCAGATGAGGCATGACGGTTATAAATGAGGTGTCAACTGCCAAAACCACAAACTAAACAACCAAAGAGATGCATGGAGAGAGGAATCTCTAGCTGAATGGGGAAAACAGTGGCTTTATGCCACAGCTGAGCTGTCGCAGGTGTGTCCCATCAGCACTGATTGACTCTCCCAGCTCCGCCCACCTCTCCTACTCCGCCCACCAATGTCCTGCAGGAAGTAAGCACAGCAAAACCCAGTAGACAGAGCGGGGAGAGGCCGTCACAGTAGGTTAGGTTAACCCATTGAATTGTTGCATATAGTGTGCAACTTTCTTTCTCTCTCTATATATATATATATGTTTTTATTTTTTGCTGCTTACTCATGGTTAGTCAGCCCCTTCACAAACATGTGTGTGTGTGTGTCAGTTCATGCTTTTCACTAGGAAATTGCAGTGAGTGACAGCCTTCATTCAATTCCCCTTCCCATACCTTTTACAAGAAAGGCAATCCATCCTTTACTATTACTAATCATGCCACTTTCACAAAAACCTAACGCTGCAAGTAGACAAACTATTATTTTGTAATCATTTGCGGAACCAAAATTAAATTACTACCAATTTGAGGATATTCAGCTGCTTCAGGCGAAATTAGAATTGAATTGCTAAGTGGCTGGCTAGCCCTACACTACACTGGCCCTTCTGATTAGTTTAGCTATTTTACCTGTATCTATCAAAGAGGATGGAATGCCACAGACTAGAACAGCAGCTACCACAGTGTGTGGGAAGTGTGGACCAAGCTCATTATTACACAGACCTGTCATTATACCATCACACACAAAACCTGAGAGCTGTAGCCTTGAGTCTGCAGCTCTACCATGCAGTAAATACAACATTCAGTCTAAATGCAAGGCTGAGAGAGAGAGGGAGAGAGAGAGAGAGAGGGAGAGAGGGAGAGAGAGATGAGGTCAGAGCGCTCATCCATTCAGTAATTGTAGGTGGACAGAATAGATTATGGGAGGCCTTAGCCAAGGCTGGGTGTTACCCTTGATTCCGTTTTCAAGACTTGCTCCTTCTTCGTTGGCTAGGGAACAATGTAAGTATAACATCAATCTAGGCTAAAGCATGGCATTAGTGATGTGGGGACAAAGTGGCCTCGCTTACCAGCTGGAGTGGGTTTTGTTCTGCAGGAGACTGTGGCAGGATATGATTTGGCTCCTGCGGTCGGCCAAGCTCCCAGTGGTGACACRGCCCCAGGCAAGGTTACCCATTTAGAGGGTGGGTACGCACGCACACAGGCACACATACACACCCACCATACATGTGCGCGCACACACACACACATGCACGCACGCACGCACACACACTTTCAGTTTAAATCACACACACTCATTCCTTGAAGCTCACATCATAAATAAAGAACAAGCTGTATTTTGACATGCAATCTCCCAATACAAACACCATCAAAGACAAGTTCCATCAAAGACATTAACACCACAAATACACAGACATTCATGAAAGCCTATGATGTACAGGCTCTGAGGTAATACACACAAACAGTTCATCTCGGACAACAGCACGTACAGAATCAGTGCCACTCAGAACACCAACGGAGAGAGCGTAAACGCACGCACGCACGCACACACACACACACACACACAGGTTTGCCGCCCCACTGACTGCACCACACGGACTGGATGCAGGTGTTCATGCTGCTAGCTAGTCAGTGGGATAACAAGGGGCTTTAGGAATGCATCTGAAGAAATAAGATAATGCTGCATCAAGCATGGAGCCCCTTCACAACTCCCACAGAGACAGTTCCTTTCAGAGAATTATATATTTTTATATATATATATTTTAAAACCTTTGATGCAACATAATATCATACACAGCTGGAGATTGAAATTAGATGCAATTAGTGGACTTGCTTACAGAGGTGAAATCAAGCAAACAGAACACAAAAGCAATTTAGGAAATGAGGGAGACAGAGGACAAAAGTTATGAGATCTAATCAGGAGCTGCAAACCGAAGCGTCATTCTCTCTGCTTCGTACTATCTTCCTTTTGTAAACAATGGAGCGAGTGTTGCATTGCAGAAGTAATCAGTGAAACTCCAAAGCTCATTCAGGGAGATGGACTAAGAGGACTTGTTCCCTTCACCTGCAATTAACCAGCTGGGGAGGAGAGAGTTTTGTAACTCTGAAAGGGTTGGATATGAGCTCAGAAGCAGTGTGTGTGTGTGTGTGTGTGTGTGTGTGTGTGTGTGTTCCTATACCCATCTTCTACTTTTCAGGAGTATGAGCTATTCGCCTAACACAATGCAAATGAGTCCTCAATTCTTATTAAACAACAATACCTTCCAATTGACTACAGTAGGTCTAACTACAAGACAATGAGCCACTTTACACTTTACAATCAAAAGCAGTCAGGAAATGTCTTAATTTCCCAGAGGACACAGCATTTAAAAATGAAGGTAGGAAATTTGCATTTCCTTCTCCTGAGAGAAAGCCTTCTCACTTAATACAGGGTGTAACTGAGGAGCAGAGCAATGACTCTGGTTTCAGTCACAGTGGTGACAGGGATGTTCTCAGACACCTGGACACTGTTTGAATGTCACCTATCAAGCATGCCTTACATCCAGGAGAGAGAGTGAGAGGGAATGTGTGTGTGTGTGTAATAATGTTCAGCTGAGAGGCTAGACTACCAATATGATAATGTTCAGCAGTAGGCTATACACTCTTATAAACTGGGTGGTTTGAGCCTTGAATGCTGATTGGCTGAAAGCCGTGGTATATCAGACCGTACACCACGGGTATGACAAAACATTTATTTTTACTGCTTTAATTACTTTGGTAACCAGTTTATAATAGCAATAAGGCTCCTCGGGAGTTTGTGATATATGGCCAATATACCACYGCTAAGGGCTGTGTCCAGGCGCGTTGCGTCGTGCTTAAGGATAGCCCTTATCCCTGGTATATTGGCCATATACCAAACCCCCTCATGCCTTATTGCGTAAATAGCACCCATGTACAAACATTCTCCTATTACAGTATGTATGGTAATGTGAGTGAGTGCATTTGTCCATGCAAATAAACACATGCTAATGAGGGTAATGTATCTGAGTCTGGTAAGGCTCATGACTGACATTTTTAAGATTGAACAGGCTATTATGTTAACTATATTTATTTGTGTGTGTGTGTGCGAACGACCTTCAGGGTTCAGCATCAGGTTGGTGGTGTATACGTCCCCATGGTCATTAAAGACCTCAGGATGACAGACAAACGCAAGGGAGAGAGAGGTTACCCCCATCTTCCCATCCTCCACGAATGAGCACTTAAGACAGACAGAAAGCAGACAGACTGTGGCTAGATACTGTACCAGGGTCAGAGGGCAGGGTTTTAATAGTTCCAGTAGGACAGGAAAACACCATTCTGTGTTTGTTCCCATCCTACGTCATGTGGCCAGGGGTGATCCCATTGCCCAGTTTCCAAACGTTGAGCAAGGCTCAAATCCATCATTTTAATTTCAGCCTGAGGGTGTGAAGTTTTACCGTGTGCTTTGTGGCCATTAGTCATGTTTGTGTGTGTGTGTGTGTGTGTGTGACAGAAGCCATATTTAGTGCAGTCTGTCCCTAAAGCAGATGAATAATTCTAAAAGACATACCTGTTAGTGAGATCAAAAGAATTCATGAGGCTTGGAGGAAATTGAAATAAGACTTCAGACAGTGAACTCTTTCTTATAAAATTACTTTTTGGACCCACTGATTGAAGTTGCGCACTTCATATTTCTAAACTAGTTTTGCCATCGTGCACTACGGTCTGTCAAATATCACGATTCAATATAATCAACACATTGTTCACTTAAAATGAATGAAAATGTGATATGTTCAGGCAGACTTAGTGTGAAATTAAACATTACATGCAATACAACTGTGAATAAATATGGTATTGTGGCCAAAATAAAAATGAAGGAGCATTTCATGATTTTATTCTTTCTGGTAAAAGGTTTGACGATTACATGGGGTTGTCATCCAGAAAATAAAGATCCAACATTCAATYAGTGCAGCTGCTGGAAYAACAATGCCGTCTCTGTTAAACTGCCAAGCACAGTATTATGACTAATATGGAGACATTTTATGACGTCATGCATTCCTGAATAACAACAAAACGGTGCCCTCGGCAGTCCATTGTGAAATAGTTATGCACTTGACAAACGTTCAATACCTCGTTGGAATTAAATCATTTTCAAATACAGAGTATCTTACATAAAGACCGAGACTGATTGGCAAGTACATTTTGAATATTCACAAATGTGTAAAATAATTCCTTGTTTCGTATAACAAACAGCTATGTGAGAAAAAAAATTGAATTTAATGGCCTTCATTTATCAAAGAGTGTGAATTTGTTTGAATGAAAATGTTACCGTGAGGTATTGTGTTTCCAGTGGATTACTTGTGATGAACAGGTTGAAAACTTGTACAGTACACTAGTATCCCGGTCTATTTCCAAGTTTGGGCATTTCCTTTTTTGATCCTTTTGAGGTGTTTGGCTGTTATTTCCTTTGTCTCCACCTGACTTAGGTAAATATATGTCAAATACTTTCAAATACTACAGGCTCGCTTGATTTAGCTTACCGACTACAATAGAATAGTCCCAAAGGTGCAAACTACCTCCTAGCACAACAATTAAGCTCAATCAAGCACATTTTCAGAATGTGAAAGTACTTGACAAAATGCATTTGACCCAGGTCTGGTATTTTACTTCTCACACCACTGTGCTGAGTGTAGAGGACTCCTCTGGTCTGTCCAGTTTGCTGGGAAGGGACTTGAGGTACTCCAGGTGTCTCCGTGCGTCTTCCTGGTTGTGCCTGACGTAATACACCAGGTAGGAGATGACCATGGCGAACCAGCCGAACATGGTCACCAGCATGGCCACGTCCGTGGTCCTCTTGAGCCCTGCGCACAGGTCCAGGTCGGCCGCCACCATGARGAAGGGCACCCCTGTATCTACGCCYACGTCCTTGGGCTCCGAAGTGTGGCACACCACGCCAGCCAGTGAMYCCGGWTCCAGGTCCAGCCGAGGCATAGCCACCTGGAGGCGGCAGTCACAGTGCCAGGGGTTGTGGGTGAGGTTGGCCTGGGCCCTCAGGCCCCCCAGGACCTCTGGCTCCAGGGTGGTCAGTCTGTTAGAGGACAGATCCAGGCTCCTGAGAGAGGGGACCAGACCCCGGAAGGCCCCCGGTTCCATCTGAGTTAGCTCATTGTGGGAGAGGTCCAGCTCGTTGAGCAAAGGAAGCCCCGCAAAGGCGTTGGCGGGGATGGTGGTGAGGAGGTTACCGTCCAGGTAAAGTCGGCGGGTGTCGTTAGGCAGGTCATGCGGCACCTCCGCCAGGCGCATGTTGCTGCAGCGCACCACCCTCCCGCCGTCTGCCGACTCGGAGCAGTAGCAGCTCTCGGAGCAGCCGGTGTTCGCCCCGTGGAGGCCCGCGGTGGTGGAGCTGAGTGCCAGGCTATGCAGCAGCAGGCATGCCACCAAGGAGTGGCACAGCAGCCATTCTGCCAGCAGCGGCATGGTGGGATACAGGCATACCCTCCTAGAAGTACACAGCCCCTGGACCATTAGCCAAGACAACCCTGCATAGGTCACAGCTTCACCAACCAGCCGGCCTGAGAGACAATGAGGAAAAATGTCAGGGAGAAAATAATGGAGAAAAGGAACGAGGACAACAAGTGATTGCAAATGACACTAATATCAGTGTGGCAGAAGCAACACAGAACCATCTCTGTGTGAGTAATCCTAATAGCCATACAAGTGCCACGTGTTATTTTTAACCKACTTTGATCCTGACTGGGCTAATTGTAATGAATTGGCACTTGTGTCTTGACGAACAGAAAATGACAAAACACAGCTGTAGTGTAGAGGAGGAGTGGGATAGAGATCAGCGACGCCGTCATCCGTGCATACAGATTACAGAGAAGGTGCTTCCTGCCAGTGCTGTGATGGAAGATGGAACTCTCATTGATTGGCATGTTTTTTCTCTCTTGTCCTACTTCAACGTTGCCGTGGAGTGACTTGGCATTACCACAATCCTGCTCTGATTCAGTGGAACTAGGGAGATTGACGCTCAAAAGATATATGGTCATGGTTATTTCAGATGGCAAAGTACTGTCAGCCTCTAATGGATTCAGAGTGAATATCTCTGGGCCTCTAGCACCTACCGTACAGCACCAACTCTGTTTGGATGTAGGCTATAGGCTACATTCAATCAGATGCGCCTTAACCTTTGATAACCGACAACTGCATAGCAGTATTATTGTTTTATGTAGGCAATGTCGGAGGTGGAACTGTGTTGGAGCTGTCCAATCAGCAAGCGGCTCCAGGCGACTATAGCGGYCATTGCCATTGGATGCACTGAGTTGCATTAGTAGAAATCCTATGCAAGTTCGACCAATGTGTGTGTTGTAATCGACAAATCGATTAGGCTGATATCAAACCCTTATTGATTAATTGAATGAGTGTCACTTTCTCGTTCTGAACTTCTAACACGGCGGGTGGGACTTAAGGACAGGTGTGGTTTCGTGACAATGACGACAAGGGCAGCCGCTCACCGATTCGACAGCGCCAACGCAGTTGCACCTCCAACATCGGCTAAAGAAAAGCAATAAAACTGCTATGCAGTTGTCGGTTACCGCGAGTTAAGGGCTCTATTCAATCTGTGTCGTTGAAGCGTTCCAGATTGTMGCGATAGAAAAGTAAAGGTCATTTCCGATTGGCCGACATATGCACATTGACCGTGAATGCAGTCTCCGCTAACACGGGAACTTTTCAATAGAGCCCTAATGCTGGAACTAATTGAATCTAGGCCTAAGTCTGTTTGGATGTAGGATGTAGGCTATATCTGCAACGGTAAGTAGGTAATCTTTGGTCCATTTAGTGTAAGTTCCTTTTGGGTCAATCAATGTAATGTTTCCGGGCCCATCAGTACTGTGCCCGACTCAGGTAATAGACTCTGGAGCAGCGCTGTCTGAGGCAGGCTGAGGCGCAGTAAATGCCACAGTCCAGTATCGTCTTACTAATCCTCTCTAAAGGCCACATAGAATGTGTTTCTCCACTGACACAAAACCCCAGAGAAAGTGTATGAGTTGGACTGGACGCTCACAGTTTCACAACTGTAGCCTAGAGCGGGTTTCACAAACTCGGTCCTGAGGACTCCCTGGGTGCACGTTTAGGTTTTTGCCCTACACAGCGAATTCAAATAATCAAAGCTCGATGAGAACAGTTACAGTACATTATGCCTGTACGCAACAGGCAGATCTGACGGGATATAAAGTTAGGAAAACCCTGGCCTAAACCTTAAGAGAGCTCTTATTCGTCGTAGGTTGGTTTTATGGATTCGTGCTTTTTCAGAATTGTAAATCTTGCACATTAAAATGGAAACATATATTCCTCCTGGAGTATTCACCCATTTACAAAACCAGCTGAGTCAAAGAAAAGACTGATAACCGAAAAGACATAAAACAGTAACTGGCATCTTTATATCRAACATGGCTCCCATCCAATCAGATTGGCCTGTTGCATAGGGGCATAATGTACTGTAACATAATGTACTGTAACATAATGTACTGTTCGTTCAGTTTCTGGGAAATGAGCTCTATCTGACCAGACAGACTCRACTTAGGCTGTTTTACAAATGACATAATCTAAGAGCGGCTCTTAAATTCACATTACGAAAGGCAGCACGTCTCAATATGAAGGATTGTGTCTCTTGTGTGTCTTCTCAGAGTCAGGGTGAGGGATGGCCGAGTGTCTGGGAGGCCTGAGTGGACCATATAACAARCGTATTAGTGGTGCCTGTCACAGCATGTCATCGTGATACAGTAAGTTTCCCTGTCTGAGTTGATCAGAAGAAGTCTGGTTTATTAGGGTTCTGCTGAATGCATAAGGAGGAGAGGGGCACAACCTAATAAAGAAAATGACGAGAGGCTAAACATAGCATCATTAACTTGACAACCACTAATTCCAAACGATACAGAACCCCAATTATCTAAGTGGAATGGATTGATACACTGTGTGACTGTACTATAGTGTGTGTACTACAGTGTGCGACTGTGTGTATGTGTGTGACCGAGAGTAGACTCAGTACTTTATTTACTCAGTTACATCCGTTTTTTTCCTAACGACTTAGCATTATATAGGCCAAGAGAGTATCGAAAACAAATGTTGCAGCTCTGCCATGCCACCAATGTGCTGGTCCCAATTGACTAACTCTCTCAGTTACTTACGAGTCCTGCAATAAGATACTGATTTACCACTGTATAAACTGTTAAAGTATAGTAAAAATACAGCCGAACCACAGGGCCTGGTGTACAATGTGCACTCACTGTCTGACTACAAGAATAACATTTGAATGCATTAGATTAGACTATCCTCCCAGTAAGTGATATGGGGGAACTTGGAATTATCGAGCGAAGGAAGGCCTCATGATGTTATCCTCTATTGATTCCTCCCTCCTCCTCCTCCTCCTCCTCCTCCTCCTCAGTGCAGTGATGGATATTCTCTAGTCATTGGTTTGACGTTCACATGGTTAACCTTTGTGCAATAGAAGAACCTGTCTCACGAGGCTTGCCGCTGCGAGCAGGGCTTACACAGTCAGAAACCCCTTTTCCACAGTGGACACAGCCTAGAAGTGTTATTGTAGGAATACTGGGAGAAGAAAAACAATATTCAGCTTGGTCCTAGTACATGATGCACGGACCCTCTACCCAAATGAGGGTTATTATAGCTGTGCAGTTACCAACTTTGGCTAAAGTATCTCTAATCTTCTGTTATGCATGTGAATTAGTTTCTCTGAATCCGTTCTTATTTAAAGTTCKTMTCAGCCGGACTGCCAGACATCACACAAAATCCCTTGCAGACAAAGTTCTAATACATTCAACTATTCAAAATGTGGGAACTTTATAAATCAKATATTGATATGGCACATATGAATGTACATAATCAAATATTAATGTACACAAAGGTAGGCCTACATTTACATGTCATTACTCTCCACAACATTAAGGCTAAATTGATGCATTCTGAATGTGCCAAAGGAATGAACCTTTGGCACATACAGTAGACTATTATGAATTCATTAGGCCACTGACCTAAATTGGAAGTTATGGATACCGCACATAAGTGATTAATGAGGAATATTGATATGTAGTTTACAAAATAATATCATATACCCCTTGAGATATGATAATGTAAGCTGCACCTCAATATTCCATCATGACAATGAAAAATGAAAAGGTCCCCAACAATAACGCAATACAATGTTTCAGACAACACGATTCCATATTTCTCAATGCAATATAACGTTACTCCTCCATGAAACTTTTGCTTCTTATGTATAAAGGACATATGCATTCATTCTATCATCAGATGTAAATGTAAGGCTGGCAAACATAAGAGCTTTCTTACCACTTCAGTTTTTGTTGTCCGGGAGGAGATCATTTGTCAGTACAGCATGCTTCACAGAACAGCGTCCATATCTCAGCTGCGATTACAGTACTCGCGAGCAATGCAGCGCAGCCCGAGAATCCGCGTCAAAAGCCCAATGGACTGGAGTCTGCTTACCAACATTCAATACCGATGGTTGTTGCCTCTCCYCTCCCCGCTATCTAGTTGTTGAAGAAATTAACACGACTGTAAATACAAAGAGGGGCACAGGGGAAATGGTCCCTTACCAAACCGTAACCTATTCTTGTCGGCTTAAATTGGAATATGAGCCGTCAAACGCAGGCACAGGGGCGTCGAAGCATCGCATCTCCTCACAACACATACACCGCCTGCTACAGTACATGGCTATTTGTTACTGCTGCGCTGTGCCCGTGAACCCACGTCGTGATTTCTTAGAGGCAGGAAACCTTTCCATGATTAATGTCATGCATAGCCTTCAAGGGAAGTGTGTAAAGGCTGAGAAAGCTAAAAATGTCCGGCGCTTAATTACGTTTCCCTAACAATTATCCGAGCAATACAATAGCCTATGGTCACATGGGAAGTAGGCTGCTAATGACTAATTAGTAATTGCTAATGGGGGGTTCCTAGCTGTTCGTCTCAGAGATAACAAGAATCTACAAAATGCTGACCTACCAAACTATAGACCATCTCTGTGTGCTTCCAAGTAGACATTCACATTTAGGAACAAAAGGTGCGATCTAGAACATAAAAGGGTTATTTGGCTGTCCCATAGTTCTAGGTAGAACCTGTTCCACAGAAGGTTCTACATGGAACCAAAAAGGGGTCTACCTGGAACCAAAAAGGGTTCTCCCATGGGGACAGCCAAAAACCGTTTCGGAAACCTTTTTTCTATTAGTGTAGGCCTCAGTCCATATGCAATGAGTGCTTCTTCAAACTGGACACTAAATGCAATATAGAATGTTATTGAATAGTTTGGAGTAGGCCTTGTCTCCAAGGAATGCTCCTTGGAGCCATGGAGCCAGATGCTGATGACAGGTTGCCCTATGCTGGGCTGCTGGCATCAACACCCCCAGCTTGGAGAACTGGGTTCAGATGACGGGGCCTTCAGTTGGTGGTGGTGGGAATGCGGAAGGTCGTTGGAAGACTGCTGCTGCAAAACAGCAAGTGAGAGACACAAAGGGTGAGTTGACATATAGAGTGGGTGGAACACATATTTGATACACTGCCGATTTTGCAGGTTTTCCTACTTACAAAGCATGTAGAGGTCTGTAATTTTTATCATAGGTACACTTCAACTGTGAGAGACGGAATCTAAAACAAAAATCCAGAAAATCACATTGTATGATTTTTAAGTAATTAATTTGCATGTGAATAAATCGACCTTCAGCCACACTGTCTGTCAGCCTTCGTAAAATAGGCCTAAAGAGTCCAGTTGTAGGCTAAGCAAAGACTCTGTTCTCAAAGGCTATGATCTCCAAGAGAGAGCAACATGCCTGATGTCTGATATGGCTGAAAWAGAAGGAGGAATCTCCAAAACGTAGAAGAATTGAAAATGTGTTTACGGAGGACATCCATTAAGTAGAGTGGAGAAGAGAGATGGATAGAGAGAGAAGACTCACTTGCACCTTTCTCAATGAACAGGAAAAAAAATAGAAATGAGGATAAAAAATGATTTAATGGAGCTTTTCTTACTTAGRGAGAAAATAGACAGAAGCGTGACTAAAGGAAGGTTAGCGCCAATATAGTAAGTCGCTCTGGATAAGAGCGTCTGCTAAATGACTTAAATGTAAATGTAAATATAATTCAATTAAATAAGGAGTGCAGATGTACAGAGTAGCAAGACAATAATATATTTGAAGGTGCTGAAAACAACGTCAGAAGAGAGGGTGTGAAAGGCAGGGAAGGAGGGGGAGGAAGGGAAAGAGGGAGAGAGAAGAGTGTCTTGAGGAAAATGGAACAAGGGAGAGGGGAGGGGGGATGGAGAGAGCTGTCAAATTCTTACTTGCTTCCTCAATCATTGTTGAGGAAGCACTCCTCATTGGAGGAGGCGGCCCGGGGAAGGGACCTTAAATCCTCTTCACTAATGCAAGGATATGATAGCTAGCCTGTTTTGCTAGCKCAGACTGAAATATGTTCCGGMATTCTTCCGATGGCATTGAGGAGTACACCACATCAGTCACTGGCTTCATCAATAAGTGCATCGATGACGTCGTCCCCACAGTGACTGTARGTACATACCCCAACCAGAAGCCATGGATTACAGGCAACATCATCACTGAGCTAAAGGGTAGAGCTGCCGCTTTCAAGGAGCGGGACTCTAACTCGGAAGTTTATAAGAAATCCCMCTATGCCCTCCAACCATCAAACAGGCAAAGCATCAATACAGGACTAAGATCCAATRGTACTACACCGGCTCCGATGCTCGTCGTATGTGGCAGGATTTTGCAAACTATTACAGACTACAAAGGGAATCACAGCCGAGAGCTGGCCAGTGACATGAGCCTACCAGACGAGCTAAATAACGTCTATGCTTGCTCAGGGCAAGTAACACCGAAACAGTCATGAGAGCATCAGCTGTTCCGGATGACTGTGTGATCCCGCTCTTCACAGCCGATGAGAGTAAGATCTTTAAACAGGCCAAGTCTAGGACCAAGAGGCTTCTAAACAGCTTCTATCCTCAAGCCATAAGTCTCCTAAACATCTAATCAAATGGCTACCCAAAAATTCTGGGTAGCCATTTGATTAGATGTTTAGGAGACTTATGGCTTGAGGATAGAAGCTGTAGAAGCCCCCCACACACACACATTCCTTACGCTGCTGCTACTCTCTGTTATTATCTATGCATAGTCACTTTAATAACTCTACCTACATGTACATATTACCTCAATTACCTCGTCTAACCGGTACCCCCACATATGACTCTCGTACCGGTACCCCCTGTATATAGRTTCGCTATTGTTATTTTACTGCTGCTCTTTAATTACTGGTTACTTTTATTTCTTCTTTTTTTTCAGGTATTTTTCTTAAAACTGCATTGTTGGTTTAAGGGCTTGTAAGTAAGCATTTCACTGTAAGGTTGTAATACCTGTTGTATTCGGCGCATGTGACAAATACAATTTGATTTGATAGTAACATTTTCCAATCCTTGTTTCCTCAATTCCTCTTAAAGCTCATTGGAGGAGGAGGCCCGGAGGAGGGACCTTAAATCCTCATCTCCATTGCAAGGATATGAAAGCTAGTAARATTTTCAGACACAGCCAGGGTTTGCAGCTGCAATACGGAGCCTTAAGAGAGCTAAAGAGAATCTGGTGTCACAGAGGTTGTCAGCGTGGAAGTTTGCTTTGCCTCAGGGCTGTTGATGGAGAGGACACATATGCTCTCTCTCACCCCTCAAGAACACATTGTCACAGCTCTCTGATTGTCCTCACASCACTCCTCAAAAGCAGTAAATTTKTTTCTGTCATTGTGCTAGATAGCCAGCAAGTGATCTCTCTTGCTCATTGTGCTAGAGTGCCAGCATGGAATGCAGTACTCAATAATCGTATGTATTTTGTATGCTTGGGTTAYGAGAGTTCAAGGCAATAAGAGAAAATGTTCTGCAGTGAAGTTTGTTATATTTTGGCTGAGCCTCTGTGTGTACATGTCTATCTATATAGACACCAGATCAGGCTGCAGTTTACATTTTCCATCTCTGCCCAACTTTCCCTGACTGCTGTGTGTCTAGTTAGTGTTCAGTATGCCTTGTCAGGCCTCTGACTGCAGGAGGAGTGTGATGGTTTTTAAAGGCAGCTCATTAAAGCTGCATGGTGTCTCCACCCCTGGTGTGTGTGTGTGTGTGTCAGCCCTGATGCCTTGCCCCCCCGTCCCTTGTCAGCCCTGGTTAGGTTCTGAGCCAGACACAGCTAGTTTTACTGCATGCTGCTGGGTGACAGGTCCCACACACCTGTAGCCAGGCTCACACATACACACACTTATGTATAATCAACGACACTCAGGAGAAAGCACGTACACACACACACATACACACACATTTGGTTTACTATCCTTGTGGGCACCAAACAATTGGTTTCCCATCGAAATTGACACACACAAAAATATGTTTTTATATAATGAGCCACTCTCCTCTCCCCCCATGCGCTCGAGAGAGAGAGAGAAACAAAATGTTCGAAACATACAACGAAGAGAGGAGGGTCAGTTTTCTGTAGGTATAATTATGTATTTCTCAACTTCCAATATTCATCTCAATAGCATCTATTTTACAACCAAGATATTTGAGATATGGAGATCATGGGTAGTAGCTAATAACTCCAACGTTCTTTTTTAGGACATTCAATTTACTGTTGGATGAATACATGGCTACAAGCAGTGGGTATTATATTTAGTGATAGCAATACGTTCATGTGTTTTTAGTTCTTCAGGTGTTAAAACCCAAATTAAATAGCCTATGATATTKGTTAGTGCACATAATCTTGTTTTATTTCAACCTTATTTTACCAGGTAAGTTGACTGAGAACACATTCTCATTTACAGAAACAACCTGGGGAAGAGTTACATGGGAGAGTAGGGGGGACGAATAAGACAATTGGAAACCCGGGATGATTAAATTGCATGAAGGCCAGATTGGGAATTTAGCGAGGACACCAGGGTTAACACCGCTACTCTTACAAAAAGTGCCATGGGTTCTTTAGTGACCTCAGAGAGTCAGGACACCCGTTCCATGTCCCATCTGAAAGACGACATTCCACACAGTAAATGTCCACAATAACTGCACTGGGATATTTTCATTTTAGACCGGAGGAAAGAGTGCCACCTACTGGCCCTACAACACACTTTCAGCAACATCTGGTCTCRCATCCAYGGYCTGACCAGGACCAACCTTGCTTAGTTTCAGAGGCAAGCCAACAGTGAGATMCAGGGTGGAACTCTGCTTAATTAATTGCAGTGCATTTGGAAAGTATTCAGACCCCTTGACTTATTCAATTATTCAGACGCTTTACTCAGRGTTTTGTTGAAGCACCTTTGGCAGTAATTACTGCCTCGCGTCTTCTTGAGTATGACACTACAAGCTTGGCACACCTGACTTGGGGAGATTCTCCCATTCTTCTCTGCAGATCACCTCAAGCTCTGTCAGGTTGGATGGGGAGCGTTGCTGCACAGCTATTTTCAGGCCTCTCCAGAGATGTTCGATTGGGTTCAAGTCCGGGCTCTGGCAGGGCCTCTCAAGGATTTTCAGAGACTTMTTCCGAAGCCACTCCTGCATTGTCTTGGCTGTGTGCTTAMGTTCTTTCTCCTGTTGGAAGTTGAACATTTGCCCCAGTCTGAGTTTCCTGAGCACTTTGGAGKAGGTTTTCATTAAGGATCTCTCAGTACTTCGCTCCGTTCATCTTTCCCTCGATCCTCACTAGTTTCCCAATCCCTGSCTCTGGAAAAACATCCCCACAGCATGACGCCGCCACCACCATGTTTCACCGTAGGGATGGTGCCAGATGTCCTCAAGACGTGATGCTTGGCTTTCAGGCCAAAGTGTTCCATCTTGGTTTCATCAGACCAGAGACTCTTGTTTCTCATGGTCTGAGAGTCCTTTAGGTGCCTTTTGGTAAACTCCAAGCGGCTGTCATGTGCCTTTTTACTGCAGAGTGGATTCCGTCTGGCCACTCTAAAATAATGGCCTGATTGGTGGAGATGGTTGTCCTTATGAAAAGTTCTCCCATATCCACAGAGGATCTCTGGAGCTCTGTCAGAGTGACCATCGGGTTCTTGGTCACCTCCCTGACATTACATTACATATAAGTCATTTAGCAGACGCTCTTATCCAGAGCGACTTACAAATTGGAAAGTTCATACATATTCATCCTGACCAAGGCCCTTCTCCCTCGATTGCCCAGTTTGGAAGGGCAGCCAGCTCTAGGAAGAGTCTTGGTGGTTCCAAACTACTTCCATTTAAGAATGATGGGGGCAACTGTGTTCTTAGGGACCTTCAATGCTGCAGACATTTTTAGGTACCCTTACCCAGATCTGTGCTTTAACACTCCTGTCTCGAGGTCAACGGACAATTCCTTCYACCTTATGGCTTGGTTTTTGCTCTGACATGCACTGTCAATTTGGGGACCTTTCCACACAGGTGTGTGCCTTTCCATATCATGCCCAATCACTTGAATTTACCACAGGTGGACTCCAATCAAGTTGTAGAAATATCTTAAGAATGATCAATGGAAACAGGATGCATCTGAGCTCAATTTCGAGTCTCATAGTAAAGGGTCTGAATACTTGTATGTAAAGTATTTTATTTTGAATACATTTGCAAAGAATCCTAAAAGACTGTTTTCGCTTTGTCATTAGGGGTACTGTGTATAGATTGATGACAAAAAATGATATGATAATTTCATTCATTTAGAATAAGGCTGTACCATAACAAAATGTGGGAAAAGTGAAGGGGTCTGAATTCTTTCTGAATGCACTGTACATACATAAATAATTAAGTATTTCATCTCTATTGAACAAAAATAAATCAGTAAATTCTGGAGTCCTATTTTGACAGTAAAATATAGCAACTATAGTCTAATTGTGAACCCAAAATACATGGCAATCATTGGATTATGTTGCACATCAAAATATCGTGAAACATGCGTTCCTGCTTGGACGTGTTAGATGAAACCACTTATTTCTTGAATTCCTCAGTCGTCTATATATTATACTTCTTCATAAAGCACTATGAATTACTTTATAAGAGAATGACTTGTGATTTGGGTCTGACCAAATTATGGGCTGGTGCCACAAACTGGTGTGTTTAAGGGCATATTCAATCAATTGCTATCCCAGTCTGCTGTTCCCACATGCTTCAAGAGGGCCACCATTGTTCCTGTTCCCAAGAAAGCTAAGGTAACTGAGCTAAATGACTATCGCCTCGTAGCACTCACTTCTGTCATCATGAAGTGCTTTGAGACTAGTCAAGGATCATATCACCTCCACCCTACCTGACACCCTAGACCCACTCCAATTTGCTTACTGCCCAAATAGGTCCACAGACGACGCAATCGCAATCACACTGCACACTGCCATAACCCATCTGGACAAGAGGAATACCTATATAAGAATGCTGTTCATCGATTACAGCTCAGCATTTAACACCATAGTACCCTCCAACTCGTCATTAAACTCAAGACCCTGGGTCTCAACCGCCAAACTGTGCAAATAGGTTCTGGACTGCCCCCAGGTGGTGAGGGTAGGAAACAACATCTCCACCCCGCTGATCCTCAACACTGGGCCCCACAAGGACATTCTCAGCCCTCCTCTGTACCTCCCTGTTCACCATAGACTGCGTGGCCATGCACGCCTCCAACTCAATCATCAAGTTTGCAGACGACACCACAGTGGTAGGCTTGACTACCAACAAGACAAGACGGCCTACAGGGAGGAGGTGAGGGCCCTCGGAGTGTGGTGTCAGGAAAATAACCTCACACTCAACGTCAACAAAACAAAGGAGATGATCGTGGACCTCAGGAAACAGCAGAGGGAACACCCCCCTATCCACATTGACCGGACAGTAGTGGAGAAGGTGGAAAGTTTTAAGTTCCTCGGTGTACATCACGGACAAACTGAAATTGTCCACCCACACAGACAGCGTGGTGAAGAAGGCGCAACAGCCTTCAGGAGGCTGAAGAAATTTGGCTTGTCACCGAAAACACTCACAAACTTTTACAGATGCACAATCGAGAGCATCCTGTCGGGCTGTATCACCGCCTGGTACGGTAACTGCTCCGCCCACAACCATAAGGCTCTCCAGAGGGTAGTGAGGTCTACACAACGCATCACCAGGGGCAAACTACCTGCCTCCAAGACACCTACACCACCCGATGTCACAGGAAGGCCAAAAGATCATCAAGGACAAACACCGACGCCACTGCCTGTTCACCCCGGTATGTATCATCTAGAAGGCGAGGTCAGTAGAGGTGCATCAAAGCTAGGACTGAGAGACTGAAAACAGCTTCTATCTCAAGGCCATCAGACTGTTAAACAGCCATCACTAACATTGAGTAGCTGCGCCAACATTACTGACTCAAATCTCTAGCCACTTTAATAATAAAAAATTGGATGTAATAACATAACACTATCACTTAACAATGCCACTTTATGTAATGTTTACATACCCTACATTACTCATCTCATATGTATATATCTGTACTCTATACCATCTACTGCATCTTGCCTATGCCGCTCGGCCATCGCTCATCCATATATTTATATGTACATATTCTTATTCACTCCTTTACACTTTTGTGTATGAGATAGTTGTTGTGAAATTGTTAGATTACTTGTTTAGATATTACTGCACGGTCGGAACTAGAAGCACAAGCATTTCGCTACACTCGCATTAACATCTGCTAACCATGTGTATGTGACAATAACATGTTTTGATTTGAACTAAAAGTAGGTGGCACCAGTGACATCAGTGGAAAATGATAGTCTGGAGGCCTGTAATAGTAATTAACACGTAGGATAGGTGTTGATTCAGGTGAACACATATGATAGGCACTCATTTGCAATATAGCCTAAGGCCTAGATTCAATCAGATAAAGTGTTAACTGCAATGGCCGCATAGCTGATGTTTTGCCGGTGTCGGAGGTGTAACTGCGCTGTAGCTGTCAAATCGGGGCGCAGCTGCTCTTGATTATTGTCGCACAGCCACACCCTCCCACTCACATTTGAAGAAAGTTTAGGCGATATATAATTAATGACGCTCAAATAAAAAATGATTCAACAAAAGAATGTATCAGCCTATTCGAGTTGTAGATTAACATCTCAGATTCCAGTATTCGAAAATGTAAACATGGGATTTCTCTTCATGCGACGCCATGCAGCCAATGGCAATGTCCGCTTCAGGTATAATGCCAGGAGGTGCTTGTGGATTTGACAGCCTCTAACACAGTTCCACCCCCACAACGCCAAAACAGCTTTGCGGATGTTGGCTAAAGTGGATCTGATTGAATAGAGCTCTAAATCGTTAGCTTGGCTTTTATAACATAAGGTTTAAGCAGACAGGCAAGACAGACTGACAGAGAACAAGAAAAAGCACAGAGTGACAGCTGGCAAGATGCTGAGACAGACAGACAGCAATAACAGGGAGGCAAACAAAATGGCTCGTGCAGAGGCCCAGTTACAGTGGTGAGTTGAATCTCCAGCGGGGTTTGAACATATTGTATTTGTTTTAAATATGAGCTTGTTAAAAAAGATGAGGGGGACCTTGTCTCATGAGTCACTGGTACATAAATGTTGGAAACTCTGTACTGTGCTGCCAAGGTTATGTGTCAGCACTACTGCTTGTGTCTAAGTCTAACTCAGAGTGGATGCTGAATGTCAGACAGAAGGCTCAATCCTGGTGTAGATTGAGGTCTGTGATAAGGTCTGGGCAGTGGCTGACAGGGTCTGGGTCAGTCCGGGTGAGTTGGTGGCGCGAGCAGTAGTCGGGGCTGGTGTGGATAAAATGCCAAGGCTGAATTCTTGTCCCTGGCAAACAGTATGGAGAGTAAAATAGTTGTCTCTGGAGTGGGTCCAGGTGGGACCTTTTGTCGTTAGGCAGCCTTTTTTTCTTCATGTCTGCTGTTCTCTCACCTAGTAATGCAGCTTTGTGCTCCAGACAGTGTGTGTCGCCAGGCTGGAGGAGAAAATCCTCAATAAATAACACCAGTCGAGTGGGTTTCCCTCGGAGGCTGTCTCGCTGCTGCATGTCGGCCACTGCACCGATGCTATTGTAGGGGACCCGTGTGTGTGTGTGTGTGTGTGTGTGTGTGTGTGTGTGTGTGTGTGTGTGGGGAGCTAGAGATAGAGAGAGAATGTACAGTATGTAGTGTGTTTGACATATATGAACGATGTGACCAAATTTCTGCATTCACGTCCTCTGCTTTATAGGGTTCTTCAAAATGGAAGTTGTTGGTCAGGGTTGATTTTGGCCTCCTGCATCCGGATGTCTATTTGTAAATGTTGACCATATAGTTTGTACATATTACATACAACTCT
>NC_036860.1:10544236-10580060 GCF_002910315.2 Salvelinus sp. IW2-2015
CCAGCGCTGTCTGAGGCAGGCTGAGGCGCAAGTAAATGCCACAGGTCCAGATATCGTCTACTAATCCTCTCTAAAGCCACATGAATGTGTTTCTCCACTGACACAAACCCCAGAGAAAAAGTGTATGAAGTGGGACTGGACGCTCACAGTGTCACAACTGTTAGCCTTAGAGGGGGTTTCACACAACTCCGGTCCTGAGGACTCCCTGGGTGCACGTTTAGGTTTTGCCCTACACAGCGAATTCAAAAATCAAAGCTCGATGAGAAACAGTTACAGTACATTATGGCCTGTACGCAACGGCAGATCTGACGGATATAAAGTTTAGGAAACCCTGGCCTAAACCTTAAGAGAGCTCTTATCGTCGTAGGTTGGTTTTATGGATTCGTGCTTTTTCAGAATTGTAAATCTTGCACATTAAAATGGAAACATATTTCCTCCTGGAGTATTCACCCATTTACAAAACCAGCTAGCAAAAAAGAAAAGACTGTAACTGAAAGACAAAAACAGTAACTGGCATCTTTATAAAATCAAACCATGGCTCCCATCCAATCAGATTGGCCTGTTGCATAGGGGCATAATGTACTGTAACATAATGTACTGTTAACATAATGTTACTGTTCGTTCCAGTTTCTGGGAAAATGAGCTCTTATCTGACCAGACAGACTCCACTTAGGCTGGTTTTACAAATGACAATAATCTAAGAGAAAAAACGGCTCTTAAATTCAACATTTTACGAAAGCAGCACGTCTCAATATGAAGATTGTGTCTCTTGTGTGTCTTTTCAGAGTCAGGGTGAGGGATGGCCGAGTGTCTGGGAGGCCTGAGTGGACCATTATAACAAACGTATTAGTGGTGCCTGTCACAGCATGTTCATTCGTTATATACAGTAAGATTTCCCTGTCTGACGTTGATCAGAAAGTCTGGTTTATGTAGGGTTCTGCTGAATGCATAAGGAGGAGAAGGGCACAACCTAATTAAAGAAAATGACGAGAGGCTAAACATAGCATCATTAACTTGACAACCACTAATTTCCAAACGATACAGAACCCCAATATCTAAGTGGGAATGGATATGATACACTGGGTGACTGTACTAAAGTGTGTGTACTACAGTGTTGCGGATGTGTGTATGGTGGCGGAGAGTAGACTCAGACTTTCATTTGACTCAGTTACAATCCGTTTTTTTCCTTAACGACTTAGCATTATATAGGCAAGAGAGTATCGAAAACAAATGTTGCCAGCTCTGCCATGCCCACATGTGCTGGTCCCAATTGACTAACTCCTCTCAGTTACTTACGAGTCCTGCAATAAGATACTGATTACCACTGTATAAACTGTAAAGTATTAGTAAAAATACAGCCGAACCACAGGCCTGGTGTAACAATGTGCACTCACGTCTGGCTTACAGAATAACATTTGAATGCATTAGATTAACTATTCCTCCAGTAAGTGATATGGGGGAACTTGCAATTATCGAGCGAAGTAGGCCTCATGATGTTATCCTGCTATTGATTCCTCCCTCCTCCTCCTCCTCCTCCTCCTCCTCCTCGTGAGTGATGGATATTCTTAGTCATGGTTTGACGTTCACCATGGTTAACCTTGTGCAATAGAAGAACCTGTCTCACGAGCTGCCGCCTGCTGAAGCAGGGCTTTACACAGTCAGAAACCCCTTTTTTCCACAGTGGACACAGCCTAAAGAAGTCTTATTGGAGAATACTGGGAGGAAGGAAAACAATTTTCAGCTTGGTCCTAGTACAGGATGCACGGACCCTCTACCAAATTGAGGGTTATTATAGCTGTTGCAGTTACCAACTTTGCTAAAGTATCTCTAAATCTTCTGTTATGCATGTGAATTAGTCTTCTCTGAATCCGTTCTTTTTAAAGTTCCTGTCAGCCGGACTGCCAGACATCACACAAAATCCTTTTGCAGACAAAGTTCTAATACATTCAACTATTCAAAATGTGGGAACTTTATAATCAAATATTGATATGGCACATTGAATGTACATATCAAATATTATGCACAAAGACGGGCCTACATTTACAATGTCATTACTCTCCACAACTTAAGGCTTAAATTGATGCATTACTGCATATGCCAAAGAGATATGAACCTTTGGCACATACAGTTAGACTATTATGATTCATTAGGCCACTGACCTAAATTTGGAAGTGTTTTATGATCATTGATATTAGGTTACAAAATAATATCATATACCCCCTCTGAGATATGATAATGTAAGGCTGCCACCTCAATATTCCATCATTGACAATGAAAAATTGAAAAGGTCCCAACAATAACGCATACAATGTTGTCAGACAACACGATTCCCATATTCTCAATGCAAATTAACGTTTTACTTCCTCCATTGAAACTTTGCTTCTATGTATTAAAGGACATATGCATTTCATTTATCATCAATGTAAATGTAAGGCTGGCAACATAAGAGCTTTCTTACCACTTCAGTTTTGTTGTCGGGAGGGAGAGCATTTTCAGTTAAACAGGGGCATGCTTTCACAGAACAGCGTCCTATTCAGCTGCGATACAGTACTCGCGAGCAAGCAGCGCAGCCTCGAGAATCCGCGTCAAAAGCCCAATGGACTGGAGTCTGCTTACCAACTTCAATCCGATGGTTGTTGCCTTCTCACCCCCGCTATCTAGTTGTTGAAGAAATTAACGACTGTAAATACAAAGAGGGCACAGGGGAAATGGTCCTATACCAACCGTAACCTATTTCTTGTCGGCTTTAAATTGGATATATGAGGCCGTTCAAACGCAGGCACAGGGGCGTCGAGCATCGCTCATCTCCTTCAAACACATACACCGCCTGCTACAGTACATGGCTATTTGTTACTGCTGCGCTGTGCCCGTGAACCCACGTTCGTGATTCTTAGAGGCAGGAAACCTTTCCATGATTAATGTCATGCATAGCCTTCAAGGAAGTGTGTAAAGGCTGAGAAAGCTAAAAATGTCCGGCGCTTAATTACGTTTCCCTAACAATTATCCGAGCAATACAATAGCCTATGGTCACATGGGAAGTAGGCTGCTAATGACTAATTAGTAATTGTATATGGGGGGTTCCTAGCTGTTCGTCTCAGAGATAACAAGAATCTACAAAAGCTGACCTACCAAACTATAGACCATCTCTGTGTGCTTCCAAGTAGACATTTCACATTTAGGAACAAAAGGTGCGATCTAGAACATAAAAGGTTATTTGGCTGTCCCATAGTTCTAGGTAGAACCTGTTCCACAGAAGGTTCTACATGGAACCAAAAAGGGGTCTACCTGGAACCAAAAAGGGTTCTCCCATGGGACAGCCAAAAACCGTTTCGGAAACCTTTTTTCTATTAGTGTAGGCCTCAGTCCATATGCAATGAGTGCTTCTCAAACTGGACACTAAATGCAATATAGAATGTTATTGAATAGTTTGGAGTAGGCCTTGTCTCCAAGGAATGCTCCTTGGAGCCATGGAGCCAGATGCTGATGACAGGTTGCCCTATGCTGGGCTGCTGGCATCAACACCCCAGCTTGGAGAACTGGGTTCAGATGACGGGCCTTCAGTTGGTGGTGGTGGGAATGCGGAAGGTCGTTGGAAGACTGCTGCTGCAAAACAGCAAGTGAGAGACACAAAGGGTGAGTTGACATATAGAGTGGGTGGAACACATATTTGATACACTGCCGATTTTGCAGGTTTTCCTACTTACAAAGCATGTAGAGGTCTGTAATGTTTTTATCATAGGTACACTTCAACTGTGAGAGACGGAATCTAAACAAAAATCCAGAAAATCACATTGTATGATTTTTAAGTAATTAATTTGCATGTGAATAATCGACCTTCAGCCCACACTGTCTGTCAGCCTTCGTAAAATAGGCCTAAAGAGTCCAATTGTAGGCTAAGCAAAGACTTTCTCAAAGGCTATGATCTCCAGAGAGAGCAACATGCTGATGTCTGATATGGCTGAAAAGAAGGAGGAATCTCCAAAACGTAGAAGAATTGAAAATGTGTTTACGGAGGACATCCATTAAGTAGAGTGAGAGAGAGAGATGGATAGAGAGAGAAGACTCACTTGCACCTTTCTCAATGAACAGGAAAAAAATAGAAATGAGGATAAAAAATGATTAATGGAGCTTTTCTTACTTAGTGAGAAAATAGACAGAAGCGTGACTAAAGGAAGGTTAGCGCCAATATACACAATAAATAAGGAGTGCAGTGTACAGAGTAGCAAGACAATAATATATTTGAAGGTGCTGAAAACAACGTCAGAAGAGAGGGTGTGAAAGGCAGGGAAGGAGGGGGAGGAAGGAAAGAGGGAGAGAGAAGAGTGGTCTTGAGGAAAATGGAACAAGGGAGAGGGGAGGGGGGATGGAGAGAGCTGTCAAATTCTACTTGCTTCCTCAATCATTGTTGAGGAAGCACTCCTCATTGGAGAGGAGGCCCGGGGAAGGGACCTTAAATCCTCTTCACTAATGCAAGGATATGATAGCTAGCCTGTTTTGCTAGCCAGACTGAAATATGTTCCGGGATTCTTCCGATGGCATTGAGGAGTACACCACATCAGTCACTGGCTTCATCAATAAGTGCACGATGACGTCGTCCCCACAGTGACTGTAGTACATACCCCAACCAGAAGCCATGGATTACAGGCAACATCATCACTGAGCTAAAGGGTAGAGCTGCCGCTTTCAAGGAGCGGGACTCTAACTCGGAAGTTTATAAGAAATCCCGCTATGCCCTCCAACCATCAAACAGGCAAAGCATCAATACAGGACTAAGATCCAATCGTACTACACCGGCTCCGATGCTCGTCGTATGTGCAGGATTTTGCAAACTATTACAGACTACAAAGGGAATCACAGCCGAGAGCTGGCCAGTGACATGAGCCTACCAGACGAGCTAAATAACGTCTATGCTTGCTCAGGGCAAGTAACACCGAAACAGTCATGAGAGCATCAGCTGTTCCGGATGACTGTGTGATCCCGCTCCACAGCCGATGAGAGTAGATCTTTAAACAGGCCATCAGGCGAGGGCTTCAATTATCAGCATCTACAAATCAAGCACTCATAATGAGCTATGCATGAGTAGACACCGATACTACTAGCATACTTAAGCATCCTAGCCATCTGCTCATATGGATGTACTGGACACTGCGAGACTCACAACGTCCTGCCTAGAGAAGCATACAGGCCAAGTCTAGGACCAGAGCTTCTAAACAGCTTCTATCCTCAAGCCATAAGTCTCCTACATCTAATCAAATGCTACCAAATTATTTGTATTGCCCCCACACACACACATCCTTACGTGCTGCTACTCTCTGTATTATCTATGCATAGTCACTTTAATAACTCTACCTACATGTACATATTACCTCAATTACCGCGTCTAACCGGTACCCCCACATATACTCTCGTACCGGTACCCCCTGTATATAGTTCGCTATTGTTATTTTACTGCTGCTCTTTAATTACTGGTTACTTTTATTTCTTCTTTTTTTTCAGGTATTTTCTTAAAACTGCATTTTTGTTTAAGGGCTTGTAAGTAAGCATTTCACTGTAAGGTTGTAATACCTGTTGTATTCGGCGCATGTTGACAAATACTTGATTTGATAGTAACATTTTCCAATCCTTGTTTCCTCAATTCCTCTTAAAGCTCATTGGAGGAGGAGGCCCGGAGGAGGGACCTTAAATCCTCATCTCCATTGCAAGGATATGAAAGCTAGTAATATTTTCAGACACAGCCAGGTTTGCAGCTGCAATACGGAGCCTTAAGAGAGCTAAAGAGAATCTGGTGTCACAGAGGTTGTCAGCGTGGAAGTTTGCTTTGCCTCAGGGCTGGTGATGGAGAGGACACATATGCTCTCTCTCACCCCTCAAGAACACATTGTCACAGCTCTCTGATTGTCCTCACACACTCCTCAAAAGCAGTAAATTTCTTTCTGTCATTGTGCTAGATAGCCAGCAAGTGATCTCTCTTGCTCATTGTGCTAGATGCCAGCATGGAATGCAGTACTCAATAATCGTATGTATTTTGTATGCTTGGGTTAGGAGAGTTCAAGCAATAGAGAAAATGTTCTGCAGTGAAGTTTGTTATATTTGGCTGAGCCTCTGTGTGTACATGTCTATCTATATAACACCAGATCAGGCTGCAGTTTACATTTTCCATCTCTGCCCAACTTTCCTGACTGACTGTGTGTCTAGTTAGTGTTCAGTATGCCCTGTCAGGCCTCTGACTGCAGGAGGAGTTTGATGGTTTTTAAAGGCAGCTCATTAAAGCTGCATGGTGTCTCCACCCCTGTGTGTGTGTGTGTGTGTGTCAGCCCTGATGCCTTGCCCCCCCCGTCCCTTGTCAGCCCTGGTTAGGTTCTGAGCCAGACACAGCTAGTTTTACTGCATGCTGCTGGGTGACAGGTCCCACACACCTGTAGCCAGGCTCACACATACACACACTTATGTATAATCAACGACACTCGAGAAAGCACGTACACACACACACACATTTGGTTACTATCCTTGTGGGCACCAAACAATTGGTTTCCCATCGAAATTGACACACACAAAAATATGTTTTTATATAATGAGCCACTCTCCTCTCCCCCATGCGCTCGGAGAGAGAGAGAGAAACAAAATGGTCGAAACATACAACGAAGAGAGGGGGGTCAGTTTTCTGTAGGTATAATTATGTATTTCTCAACTTCCAATATTCATCTCAATAGCATCTATTTTACAACCAAGATATTTGAGATATGGAGATCATGGGTAGTAGCTAATAACTCCAACGTTCTTTTTTAGGACATTCAATTTACTGTTGATGAATACATGGCTACAAGCAGTGGGTATTATATTTAGTGATAGCAATGAGTTCATGTGTTTTTAGTTCTTCAGGTGTTAAAACCCAAATTAAATAGCCTATGATATTGTTAGTGCACATAATCTTGTTTTATTTCAACCTTATTTTACCAGGTAAGTTGACTGAGAACACATTCTCATTTACAGAAACAACCTGGGGAAGAGTTACATGGAGAGGTAGGGGGGACGAATAAGACAATTGGAAACCGGGATGATTAAATTGCATGAAGGCCAGATTGGGAATTTAGCGAGGACACCAGGGTTAACACCGCTACTCTTACAAAAAGTGCCATGGGTTCTTTAGTGACCTCAGAGAGTCAGGACACCCGTTCCATGTCCATCTGAAAGACGACATTCCACACAGTAAATGTCCACAATAACTGCACTGGGATATTTTCAATTAGACCGGAGGAAAGAGTGCCACCTACTGGCCCTACAACACACTTTCAGCAACATCTGGTCTCTCATCCAGGGACTGACCAGGACCAACCTTGCTTAGTTTCAGAGGCAAGCCAACAGTGAGATCAGGTGGAACTCTGCTTAATTAATTGCAGTGCATTTGGAAAGTATTCAGACCCCTTGACTTATTCAATTATTCAGACGCTTTACTCAGGTTTTGTTGAAGCACCTTTGGCAGTAATTACTGCCTCGCGTCTTCTTGAGTATGACACTACAAGCTTGGCACACCTGACTTGGGAGATTCTCCCATTCTTCTCTGCAGATCACCTCAAGCTCTGTCAGGTTGGATGGGGAGCGTTGCTGCACAGCTATTTTCAGGCCTCTCCAAGATGTTCGATTGGGTTCAAGTCCGGGCTCTTCAGGGCCTCTCAAGGATTTTCAGAGACTTGTTCCGAAGCCACTCCTGCATTGTCTTGGCTGTGTGCTTATGTGTCTTTCTCCTGTTGGAAGTTGAACATTTGCCCCAGTCTGAGTTTCCTGAGCACTTTGGAGGTTTTCATTAAGGATCTCTCAGTACTTCGCTCCGTTCATCTTTCCCTCGATCCTCACTAGTTTCCCAATCCCTGCTCTGGAAAAACATCCCCACAGCATGACGCCGCCACCACCATGTTTCACCGTAGGATGGTGCCAGATGTCCTCAAGACGTGATGCTTGGCTTTCAGGCCAAAGTGTTCCATCTTGGTTTCATCAGACCAGAGACTCTTGTTTCTCATGGTCTGAGAGTCCTTTAGGTGCCTTTTGGTAAACTCCAAGCGGCTCATGTGCCTTTTTACTGCAGAGTGGATTCCGTCTGGCCACTCTAAAATAATGGCCGATGTGTGGAGATGGTTGTCCTTATGAAAAGTTCTCCCATATCCACAGAGGATCTCTGGAGCTCTGTCAGAGTGACCATCGGTTCTTGGTCACTCTTACCTCTGACAACAAAGAAGTACCCTCCTTCTCCCTCGATGTGCCCAGTTTGAAGGGCAGCCAGCTCTAGGAAGAGTCTTGGTGGTTCCAAACTACTTCCATTTAAGAATGATGGGGGCAACTGTGTTCTTAGGGACCTTCAATGCTGCAGACATTTTTAGGTACCCTTACCCAGATCTGTGCTTTAACACTCCTGTCTCGAGGTCAACGGACAATTCCTTCACCTTATGCTTGGTTTTTGCTCTGACATGCACTGTCAATTTGGGGACCTTTCCACACAGGTGTGTGCCTTTCCATATCATGCCCAATCACTTGAATTTACCACAGGTGGACTCCAATCAAGTTGTAGAAATATCTTAAGAATGATCAATGGAAACAGGATGCATCTGAGCTCAATTTCGAGTCTCATAGTAAAGGGTCTGAATTTTTTTTTTTTTTTTTTTTTTTTTTTAAATCTTTATTTTAACAGGGAAAACAGGACTGAGACCTGGATCTCTTTACGGCCTGTGCCCTAGTTTAAACATGTTGACATGTACAGTTTTAGACATTACAGACAAGAACATTTCAAACGTACACAATTCAACAGAAAACCAATCAGACAACATCATATTGTCCTCCATAAGCATTTAAAATGGGCAGGGACACCAGAGTTGTCTAAACTTATAGTTGGGATCTGCATGTTTGTTCCATGAATAAGGTGCAAAGGAACTGAAGGCAGTCCTACCCAACATCTGTGGAGACCGCTAGGAGTCTCTAATGTAATCCACATCTGTGATCTGGTTTAAAATTAGTACATCTTGTGGAAATTAATGATGATATATATGGAGGTAGTTTTTAAAAGAAGTGCTTTATAAATAAACAAGAGAACATGTTGCTCTCCGCTTCTCACAGAGAGAGAGACCCATACCCACTATGTTTGAATTATAGGATACAGTGATGAGTTCTGTAACTGAATACTTGTATGTAAGGTATTTTATTTTGATAACATTTTGCAAAGAATCCTAAAAGACTGTTTTCGCTTTGTCATTAGGGGTACTGTGTATAGATTGATGACCAAAAAATGATAATTTCATTAATTTTAGAATAAGGCTGTACCATAACAAAATGTGGGAAAAGTGAAGGGGTCTGAATTCTTTTCTGAATTGCACTGTACATACATAAAATAATTAAGTATTTCATCTCTATTGCAACAAAAATAAAATACAGTAAATTCTGGAGTCCTATTTTTGACAGTAAAAAATATAGCAACTATAGTCTAATGTGAACCCAAAAATACATGGCAATCATTGGATTATGTTGCACATCAAAATATCGTGAAACATGCGTTCCTGCTTGGACGTGTTAGATTGAAACCACTTATTTCTTGAATTCCTCAAGTAGTCTATATATTATACGTTCTTCATAAGCACTATGAATTACTTTATAAGAATGACTTGTGAATTTGGGTCTGACCAAATTATGGGCTGGTGCCACCAACTGGTAGTTTAAGGGCATATTCAAATCAACGCTATCCCAGTCTGCTGTTCCCACATGCTTCAAGAGGGCCACCATTGTTCCTGTTCCCAAGAAAGCTAAGGTAACTGAGCTAAATGACTATCGCCTCGTAGCACTCTCTTCTGTCATCATGAAGTGCTTTGAGAGACTAGTCAAGGATCATATCACCTCCACCCTACCTGACACTAGACCCACGCCAATTTGCTTATCACCCCAATAGGTCCACAGATGACGCAATCGCAATCACACTGCACACTGCCCTAACCCATCTGGACAAGAGGAATACCTATATAAGAATGCTGTTCATCGATTACAGCTCAACATTTAACACCATAGTATCCTCCAAACTCGTCATTAAACTCGAGACCCTGGGTCTCAACCGCAAACTGTGCAAATGGGTTCTGGACTTTCTGACGGGCCGCCCCCAGGTGGTGAGGGTAGGAAACAACATCTCCACCGTGCTGATCCTCAACACTGGGGCCCCTCAAGGGTGCGTTCTCAGCCCTCTTCTGTACTCCCTGTTTACCCATGACTGCGTGGCCATGCACGCCTCCAACTCAATCATCAAGTTTGCAGATGACACTACAGTGTTAGGCTTGACTACCAACAACGACAAGACGGCCTACAGGGAGGAGGTGAGGGCCCTCGGAGTGTGGTGTCAGGAAAATAACCTCACACTCATCGTCAACAAAACAAAGGAGATGATCGTGGACTTCAGGAAACAGCAGAGGGATTCAGTCATTTTAAACAATCTCATATGTATATACTATACTCTATACCATCTACTGCATCTTGCCTATGCCGCTCGGCCATCGCTCATCCATATATATATATGTACATATTCTTATTCACTCCTTTACACTTTTGTGTGTAAGATAGTTGTTGTGAAATTGTTAGATTACTTGTTAGATATTACTGCACGGTCGGAACTAGAAGCACAAGCATTTCGCTACACTCGCATTAACATCTGCTAACCATGTGTATGTGACCAATAAAATGTGATTTGATTTGAACTGTAAAAGTAAGTGGCACCAGTGACATCAGTGGAAAATGATAGTCTGGAGGCCTGTAATAGTAATTAACACGTAGGATAGGTGTTGATTCAGGTGAACACATATGATAGGCACTCATTTGCAATATAGCCTAAGGCCTAGATTCAATCAGATAAAGTGATAATGGCCGCATAGCTGATGTTTTGCCGGTGTCGGAGGTGTAACTGCGCTGTAGCTGTCAAATCGGGGKGCAGCTGCTCTTGATTATTGTCGCACAGCCACACCCCTCCCACTCACATTTGAAGTTCAGAACGAGAAAGTTTAGGCTATATATAAATAATGACGCTCAAATAAAAAATGATTCAACAAAAGAATGTATCAGCCTATTCGAGTTGTAGATTAACATCTCAGATTCCAGTATTCGAAAATGTAAACATGGGATTTCRCTTCATSCGACMRCATGCAGCCAATGGCAATGTCCGCTTCAGGTATAATGCCAGGAGGTGCTTGTGGATTTGACAGCTCTAACACAGTTCCACCCCCAYCAACGCCAAAACAACAGCTTTGCGGATGTTGGCTAAAGTGGATCTGATTGAATAGAGCTCTAAATCGTTAGCTTGGCTTTTATAACATAAGGTTTAAGCAGACAGGCAGACAGACTGACAGAGAACAAGAAAAAGCACAGAGTGACAGCTYGCAAGATGCTGAGACAGACAGACAGCATAACAGGGAGGCAAACAAAATGGCTCGTGCAGAGGCCCAGTTACAGTGGTGAGTTGAATCTCCAGCGGGGTTTGAACATATTGTATTTGTTTTAAATATGAGCTTGTTAAAAAAGATGAGGGGGACCTTGTCTCATGAGTCACTGGTACATAAATGTTTGAGAAACTCTGTACTGTGCTGCCAAGGTTATGTGTCAGCACTACTGCTTGTGTCTAAGTCTAACTCAGAGTGGATGCTGAATGTCAGACAGAAGGCTCAATCCTGGTGTAGATTGAGGTCTGTGATAAGGTCTGGGCAGTGGCTGACAGGGTCTGGGTACCAGTCCGGGGTGAGTTGGTGGCGCGAGCAGTAGTCGGGGCTGGTGTGGATAAAATGCCAAGGCTGAATTCTTGTCCCTGGCAAACAGTATGGAAGAGTAAAATAGTTGTCTCTGGAGTGGGTCCAGGTGGGACCTTTTGTCGTTAGGCAGCCTTTTTTTCTTCATGTCTGCTGTTCTCTCAACCTAGTAATGCAGCTTGTGCTCCAGACAGTGTGTGTCAGCCAGGCTGGAGGAGAAAATCCTCAATAAATAACACCAGTCGAGTGGGTTTCCCTCGGAGGCTGTCTCGCTGCTGCATGTCGGCCACTGCACCGATGCTATTGTAGGGGACCCGTGTGTGTGTGTGTGTGTGTGTGTGTGTGTGTGTGTGTGAGCTAGAGATAGAGAGAGAATGTACAGTATGTAGTGTGTTTGACATAATGAACGATGTGACCAAATTTCTGCATTATCACGTCCTCTGCTTTATAGGGTTCTTCAAAATGGAAGTTGTTGGTCAGGGTTGATTTTGGCCTCCTGCATCCGGATGTCTATTTGTAAATGTTGACCATATAGTTGTACAATATTTAAATCTCCACATATTTAAAAAAAACATTTCTGTTCATCTTGTGAAGTCTCACAACAACAATTTAACTTTTAAGCTTTTGTAAAAAGGAGTCAGGTTTCATGGATTTCATGTCCTTTAAAGCTACACACACAATAATCGAACATGTTGATTGAAATCAAATGATTGATGGATTTTATACATACAGTACAAAGTATTTGCATTTTGCKYGAAGAKAATGTGCTATCTAGAACCTAAAATAGTTATTTGGCTGTCCCCATAGGAGAACCCTTTGAAGAACCATTTTTGGTTTCATGTAGAACCCTTTCCACAGATGGTCAGATGGTTCTACATGGAACCCAAAAGAGTTCTACCTGGAACCTAAGAAAGCTTTACCTGAAACCAAAAAGGGTTCTCCTATGGGGACAGCTGAAAAACCCATTTGGAACCCTTTTTTCTAGTTTAGCATATCACAACAAGTCATTCCTACTGTTTGACAGCACACTGAATATTATAGAAGGATTAGTCTAAAGTATTAAAATATTTTTTTATTTGAACATTTTTAAAAACAACATTATGTTCAATGAGTTCAGCTAATGCATCAGGAAAATCACTCTTTTGAATCTCAAGMAAATACTATGTYTTAAAAATAAAACAAGTAACAAAAAAAGATAGAGCTTCATGTGTTAGTCAAGTCAGAAAACACATATAATTACCTGGCAACAATACAACTGGAAATCAAACATGCAAACTATTTACATTGAAATTCTAATTCACATTCAAACAAAGCCTTTGCTCGTATCTACTAACTGAACATTTTGATGAAAAAGTTTTTTTTTTTAAGCCCTTATAATTCAACTCACAAAGCTAACCTTTCATGCCTCTCCTGGCATCTATAGCTCTGCATCAGCATCAGCAAAATGACATGCCCAAATCTAACTGCTTGTAGCTCAGGACCTGAAGCAAGGATATGCATATTCTTGATACCATTTGAAAGGAAACACTTTGAAGTTTGTGGAAATGTCAAATGAATTCAGGAGAATATACCACATTAGATCTGATAAAAGGTAATACAAAGTAAAAACCAATGCGTTTTTAAAAAACAAATTTGTACCATCATCTTTGAAATGCAGGAGAAAGGCCATAATGTGATTGGCGATTGCGTAAGGTCCCCATGAGTGATAGAAGACTGATCCAATCACGGCACAATGCTCCTATTTTCTGCTGGCCCACTACAACACACCAGAAAGCACTGAGCTATGCTGAATCACCTGKATTTTAGAGTTGCCTTACTCAAGAAAACCATAAAGAGACCATGTTTGTATGTGGCTTTATTAACTCAATTATATATTTGAAAATATTAGAATGTTTGCAAACTGATATGTGACACTATCAATGTCAAAATAACATACAAAATAGGCAAGCTGTAACGGCTTTCGTTGGTGGAAGGAGAGGAGGACCAAAATGCAGCGTGGTACGTATCCATAATAACTTTTTTTATTTTACCCCCTTTTCTCCCCAATTTTCGTGGTATCCAATTGTTAGTAATTACTATCTTGTCTCATCGCTACAACTCCCGTACGGGCTCGGGAGAGACGAAGGTCGAAAGCCATGCGTCCTCCGAAACACAACCCAAACAAGCCGCACTGCTTCTTAACACAGCGCYCCTCCAACCCGGAAGCCAGCCYCACCAATGTGTAGGAGGAAACACCGTGCACCTGGCTCCCTTGGTTAGCGCGCACTGCGCCCGGCCKGCCACAGGAGTCGCTGGTGCAAACACATAGAAATATAACATATAGAACAAAACATAGAAAAACATAGAATGCCCACCCCAACTCACGCCCTGACCAAACTAAAATAAAGATATAAAAAAGGAACTAAGGTCAGAACGTGACACAAGCCCTCTGAAAAAATAATATTTAGGCAAGCCCCACCACCTGCCCTGAATGATGGGTCGCCACTGCTTGAGACAATAAGTATTCAACCCGTTTGTTTTGGCAAGTCATAATTAGTTGTATTCTGTGTGTAATAATAGTGTTTGACATCATTTTTGAATGACTACTTCATCTCTGTACCCCGCACATACAATTATCTGTAAGGTCCCTCATTCAAGCAGTGAATTTCAAACACAGATTGAACCACAAAGACCAGGGAGGTTTTCGAAGATTTAAAAAAAAAATAATAATATGCAAATATTGTACAATCCAGGCGTGCAAAACTCTTCGAGACTTACCCAGAAAGACTCACAGCTGTAATCGCTGCCAAAGGTGATTCTAACATGTATTGACTCAGGGGTGTGAATACTTATTTAAATTACATATTTAATTTTCAAAATATTTGAAACATTTCTAAAAACATGTTTTCACTTTGTCATTATGGGCTAGATGGGTGTAGATGGGTGAGAGAAATAATCWATTTAATACCTTTTCTATTCAGGCTGTAACACAACAACATGGAATAAGTCAAGGGGTATGAATACTTTCTGAAGGCACTGTATCTGCTGGTCTTCATACTGTATTAGACACATCATCTGTTCTAGGCTGCCCGCATCGGGTCACATACTGTAGCACCAAGTATGACCTGGGTTAAGATTCTCCGTGCAACGGTCAACTCTCCACTGGGTGACAGAGCAGGCTATAATACTACAGTAATATGATTTTTTMGATTTTGGCTATGATGAGACCTATCTGCACGATTCAAACCAAATCCTGATAAAACTCAAGTCTAGACAAGGAAAAGAGACTCCCTTACCTAAACAAATAACACCCGTGCCGTTACCATGATTACAGTTATGTCTTCCTCCTGTGTGATGGAGCACWTCACTACCAGAGCAGCCAACATCATCCTGCKAGATGGGCCCACTGCCCTGACCAAAGTCGGTACCCTCTAAGGCAATATCAGCTGTCTCACAGCCAAGCTGTCTGCAAACCACAGGAGCGTCATTCAAGTCCCACACGTCGTTACACACGGTTCGCCAGTGACCAGTTTGATAGACCTCCAGTCTCCCAGAGCAGAGGTCACTCCCATTGACCAGTCTTCTATTTGTTTTAACTAGGAATGATAGAAGAAAATTAATTAACCTCTTGAGAATACAGGGGGTGCTGTTTCAACTTTGACATTTTGCGTCTCCAAATTAAACTGCCTCGTACTCAATTCTTGCTCGTACAATATGCATATTATTATTACTATTGGATAGAAAACAATCTCTAGTTTCTAAAAAGCGTTTGAATTATGTCTGTGGGGTGAACCAGAAGCTCTTTCTACAGCGAAAATCATGACAGGACATGCGAAGCTCTGAAAAATAGTCTCTGATCTCGGATCAGTTTAAAGCTCTGTGTGTGCCCTATGGATCGAATGAACTGCCACCCGCCTTCCCCTGGATGTCAGTAACCAATGAGAAGTGGAATGGCTCTCTACGTGTTTCTCAGAGTTTATAAAAGGCATGGAGTGAGATGTCCCTTCTTTTGGACGCTCGCCAGGACGCAAGAGAGGGACATTCAGAATGGCATGCTCAAAAGCTCTCTTATTGACCAAAGATATATCCGTCTGTGATTTAATTCGATATAGGTGTTAGAAACATTCATAACGAAGTTATTTGAAAACGATTTATATCAGTTTATGCGAGTTATATTGCTATTTTTTCGGAATTTCCTTAGTATTGCGTTTGAGGAGTTGGAACGTGTGTGCCGTGTAGCTATTGTTAGCTGCTAGTTCGCGAAGTTGAAGAGGAGTTTTACAACAAAGCAACGATTCTTTTGACAAAGGACACATTGCCCAAGATACTGATGGAAGGCTCGTCCAAAAGTAAGGAGTTATTTATGATTTTATTCGTATTTATGTGGAAAATGTAAACGCAGTTGTCGGCCATTTTTGCGGCACTAGTCTGGCTGTAACTCACAATTATGTCTAGTAACGTTAATTTTAAAATCTAAATCCAAGCGGTTTGCATTTAATAACCAATGCATCTTTCATTAGCTGTTCAACCTGATATTTTTTGGTCAATCTAATCGATAAATAATCGCTAAACTTAGGTGCCTTTCCAAGATGGCGCCGGCCAGAAATGCATGCCATGTTTTGACAGATTACATTGCATAACCACGATTTGCTGATGCTAAATATGCACATTTTCGAACAAACTCTATATGCATTGTGTAATATGATGTTACAGACTGTCATCTGAAGAATTCTGAGAAGGTTAGTGAAAAAATTTATATATTTTGGTGGTGATAACGTTATCGCCCCTTTTGCCTTGATTCAATGCTGGGGTGATGTTAGCTCATGTGGTATGCTAATATAACGATATATTGTGTTTTCGCTGTAAAACACTTAGAAAATCTGAAATATTGTCTGGATTTCACAAAGATCTGTGTCTTTCAATTGCTGGATGCTGTGTATTTTTCAGAAATGTTTTGGATGAGTATTTTTGGTAATGACGTCGGTCTCTGTAATTATTCCGGCTGCTTCCAACGCTATTTCAGATTGCAGCCTGCAATGTAGAACTGTGATTTATACCCTGAAATATGCACATTTTTCTAAAAAAACATGCTATACCATAAATATGTTATCAGACTGTTCATCTTATGAAGTTGTTTCTTGGTTAGTGGCTATATACATCTTATATTTAGTCGAATTAGTGATAGCTACTGATGCGGAAAAAAATGGTGGAAGTAAAAAAAGTTGGTGTCTTTTGCTAACGTGGTTAGCTAATAGATTTACAATATTGTGTCTTCCCTGAAAACATTTAAAAAATCAGAAATTGATGGCTGGACTTCACAAGATCTAGTATCTTCATCTGGTGTCTTGGACTTGTGATTAATGATATTTAAGATGCTTGTATTTACTTGTGACGCTATGCTAGGCATATGCTAGTCAGCTTTTTTTACTGTGGTGGGGGGCGGGGGGCGGGTGCCTCCCGGAATCCGGTTCTTTGTTAAGCAAGTAGAAGATTTAAGCGAGGGAATGGAAGACTACAGTATTTAATATTCTACTAAATCAATGCCAAGATGACAAGTATAATCAAGCTATTTAGACTTTCATCAACCACAATAGCAACACAGAGGGACTTTTACCTGAGCAGACAACTRTGGCATCTTGAGACTGTAAACAGTCATGCTGTTTCAATCCTCCATGTGAGCATTCTGTGAGMGAGCTCTCACTGCCATTACATCCAACATCATCCAGCCAAGTAGGACTGTCACCACTKCCCTGACCTAAGTGGACACTACCTTGGACACTCACAGCCCTCCCACAGCCCAGCTGGCCACACACCACATTGGCATCATTTACATCCCACTTCTGACCACACACTCTTCCCCACTGGCCCTCGTAAAGAATCTCCACTCCACAGCAGTGACTAGTGCCATTGACCAGCCTGATCTCTTCACCAGCTCACAAAGAGGAAAAGATATGATAGGAAAAATGATTAATAATGATTAATGAGGAGTAATGAAATAAGCAGTTTAACACTGCCAGTATGGTCAAAGCTGTTCTATTGAAAGAACTGTTACAAACGTGTTACTTAACCTTTTTGGACTTGTTTTATGTGTACTTTTAAATGTATTTAAATGATATTCAAACATGCTACTTAAAACCTTTTTGGGACTTGTGTTCACATGTACACTGAGCAAAAATATAAACTCAACATGTAATGTGTTGMTCCCATGTTTCAMTTGCTGAAATAAAAGATCCCAGAAATGTTCCAAATGCACAAAAAGCTTATTTCTTTCAAATTTTGTGCACAAATTTGTTTACATCCCTATTAGTGAGCATTTCTCCTTTGCCAATATAATCCATCCACCTGACAGGTGTTGTAACGGACGTCGGATGAAGAAGGATCGGACCAAAGCGCAGCGTGGTAAGTGTTCATGATTATTCATTTAAACTGAACACTGAGACAAAATAACAAATGGAACAACACGAAACAGTTCTGTCTGGTGCAGACACAAAACAGAAAACAACTACCCACAAAAACCATGTGGGAAAAAGCTACCTAAGTATGGTTCCCAATCAGAGACAACGATAGACAGCTGTCCCTGATTGAGAACCATACCCGGCCAAAACAAAGAAATACAAAAACKTAGAAAAAAGAASATAGAATGCCCACCCAAATCACACCCTGACCAAACCAAAATAGAGACATAAAAAGCTCTCTACGGTCAGGGCGTGACAGGTGTGGCATATCAAATAAACTGATTAAACACAGGTGCACCTTGTCCTGGAGACAATAAAAGGCCACTCTAAAGTGTGGAGTTTTTTTCACACAACACAATGCCACAGATCCCTCAAGTTTTGAGGGAGCATGCAATTGGAATGCTGACTGCAGGAATGTCCACCAGAGCTGTTGCCAGAGATTTAAATGTTATTTTCTATACCATAAGCCGTCTCCAACTTCATTTTAGAGAATTTGGCAGTACGGCAAAGCAGCCTCACAACCACAGACCACATGTAACCACACCAGCCCAGAACATCCACTTCCAGCTTCTTCACCAGCGGGATCATCTGTGACCAGCCACCCAAACAGCTGATGAAACTGGGTTTGCATAACTAAAGAATTTCTGCACAAACTGTCAGGAAKCTTCACAGGGAAGCTTATCTGAGTGCTCGTCGTCCTCGCCAGGGTCTTGACATGACTGCAGTTTGGCGTCGTAACCGACTATAGTGGGCAAATGCTCACCTTCCATGGTCACTAGCATGCGGAAGAAGTGTGCTCTTCATGGATGAATCCCGGTTTCAACTGTTCCAGGAAGATTACAGTCAGCCTTTATGGCGTCGTATGTGGGCGAGCGGTTTGCTCATGTCAATGTTGTGAACAGAGTGCCCCATGGTGGTGGTGTGGCTATAGTATGGGCAGGCATAAGCTACGGACAATGAACACAATAGCATTTTACCGATGGCAATTTGAATGCACAGAGATACCATGACGAGATCCTCAGGCCCGTTGTCGTGACATTCATCCGCCGCCATCAACTCATCTTTCAGCATGATAATGCACGGCCCCATGTCGCAAGGCTCTGTACACAATCCCTGGAAGCTGAACATTTCTCAGTTCTTCCGTGGCCTGCATACTCACCAGACATGTCACCCATTGAGCATGTTTGGGATGCTCTGGATCGATGTGTACGGCAGCGTGTTCAAGTTCCTGCCAATATCCAGCAACTTCGCACACACACTGAAGAGGAGTGGGACAACATTCCACAGGCCACAATCAACAGCCTGATCAACTCTATCCGAAGGAGATGTGTTGCGCTGCATGAGGCAAATGGTGGTCACACCAGATACTGACTGGTTTTCTGATCCACACCCCAACCTTTTATTTTGAAGGTATCTGTGACCAACAGATYCATATTTGTATTCCCAGTCATGTTAAATCCATAGATTAGGGTTTAATGAATGTATTTCAATTGACTGATTTACTTATATTAACTGCAACTCAGTAAAATCGTTGAAATTGTAGCATGTAGCATATTTTCGTTCAGTGTGAACCTGCCAATGAATACAACACCATTTGATGAGCTGTTGGGGAGAAACACAGACAACCAACACATTGCAATTAAACACACATTTACTGATATTGCCATTTCGAAATGGATAACGCCTTATAATAATGTTCAGTAAAATATAAGGTTTTTATATGTTTACTCACCATATATGAACTTTTATTGCTACATTTGTACATGTTAGTACGCTTTATATGGATAGTTATTGACACATTTATAAACAACTTTAAATGTAAACCAAGCAAACAAACAATATTTCCATATGCTGTTGTGGTATTTACACCATTTGTAAAGCTGGATGGTTATGTATACACAGCATTCGGGAAGGATTCACACCCCTTCACTTTTTCCACATTTTGTTACATTGCAGCCTTATTCTAAAATTGATTCAATAAATGGTATTCCTCATCAATCTACACACAATACCCCATAATGACYAAGCAAAAACAGGTTTTTAGACATTTTTGCTAGTTTATTAAAAATAAAAACAGAAATACCTTATTTATGTACGTATTCAGCCCCTTTGCTATGAGACTCAAAATTGAGCTCAGTTGCATCCTAAGATGTTTCAGATATTTCTACACTGATTGGACTCAAACTGTGGTAAATTCAATTGATTGGACATTATTTGGAAAGGCACACACCTGTCTATATAAGGTCCCACATTTGACAGTGCAGTGTAAAGCAAAAACCAAACATGAGGTCGAAGGAATTGTCCTAGAGCTCGGATGATTGCAGCGACATGATTGTGTCGAGGCACAAGTCTGAGGAGGTACCAAAAATTTTGCAGCATTGAAGGTTCCCAAGAACACAGTGGCCCCTCATTCTTAAATCAAGGAGTTTGGAACCACCAAGACTCTTCCTAGAGCTGACTGCCTAGCCAAACTGAGCAATTGGGAGAAGGGCCTTGGTCAGGGAGGTGACCAAGAACGATGATCACTTTGACAAGCTCCAGAGGTACTCTTCAGAGATGGGAGAACCTTCCAGAAGGACAACCATCTCTGCAGCACTCCACCAATCAGGCCTTTATGATATTGTGGCCAGATGAAGCCACTCCTCGGTAAAAGGCACATTACAGCCCACTTGGAGTTGCCAAAAGGACCTAAAGACTCTTAGACATTGAAAACAAGATTCTTGGTCTGATGAAACCAAAAGGATCTTGTGCCAAGTGTCACGTCTGGAGGAAACCAGGCACTGATCATCACCTCACCAATACCATCGCTACGGTGAAGCATGGTGGTGGCAACATCATGCTGGGGGGATGTTTATCGGCGGCAGGGGACTGGTAGACTAGTCAGGATCGAGGGAAAGATAAGCGGAGCAAAGTACATTGATGAAAACCTGCRKCAGAGTGCACAGGACCTCCAACTGGGTTGAAYGTTTAGCGGCAGCGGAAGGTTCAACAGGACAATGACCCTAAGCACACAGTCAAGACAACGCAGGAGTGGCTTTGGGACAAATCTCTGAATGTCCTTGAGTGGCCCAGTCAGAGGCCAGATTTGAACCCGATCGAGCATCTATGGAGAGACCTGAAAATAGCTGTACAGCGTCCATTTAAACTGACAGAGCTTGAGAGGATCTGCAGAGAAAAACGGGAGAAACTCCCCAAATACAGGTGTGCCGAGCTTGTAGCTTCATACCCAAGAAGACTCGAGGCTGTAATCGCTGCCAAAGGTGCTTCAACAAAGTACTGAGTAAAGGGTCTGAATAGTTATGGAAATGTGATATTTCTTTTTTTATTTGTAATAAATGTGCAAACATTTCTAAAAAACGTTTTTTGCTTTGTCATTGTGGGGTATTGTATGTGCATTGATGAGTGAAAAAAACGATTAAATCCATTATAGAATAAGGCTGTAACATAACAAAATGTGGAAAAGGTGAAGTGATCTGAATACTTTCAAAATGCGCTGTATGTCAAGCTCAATCATTTCCTTTGTGAAACTGCCCTGTCAGAGATGTACCTCTCATGTACAGCAGTTCACTTGTTGTGGTTAACGTTTGCCAAACTCACAGACCAACTGACCAACAGTTTCACACGCTCTCACAGACCAACAGTTTCACACACTATGGCCTTCTTTCTATGTTTAAAATTCACAAATCCTGCTTTCTGCTATTAATGACTCAACACTTTATTTWGTGAAATAGTTTCTCCACTTGATGTTGTCTTATGTTATTTTCCTATGTAATATGTCAGCAGTGTTGCGGAAACTACTCTGAAGATARAGTTTACCAAGCTACCAATTATTTCACACTGGAGGAAGAAGTTGAGCTACAGTYAAGCTACCAATGAGAGGAATATAGTTTGTGTAAATAAAGTAACTTTGAAAAAGTTATTCGCTTTTGATGGAGGTCAAAACGACCTCCATCAAAAATATCATATGTAAATCTGAAATGTCATATTATACAAAATGTTAATAAAACATGACTGGAAGAATTACATACCTCTAGAGTCAGATGTTAACAGCGTAAGGAGATCTATGTGACAGCCAGWTAGGAGAGTGCATCGGCTTAGCCCAGTGGTTCAGGAGAGACAAAAATATAGTGGGTAGTTTCAGTAGTTAGCTACACCGCTACATGGCAAAAGAGTAATTAACTACTGAAAATAAGATTTGAATTTAGATAAACTACAACCAAGCTAATGCAAAATATATGTCAGGTATAACTCGCGTTACAGTTACTGAGGTTTGACTGTCTGCATGTCTCCCCAAGTTGGAGGACTTGAAAATTGGAAAATATAAAAAATGATCTATATATACAGTACCAGTCAAAAGTTTGGACACACCTACTCATTCCAGGGTTTTTCTTTATTTTTACTATTTTCTACATTGTAGGATAATAGTGAAGACATCAAAACTATGAAATGACACATATGGAATCATGTAGTAACCAAAAAAGTGTTAAACAAATAAAAATATATTTGAGATTTGAGATTCATCAAAGTAGCCACCCTTTGCCTTTTATGACAGTTTTGCACACTTTTGGCATTCTCTCAACCAGCTTCAACTAGAATTATTTTCCAACAGTCTTGAAGGAGTTCCCACATATGCTTAGCACTTGTTCACTGCTTTTCCTTCACTCTGCATTCCAACTCATCCCAAACCATCTCAATTGGGTTGAGGTTGGGTGATTGTGGAGGCCAGATCATCTGATACAGCACTCCATCACTCTCCTTTTTGGTCAAATAGCATTATTTTTTGCATTATTTTGGGGGGCGGGAATTGTACATAATCGTTTAAGTTGAAAAGTACCGARTACTGCGTCAATTGTTGTTTTGTATGTCAGTTCATAAATTCGATTCCATGGTATTGGGACATAAACATCTGTTCCCAACTTCTTGAATTTTATATGCCTTCGTTGTCAAAACTCTACATCTTAAGTCATTTCAAGTTTTAAATGTTTTTTAACTGGAGGCAGACAATCTACTTCATTCCTTTCTTTTTTGAMTAATTGCCTCTTCCATTTTTGTGGTAGAGCTGCGATGAGTTGGTTATATTTTCGTATTGATATCTACATATGTTAATTGCTTGTGTGACAATTTTACCATCCTTATTCACAATCTGATCTGATCCTTTCTGGGATATGCACACCAAGCACATAAACTTCTAACTTTCAAGTCACAGTTGTGTGTCACGACTTCCGCCGAAGTCGGTCCCTCTCCTTGTTCGGGCGGCATTCGGACGTCGACGTCACCGGCCTTCTAGCCATCGRGATCCACTTTTCATTTTCCATTTGTTTTGTCTGTGTCTTACKCACCTGGTTTCAATCCCCCAATTACTTGTTCATTATTTAACCCTCTGTTCCCCCATGTTTGTTTGCGAGTGATTGTTTTTATGTAATACGGTCCGTTTATTGTGGGCTCGCTTATTTTGTATTGTATTAGTCTATTTTGAGTAAAATACGTTTATTTACTCATATCTGCTGTCCTGCGCKTGACTCCTCTWCACCAGCTACACACAGACTGCATTACATTGTGTGAGWCTAGAAAGCGGTAATAAGAACTGGAAATGGTAATGAGTCATTTGATGCAGGTTGGTTTCGATTTTGTGACTCTCTGTAACAAGTCATTCTTTAGCCACGTTCATGGATACCAGAATCCACAAATTAGCATGTTAAAATTCCATTGCAGACATTCGTATATCCAATACATAAACCATAGCCTATTGAAACAAGGCTATACAGAGAGAATATCATACTGTACTTGGATAWAGCAGAAGTCACAGAGACYACAGATACCAATCTATATATAGGTTCTAGTCTTATTCATGTAAGGAACTTGAAAGACCTTCCTTTATGACAACTTAGTTACTGTAATACACAAAGACTCACCTAATGCCATAAAGAGTAGAATTGTCCCCATCTTGATCCTTGTAATGTCCTCCAATATCAGGTATTGGAGGACATTACAAGGATTATATGCAATATTTACCCCAGATTGAACTATTTTCTAGTTACAATACAAATAATACATGACCATGTTCTGGCAATGCTACTTCCATGTACAAGAGACCAACGTGTGATCTTCTACACTCTTTCCGAGAATAAGAGTTACAATGACAGAGAAGAGCGGTACACTGTCACAAAACATGAAATTCTGGCCCACTAATGTGTTTACTCTCTGGTCTTGTAGTATAACCCTTAAAGGGTCTATGAATCTTGTATTTGTTATTGTAACGTGACCTGCTATAGTCCCTGGTCCACCGAAATGCTGATCATAAACTCTCACCACAATCTTACTTTCAGCCTGACAGTGGACCCACCACCAGTTAAGAAACAAAATGTAAAAACACACACAGACATGGTTCTTTATTAAATGTTATTCTCTTCGTCCAATGATCTGGCATAATCAAAACTGTAATATATTTATTTTATCCCCAAATGTTGGTTGTGCATCCAATTGCATTACAAGTGAGAGTGCATGGGTAAAAAACAGTTGTGTGTTGTCATACTGGCTGCAGTGAGATTGGCCAATAGCAGCGTTTGATCTGTTGTGAAGGACAGATCCACTCCTACTGAACAGCAGAGGCAGTGGTGTTGTGGGGAAAGGAGATGGGTAGGTAGGTTACACAAGTGTGTGTAAACTGTGGTTAGAGATCGGGAAATAGCTAGCCTGATCCCAGATCATAATGGTAACATGGTACAGTTTGTGAATGACGGGTGGGGGTAGTGGGAGGGCAGGGGAGGGCATAGATATTGAGAATGTGCTACAGTACAGAGGCAGTGGTGTTGTTAAGATAGGTATTTCATTACAGAGGCAGCGCTGTTGGGTGATAATACATAGAGTATCGTAATACATACGTGGAATGAGGGAGGGACCACGTTGGGAAATGAGGGAGAAATAGGGGGGAGGGCCTGCCTGTGTCAAAGTGTCAAAGTCCGTCCTGGCTGGGCCCAGGCTTGGCTTCTTCCTAACCCCACTCCACACTGGCCTGGTTTGTCACAATGTGGGTCTGTCGGTTAGCTGGCTGGCTCCGTCTGTAGTCATGCCTTCTGGCTGTCCATGCCTGGGAGTGGTAGTAGGCCCCCATCTAATGGGAGGGTGCAGGGGGTCTGCTGCGGGCTGAGCTGGGCTGAACAGCTGCCTGGTGGGGCCCCTCCTCCGCTGGAGCAGCCCCATGGCCCTCCAGACCCTCTGAGTTTTCCACCATCTCCTGGATGAGAGGTGGCATGGAGCCTGGGATCTGCATCTTCAGAGAGTGATCACTCTCTCCACTGCTGGAGGAGGAGAATGAGGCAGGGAGAAAAAGGGAGAGAGGGTCAAGACGGGCCATGTGTTACATTCCACAAGGTTCTGCCACTACAGCAAAATGATGTATGTAAAGACCCTAAATATTTATCTTCAAATACATGACGGATGACATAGACATACAGTGCATTCTGAAAGTATTCAGACCCCTTGACTTTTTCCAAATTTTGTTACATTACAGCCTTATTCTAAAATGGATTGAATCATTTTTTCCCTCATCAATCTGCACACAATAACCCATAGTGATTTTTAGAAATATCCCATGTACATAGTTATTCAGGCCCTTTACCCAGTACTTTGTTGAAGCACCTTTGGCAGCGATTACAGGCTTGAGTCTTCATGGGTATGACGCTACAAGCTTGGCACACCTGTATTTGACAAGTTTCTCCCATTCTTCTCTGCAGATCCTCTCAAGCTCTGTCAGGTTGGATGGGGAGCGTCGCTGCACAGCTATTTTCAGGTCTCTCCAGAGACGTTCAATCGGGTTCAAGTCCGGGTTCTGGCTGGGCTACTCAAGGACATTCAGAGACTTGTCCCGAAGCAGCTCCTGTGTTGTCTTGGCTGTGTGCTTAGGGTCATTGTCCTGTTGGAAGGTGAACCTTCACCCCAGTCTGAAGTCCTGAGGGCTCTGGAGCAACTTTCATCAAGGATCTCCCTGTTCTTTGCTTCATTCCCTGCCACTGAAAAAGTTCCCCACAGCATGATGCTGCCACCACCATGCTTAACCGTATGACGCTTGGCATTCAGGCCAAAGAGTTCAATCTTGAGAATCTTTTTCTCATGGTCTGAGAGTCCTTTAGGTGGCTTTTGGCAAACTCCAAGAGGGCTGTCATGTGCCTTTTACTGAGGAGTGGCTTCAGTCTGGCCACTCTATCATAAAGGCCTGATTGTTGGAGTGCTGCAGAGATGGTTGTCCTTCTGGAAGGTTCTCCCATCTTCCACAGACAAACTCTGGAGCTCTGTCAGAGTGACCATCGGGTTCTTGGTCACCACCCTCACCAAGGCCCTTCTCCCCCGATTGCCACGTTTGGCCAGGCAGCCAGCCCTAGGAAGAAATTTGGTGGTTCCAAACTTCTTCCATTTAAGAATGATGAAGGCAACTGTGTTCTTGGGGATCTTCAATGCTGCAGACATATTTTGGTACCCTTCCCCAGATATGTGCCTCGACACAATCCTGTCGCGGAGCTCTACAGACAATTCCTTCATCCTTATGGCTTGTTTTTTGCTCTGACATGCACTGTCAACTGTGGGAACTTATATAGACAGGTGTGTACCTTTCCAAATCATGTCCAATCAATTGAATTTACCACAGGTGGACTCCAATCAAGTTGTAGAAACATCTCAAGCATGATCAGTGGAATCACGATACACCGGAGCTCAATTTCGAGTCTCATAGCAAAGGGTCTGAATACTTATGTAAACAAGGTATTTCTGTGTTTTATTTTGAATACATTTGCAAAAAAATGCTAAAAGACTGCTTTCACTTTGTCATTATGGGGAACTGTGTGTAGATTGATGAGAAAAAATTATAATTTCATGAATTTTAGAATAAGGCTGTACCATAACAAAATGTGGAAAAAGTGAAGGGGTCTGAGAACTTTCGGAATGCACTGTACATACATAAAAAGGTAAGTAATTCATCTCTATTTAACAAAAATAAATCAGTACAGCAACTGTACAGCAACTCTGCAAAACACATAGCAATCATTGGATTATGTTGCACATCAAAATATCTTGAAACATGCGTTCCTGCTTGGACGTGTTAGATGACACCACTTTTTTCTTGAATTCCTCAGTRGTCTATATATTATACTTCTTCATAAAGCACTATGAATTACTTTATAAGATGATTACTCGTGATTTGAAGTTCAAAACGAGAAAGTTTAGGCMATATATAAATAATGARGCTCAAATAAAAAATGATTCAACAAAAGAATGTATCAGCCTATTCGAGTTGTAGATTAACATCTCAGATTCCAGTGTTCGAAAATGTAAACATGGGATTTCCCTTCATCCGACTTCATGCAGCCAATGGCAATGTCCGCTTCAGGTATAATGCCAGGAGGTGCTTGTGGATTTGACAGCTCTAACACAGTTCCACCCCCAACAACGCCAAAACAACAGCTATGTGGTTYTTGGCTAAAGTGGATCTGATTGAATAGAGCTCTAAATCGTTAGCTTGGCTTTTATAACATATAAGGTTTAAGCAGACAGGCAGACAGACTGACAGAGAACAAGAAAAAGCACAGAGTGACAGCAGACAAGATGCTGAGAAATACAGCATAACAGGGAGGCAAACAAAATGGCTAGTGCAGAGGCCCAGTTATAGTGGTGAGTTGTATCTCCAGCGGGGTTTGAACATATTGTATTTGTTTTAAATATGAGCTTGTTAAAAAAGATGAGGGGGACCTTGTCTCATGAGTCACTGGTACATAAATGTTTGAGAAACTCTGTACTGTGCTGCCAAGGTTATGTGTCAGCACTACTGCTTGTGTCTAAGTCTAACTCAGAGTGGATGCTGAATGTCAGACAGAAGGCTCAATCCTGCTGTAGATTGAGGTCTGTGATAAGGTCTGGGCAGTGGCTGATAGGGTCTGGGCACCAGTCCGGTGTGAGTTGACGGCGCGAGCAGTAGTCAGGGCTGGTGTGGATAAAATGCCAAGGCCGAATTCTTGTCCCTGGCAAACAGTATGGAAGAGTAAAATAGTTGTCTCTGGAGTGGGTCCAGGTGGGATCRTTGTCTTTAGGCAGCTTTTTTTTCTTCATGTCTGCTGTTCTCTCAACCTAGTAATGCAGCTTGTGCTCCAGACAGTGTGTGTCAGCCAGGCTGGGGAAGAAAAACCTCAATACATGAATAAATAACACCAGTCAAGAGTGGGTTTCCCTCGGAGGCTGTCTCGCTGCTGCATGTCGGCCACTGCACCGATGCTATTGTGGGGGACCCGTGTGTGTGTGTGTGTGTGTGTGTGTGTGTGTGTGTGAGAGAGTACAGTGTGTACACTATGTAGTGTGTTTAACATAATGAACATAATGAACGATGTGGCAAAATTTCTCCCTAGTGGATATAATAAGACCTGCATTATCATGTGTTCTGCTTTATAGGTTTCTTTAAAATTCAAAAGGCACTCGCACATCTGAGCTATCTTTGTTGCAGGTGCAAGGTAACAGTTGAATAAAATGAGAAAAAAGAAGAAACCTGCGCACCACTCTTGATAGTGTCACTGTTCTTTAAACATAGAATGCATTTGCCGGGTCAACATGACCCGGCCTAATGTTTTTTGTTGCTGTATTGATCCCCCCCCCAAAAAATGTCAGCATCTATCTATATAACATAGAATAGAGGAATTCCTTAAATATTGTGTCTTTCATGTTCTAACATCCTAGTTTTGTTTTTTAATTTCTTATTTTTTATGTAAAAATAGTTTTTGCATCACTACCCCAAGTTTTCATATGTGGGTCAAATATGAGCCGTATGTATTRCCAATCGTATTCACRGCYTTGCACTCGTCACACTGACCTTTCTTTTTGCTACAACAATAAAATCYAKGTAATTCATTACACATTTATTAAATATCTTGCTTTTAATGTACATTAATCACAGTTTTCATTACTCCTTTTTAACTCATTGAGTAAAAGGAGTTTCATAAGGAGGCTCATAAGAATGTTGACAGATATACAACAAAATGGTTTAACAGATGCTTGATGAGGAAGCCATTTGTGCCTCTGACTCAGAAACTGAGGTATCCAATTCAGATGACACAGACTATGGTGCCTGTGGGTCAAGTTGGAGTTGTGGATGCCCCTGGTAGTCCAGCTGTCCTCTAGATGTATCTCACAGCATGGGGCGAGAAAGACGCCAGGAGAGTGAAAACCAGTCAAATCAGACTGTAGTACCACAACAGGGGGTCTACTGGAGTGAACCCCCCCCCCCCACTGTGGCGGATGAATCAGAATTAGTTGGGTAGCATAGTAAATAAGATGTTTATTACATAATAGCTTTGTGAGATACTTGTCATAGAATGTATCCCTTTGGACTATATGTTGGCAGTTGCACTTCCCTTCTCAGCTAGGGCTCACACTTGGGGCCCAGAGAGGAGAGAGGTCAGGCTTGTCTTACTTGTCTCTGTAATATGCAGAATTTTAGAAAGGGAGGAGTACAAATGAAAATTGTCTTCTATGTGAATGTATCTGTAAACCATGTGAGGGATGGCGAGATTAGGGGAACCAATTATCTCTTGGCTCCACAATGTCTGTGCGCAAGTCACTCCCTCAGTGAGCTTGTCCAGGAGTGGGGAAAGAGGGGTTTACTTGAGGTGGGAGTATATAGAGTTGACATTGAGTTTGCTGATGAGGTTATGTTTTGGTACTATGAAGTACCAGGAACGAGGTTAGAACCTCGTTTAGAGACCAAACTGAGCGATAATTTATAGCGTGCATCTGGCTAGGGATACTCCTCTTCAAGTAAAAGGCCCTTGTTGAAGAGTTCCTAAGATCTGTGGTTTCGTCATGATAGTTGGAAGAGGGTTGTATCTTTGCTATAAAGATCTCAGTTGCCATTATTTGAGACTCAACTATTCATTATAGATAGTGAATTGTTGAAAGTCACAGGGCTATGGTAAAGCTCAATTATTAAAGATGAAGTTTAAGTATAACTCTGACTGGTGTGTGGTTTGTAACTCTCCTCACTTGGTATACAGAAATTGCCACACACCCCCACACACAAACACACACTAAAGAGGACCCAGAAGCCATACATCTTGAGGAGCTGCCCAGGGTCTGTGCCGGTCAACAGTCGTGTCGCCAAAGTTGCCTGGGAGCTGTTCATTAGTGACAGCATCATTGAGAGGTCCTAAAGTGTACACATTTAGAAGAATGGAGAAGAGGCGACAGCAAAAGGGACTGAGGGAGAGACAAAGAGGAACTAAAGGCCTTTATTGTTTACCCTCCTTCTCGTCGTGAGAAACAGGTGGATGATTCCACACGGGAGCTATTTTGGATCCACTGCAGAATCCAATGAATAAGCCACCATGTCGGTCGGGAGATATAGGATATCCGTCGCTACTGAGGCTTGATGACAAGAGGACCAGAGTGTTCAGAGAGGCAACGGACCACCTGCGCAGCCTTCCAGTTATGTGAGGGACCTTTTCCTAGAAAACTGTAGAGGAAGTTTATATCCCAGCAACTGCGTCACAGTGGAAAGGAGCAGCTCCTCAGACGATGATGCTTGGCATTCCGTCCAAAGTGTTCAATCTCTGCTTTCATCAGACCAGAGAATCTTGTTTCTCACTTGCTGAGAGTCCTTTAGGTGCCTTTTGGCAAACCCCAACGGGCTGTCCATGTGCCTTTTACTGAGGAGTGGCTCGTCTGGCCACTCTACCAAGTCTGATTGGTGGAGTGCTGTTTCCTTCTGGAAGGTCTTCCCACTCCACAGAGAACTGAGGCAATGGAAAGAGTGTGGGTGATAAAGAGCAGAGCCATGCCACACCATCCAGACAGCCAAGGGCTAGAAGAGGAAAGAGGTGCCGCTCTGCCCACGCGCAAGGATAGACAAGTCAGCTGCTGGTGTTCGTCTCAGCTGCAACACAGCCCGGCCTGCAAGAGCACAGTCCACATCTTGTGGTTTGTAACAAATGCATGGACTAGACAGCATAAATAGGCATCACACACACGCACTCTGTTCCTTTTAGTGTTCATGTTTTCGAAATTCACAATTGTTAGTGTTGTCGTTTATATTGATGATGAACTTTGGATTTTCAAATAAATGTTTTGAAATATTATAAAACATGCTTAAGGTGGTTTTATTTTKTTCTTCACACTAAAAGGTTGAATGTGAAACTTTGTTTCCGTTATGAAACTGTTGAAGAGTGCCTAAAAACATTTCAAACAATAAAATAATTATTGAAAGTTACAAATCATCACTCAAAATAATTATGTTCCACAAAATTGATAATATTTTAGACCCACTTAAAAAAAACACATATTTTACATTATTGGGTCATTTTGACCCGGCATATGCATTATTGGGGCGCCATGTTTACTATGCATCCTAGGTTTAATAAGCTTTACTTATCGGCCACGCGGCCTTTGTCAGAGCTTTTGTGAGTTTTTTTAAAATTAGCACCGTTATGTAGACCTAGCCCCACCCACATCCGTTCTACGCATCGAATGGGGTTGGAGTCGAGAGAAAACAAATAAGTGCTACCAAATATAACAATGTGCATTTCATACATATTAGAATAAAGTGTGTACATAAAAGGTATTAAACACATCTGTAAAACCAATGTGGACATTGACCTTCCAAGCAGGTTTTCATAAATTATTGGGTACAGCGCAAGAAAAATGTCAGAGTATTCTGAAATGGGGGCATAAGTCATGTTCACATTTACAACATAACATATATATCATTAAGGCCTTCAAGAAATAATGTCTGGAGGGTGAAAATCCCAAAACATTATATTTTGCTTAGTATTATTTATATCACCTACCGTCTGATATCTTAACTTTCTCTAGAAATGTAGAAATGTCATGCTTTAGATCATTAAAATGTATGGCTGGGATTCCTTGGTTCTTTCTTCTCCTGATTGACTTTAATGTTCACAATTCTCTTTGTTTGAGAGACGAGGAGGTTTTTACTACAAACACGGCCACTGGACCATTTAATCATGTCGATAACATGGGTGGTGGAGCACTACTAATGCCATTTATTTGGAGCTGTTTATCCTGTATGTATTTGTGCTGCAGGCGATGGTATGTCGAAAACTTGCTTGGTAGGACGATGGTAGGTTCGAAAACTTGCTTTGAGGTATGTCCTCATTGTGGTTTTACAGTACGTTTTTAATACATTTTATGTACACTTTATTCTAAATGGTATGAATGCACATTGTTATATTTGGTAGCACTTATTTGTTTTCTCTCGACTCAACCCATTCGATGCGTGGAACGGATGGGGTGGGGCTAGGTCTACATAACGGTGCTAATTAAAAAACTCACAAAAGCTCTGACGAAGGCGATAAGTAAAGCTTATTAAAGAAACAGTGATAACCCTGACTACACCCTGACTACCCTGACTACGAGCGTTGCAAAATAAATGTAGAATTACGTTATTCAATTATTGCACCACCTGCTCTCGCAGTGGCCGTCGCAACCGCGCGCTGCTTTTGCCAAGGGCTAAAATAGAAGTCATTCCTATTTCTGACGCAGATCGCACTGCAAGTCTTGCCTCTCCCATCTCCTCATTGGCTTATAGAAGCAGGTACCCACGTGCCATCTCCTCATTGGTTATACCCACGTGGGTGACTAAAAGACTAATTTTGTTGCCGGTCATCGTGGTAATAATATGAAAGTTTAGATGCCAATCACCATATAAGTTCAAAGATGAAAAAACCTGGAAGGAGGAGAGATGATTAGAAACGATTCGGTTGACCGTTTTATGTGTGGATTAATTGTTGGAGTAGAGGACCTTGTGCACTTCAGGTAAAATAACAACTCAATGTTTATGTCCCAGGACAAATTAGCTAGCAACAGCAAGCTAGCTAAATAGGACAAATTAGTTAGCAAGTGCAAGCTAGCTAGCTAAATTGCCATACATGTTTAATGCTTTTCGACCTGTCCCCAAATWAATGTAATTGGTTCAGAGTTTGTTTTGATATTTTACCCTGCGTGTCGTGATCGCGTTTGGTGTGGGGGGACAAAATAAATGTATGCACGATGGCGCGTGCGCGCAGCCGGTTTGGGTTCCGTGTAATACAATCAAGAGCAGTGTGCGGATTTCTTCTTTTTTACATTTTTTTCTCCATTTAATACGTTTCTTCAAAATGAAAGTTGTTGGTCAGGGTCGATTTGGCCTTCTGCATCCAGAGATCTATTTCTAATTCTTGAACATATAGTTGTACAGTATTTAAATCTCCACATATTTTCAAGACCATAGCTGTATCTTGTGAAGTCTCACATCAACAACAATAATTTAACAATGAAAATGGAGTCAGGGTTCATGGATTTTATGTTATTTAAAGCCATACACACAATAATCGAAAATGTACACTGAAATCAACATTATTGTTTGATTCTATACATACAGTACAAATGTATTTGCATTTTGCCATACTGTACACTTAGAAAAAAAATTGCTATCTAGAACCTAAAAGAGTTKTTTGGCTGTCCCATAGGAGAACCCTTTGAAGAACCCTTTACACAGATGGTTCTACATGGAACCCAAAATAGTTCTACCTGGAACCAAAAAGGGTTATCCTATGGAGACTTTTTTCTAAGAGTGTAGATCTCAAGTTTAGCAAATCACAAACCAGTCATTGCTACGGACTATTCTTTGACAGCACAACTCCTTGACAGCACACTGAATGTTATAGAAGAGAAATAGTCTAAAGTATTAATATATTTACTTCTAAAAAAATGAAATAATAGATTATGTTCAATGCGTTCAGACAATTCATCAAGACAATCACTGTTTTTAAACTGAGTAAATAATGTAATAATTTAATATATATAACAATGTCAAGTCAGAAAACTCATACAATCCTGACAAATACATAGAATCATACACCCAAACATATACATCGAAATTCTAACTCATATTCAAACAAAGCCTTCACTCGTATCTACTAAGTGAACATTTTGATGAAAAGATTTTTTTTAAGCCCTTATAATTCAACTCACAAAGCTAACCTTTCATGCCTCTCCTGGCATCTATATCTCTGCATCAGCATTCGTATAACAGGCTTCACTCATAGTTTGCGTATATGTTGTCCTTCTTCGTGTCATTCTCCCTTCCAGCTTTACTGAAGTGAGCTGCTCCAGGTCTAAAGACTCACTGTCTTCATCATAGATGTCTTCAGCAAAATCCCTCTCGTGAAGATATCTGGATTTCTATAGTCGGACTCATCATCCTCACTTGCGTCTGGCCCTTCACCTTGGATGTTTCCGAACTTGTTCATGGCTCCTGGAGCATTCTGAGGATGAATACAAACATTTGAGTTACATGCCTGGGGCCGGATTCACGAAACATAACTTACGGAAAAACTTAAGAAGCTGCTTGAGATTTAATTTTAGAAGTCATAGAATAGTTCGTAAATGCAATTCCTCAATTCTTAGGAATTCGTAATTTTCTTAGGAACTTCGTAAATATCTAAGAATTTATATTTCTTATGTGGCAATGACATTAGTGACGTGCTTGAAACCAATAAATAAGCCTATGTGACAGGGATGATAGGATTTGGCCCACTATAATAAAGTGTTGATATTTCAATTTTATTACATTTCTTTTTTTGCTTTATGTCTCGAGGATAAAAATGTTTTGTTGGCCGTGAACCCTTTACAGCGCAAACAATTTTTTTTTTTTTTTTACACATTAAGCATCAGTCTAAGTTGCTACTGTACAACACAAAACCAACAATGGATAACAAGGAAAGCGCAATAAAAAATTCAGTAACGAGAGTTGAAGCTGATGGTGGGGAAATAGCAGCAGGGAAAAGGTTGTTGTTGGGGAACTGTGATAATTTGAGGTTCAACTGCAGAACCAAAAAGAGAGGTATGGGGGAGATTGGCCCAAGTTGCTCTCTGCATGCCGGGGATAATGGGCAAGGGACACTGGAACGCCGTAAACAAGTGTCTGAACAACAGAAAGCTGCTAAGACGAAGGGAGCTGAGACCCATTTCATGTGGACCAGCTGGAGGAGAAGCGTGGTTCGTCCATCAAGAGATGGTGGTGAGCACTGAGAGAGTTAGTACGTTAGCTAGCCAAAACGTGTAACAGACATTATGATCAACATAGGCTCAACGCTAACGATTACCCTAGTGCCAGTTCTCCTTTGATAAATTGGGACGCGATAGCGCTAGCTTTTTAAACTTCCAGTATTGTAATATATTGTTAATTATGAAGCTGCTTAGATAATGCTTGTTTTTTTGTACTCTTGGCTGTTTTAAATATCCGGTAGCAATGTTTTGTGGCGCAAAGACAACTTAATGGGTACAAAGCAAGCCCATTGTCTCAGAACAAGAAAAATCCTAAAGCCTTTTTCAGAATCCTTCTTCTTAAACTTCTTTTCTGAGCGCAAGAAAACTTAGGGAAACCTTAGAAACATTTCCTCACACTATATTGACAGGAGTAGGCAACTTTGCTTAACTTTCTCCTTAAGGTCTAAAGTTTAAAGGAAAAAATGCCAGTTTAAGAAGACAATGTTTCTTAAGAAGGTTTGCGATCCGGCCCTGGACTTAAGTCAAGGATTTGGCACAGGTTTATCTTTCATATACTAGGCAGACATTTGTTTTTTAATCATTTATTTTGGTGGTACT
>NC_036860.1:10582894-10593758 GCF_002910315.2 Salvelinus sp. IW2-2015
TGCTGCCCCGTTCTGCTAACTGCTAGCTTGCCTGCCCCGGTCTGCTAACTGCTAGCCCTACTAACTGCTTGCTTGCTAACCCGGTCTGCTAACTGCTAGCTTGTTTAGCCCTGGCCTACTAACAGTTAGCGTGTCAGCATCGGCCTGCTAACTGGCTGAATCGCCATGTTCCCAGTCAGCCCAACACTCACTGGACCCATATGTTCACTTGGCTATGCATGCCTCTCTCTAATATCAATATGCCTCATCCATTACTTTCCTGGTTAGTGATTACTGTCTTATTTCACTGTAGAGGCTCTAGCCCTGCTCAATATGCCTTAACCAACCATGTTGTTCCACCTCCTACATATGCGATGACATCACCTGGTGCTTAGCTCTACTCCGACTCCCCGGGTGTCTCATTTGTTTGACTTCTGTAACCGGAAAAGCCTTGGTTTCATGCATGTTAACATTAGAAGCCTACTCCCTGAGTTTGTTTTACTCACTGCTTTAGCACACTCTGCCAACCCGGAGTCTTAGTCGGGTTCTGAATCCTGGCTTAGGAAAACCACCAAAAACCTTAATCTCCATCGCTAACTATAACATTTCCCGAAGATAGAACTGCCAAAGGGGCGGTGTTGCAATCTACTGCATAGATAGCCTGCAGTTCTGTATTACTATCCAAGTCTGTACCCAAACAATTCGAGCTTCTACTTCTAAAAATTCACCTTTCCAGAAACAAGCTCTCACTGTTGCACTTGCTATAGACCACCCTCTGCCCCCAGCTGTGCCCTCGATACCATATGTGAATTGATTGCCCCTATCTATCTTCTGAGCTTGTGCTACTAGGTGACCTAAACTGGACATGCTTAACACCCCGGCCATCCTACAATCCAAGCTTGATGCCCTCAATCTCACACAAATTATCAATGAACCTACCAGGTACAACTTCAAATCCGTAAAACGGGCACCTCATAGATGTCACTCCTAACCCACCCTCCAATACACCTCTGCTGTTTTCAATCAAGATCTCAGCGAAGATCTCAGCGATCACTGCCTCATTGCCTGCATCCATAATGGGTCTGCGACCAAAAGACCACCCCTCATCACTGTCAAACGCTCCCTAAAACACTTCTGCGAGCAGGCCTTCTAACTGACCTGGCCGGGGTATCCTGGAATGAAATTGACCTCATCCCGTCAGTAGATGATGCCTGGCTATTCTTTAAAAGTGCCTTCATCAACATCTTTAAATAAGCATCCCCATTAAACATTTTTAGAACTAGCAACAGATATAGTCCTTGGTTCATCCAGACCTGTCTGCCCTTGACCAGCACAAACACATCCTGTGGCGTTCTGCATTAGCATCGAATAGCCCCCGTGATATGCAACTTTTCAGGGAAGTTAGGAAAATATACACAGGCAGTTAGGAAAGCTAAGGCTAGCTTTTTCAAACAGAAACGTGCATCCTGTAGTACTAACTCCAAAAAGTTCTGGGACACTGTAAAGTCCATGAGAATAAGAGCACCTCCTCCCAGCTGCCCACTGCGCTGAGGCAAGGAAACACTGTCACCACTGATAAATACACTATAATTGAGAATTTCAATAAGCATTTCTCTATGGCTGGCCATGCTTTCCACCTGGCTACCCCTACCCCGGTCAACTGCCCGGCACCCTCCACAGCAACCCGCCAAAGCCCCCACCATTTCTCCTTTACCCAAATCCAGATAGCTGATGTTCTGAAGAGCTGCAAAATCTGGACCCCTACAAATCACCGGGCTAGACAATCTGGACCCTCTCTTTCTAAAATGATCTGCCGAAATTGTTGTAACCCCTATTACTAGCCTGTTCAACCTCTCTTTCGTATCGTCTGAGATTCCCAAAGATTGGAAAGCTGCCGCGGTCATCCCCCTCTTCAAAGGGGTGACACTCTAGACCAAACTGCTACAGACCTACGTATATCTATCCTACCCTGTCTTTCTAAGGTCTTCGAAAGCCAAGTTAACAAACAGATTACCGACCATTTCAAATCCCACCGGAGAAGGTATTCTCCGCTATGCAATCTGGTTTCAGAGGCTGGTCATGGGTGCACCTCAGCCACGCTCAAGGTCCTAAACGACATCATAAACACCATCGATAAGAGACATTACTGTGCAGCGTATTCATCGACCTGGCCAAGGCTTTCGACTCTGTCAATCACCACATTCTTATTGGCAGACTCGACAGCCTTGGTTTCTCAAATGATTGCCTCGCCTGGTTTACCAACTACTTCTCTGATAGAGTTCAGTGTGTCAAATCGGAGGGCCTGTTGTCCGGACCTCTGGCAGTCTCTATGGGATGCCACAGGGTTCAATCCTTGGGCCAACTCTCTTCTCTGTAAACATCAATGATGTTGCTCTTGCTGCTGGTGATTCTCTGGTACACCTCTACGCAGACGACACCATTCTGTATACTTCTGGCACCTCTTTGGACACTGTGTTAACTAACCTCCAGTTGAGCTTCAATGCCATACAACTCTCCTTCCCTGGCCTCCAACTGCTCTTAAACGCAGTGAAAACTAAATGCATGCTATTCAACTGATCACTGCCCGCATCTGCTCGCCCGTCCAGCATCACTACTCTGGACGGCTCTGACTTAGAATACGTGGACAATACAAATACCTAGTGTCTGGTTAGACTGTAAACTCTCCTTACAGACTCACACTTAAGCATCTCCAATCAAAATGACATCTAGAATTGGCTTCCTATATCGTAACAAAGCATCCTTCACTCATGCTGCCAAACATACCCTCGTTAAACTGACCATCCTACCGATCCTCGACTTCGGTGATGTCATCTATAAAATAGCCTCCAAACACTCTACTCAACAAACTGGATGCAGTCTATCACAGTGCCATCCGTTTTGTCACCAAAGCCCTAACACTACCCACCATTGCGACCTGTATGCTCTCGTTGGTTGGCCCTGCTTCATACTCATCGCCAAACCCACTGGCTACAGGTTATCTACAAGTCTCTGCTAGGTAAAGCCCCGCCTTATCTCAGCTCACTGGTCACCATAGCAGCACCCACTCGTAGCACGCGCTCCAGCAGATATTCTCACTGGTCACCCCCAAACCAATTCCTCCTTTGGTCGTCTTTCCTTCCAGTTATCTGCGGCAATGACTGGAACGAACTGCAAAAATCTCTGAAGCTGGAGACTCATATCTCCCTCACTAGCTTTAAGCACCAGCTGTCAGAGCAGCTCACATATCACTGCACCTGTACATAGCCCATCTGTAAACAGCCCATCTATCTATCTACCTACCTCATCCCATACAGTATTTATTTATTTATCTTGCTCCTTTGCACCCCAGTATCTCTACTTGCACATTAATATTCTGCACATCTACCATTCCAGTGTTTAATTGCTATATTGTATTTACTTCGCCACCATGGCCTATTTTATTGCCTTAACTTAACTTACTCATTTGCACTCACTGTATATAGACTTTTTGTTTTCTTTTGTTCTACTGTATTATTGACTATATTTTGTTATTCCATTGTGTAACTCTGTGTTGTTGTATGTGTCGAATTGCTATGCTTTATCTTGGCCAGGTCGCAGTTGCAAATGAGAACTTTGTTCTCAACTAGCCTACCGGTTAAATAAAGGTGAAATAAAAAATTAAAAGAAATAAAATAACTCACCAATAGTGATGTCCATGGAGTTGCTGGAAGAAGAGCTGATCATTTTCTGACCATTCTGGGTTATCTGTTGTAGACAACTGTACCTTCCCTGGTGTGCAGATTGCAGACTGGACAATGTGAAAGTGTTACTGGTCTGAGTGGTTCCAACTGCTTGGGTCATTATTGAAGATCCTCCCATAAGTAAGTCAAAGTTTGCAGTGATGGCAATTCGTTGAGGGACAGTGCAGGTGAACTGTACCATTTCACCAGGTGAAAAAGCTGAATGGGAAGGCGTTTTAGAGAGGGTAGGTGTCTTCAGGGTTAAACCTGTACAAAAGTTCTGTGTATTAGTTACAAGACACAGATACATGTAGGACTCCATTTCACGTTCTGCCCTGTTCACTGCACATAACTGAACATACATACATTCAAATCACAAGCAGCAGTATTCTAAATGAATGGTGTCGGAAGTGTTGTTTAACATCTTTTTATCTCTCTTTACTGTTTCTGCACTTATGTCACAACATGATAAAACCACTAATTACCTYAGAGGCAGAAAACACCAGCATCTTCACCATGATCACAGTTTTCATCTTCAAAAGTTTTGTGTGAGCACTCTGAGAGGTAGCTTTCATTTCCAGAGCAGTTCACATTATCCAGCCAGGTTGGTTCACTACCCTGACCAAAATGGGCAACAAGAGGGGCACCTACAGCACTCCCACAACCCAGCTGTCCACACACCACCRRAGCATCATTCATATCCCAGTCGTCATCACACACTGTTCCCCACTGGCCACTGTAATAGATCTCCACTCTCCCAGAGCAGGGACCATTACCATTGACCAGCCTGATCTGGGCAGCTTGGAGGCGGGAAAAGATAAAAAGTCAAGGTCATTTACAAGGCACGGAACTGGGTGGTTTTTAGATGATGAAATTAACCTCAGGATATCATGCATTTCATGATATCAACTATGAACAGATGTGTCATGAAAGAGTTTGGAATGACAAGACTATATGACTCCCTTACCTGGGCAGACAACACCAATATCCTCACTATGATGACAGTTATGTTTTCCAAATCCGCTGTGCGGGCACTCTGTGAGATGACGTTCACTACCAGTGCATGCCACGTCATCCAGCCAGATATTTCCACTGCCTGGACCATATTGGCTACTACTTTGGACTTTGTTTGTACCCTTACAGTCCAGCTGTCTACACACCACCTCAGCATCTGTAATATCCCAGGAATCATCACAAACRGTTCCCCACTGGCCACTGTAATAGATCTCAACTCTTCCTGAGCAGCGATCTTTACCATTGACCAGCCTGATCTGGGAAGTGACTGTCAGGTAAAAAGACATGGGAAGTCATTCATCAAAATTCACAGTTTTGCTTAATTGGCCATCTTTTTTTTTATAAACGTATTTAACAACTCAGCGAATGTATCTGATTTGTGCATCATACTACAACTTTTTTTATAAAGAATATGCTATAGACTTTTTGTTTATTCAATGGGAAAAAATTAATTGCCACAACTATCTCAAGGAGATTCACTTACCAGCAGMTAACACATTTAGTGGATAAACTAATAGAGAAAAACAAATGGATGAAATTAGTTGTAGGCAGTCTCAAAATATATGCATGCAGTAAATGTACAGCTGAAACCACTTGATACTYTCAGCAAAATCAAACTGAAGACGAGCCCACAGGCAGTCTTCTGTGGTTCATTGTATGAACTGTCACAAGCACCAATCCACATGCTCAAGAAGCATGCTGTGTGAGAGATTTTTATTTTTTACATTTTTATTTCACCTTGATTTAACCAGGTAGGCCAGTTGAGAACAAGTTCTCATTTACAACTGCGACCTGGCCAAGATAAAGCAAAGCAGTGCGACAAAAACAACAACACAGAGTTACACATAAACAAACGTACAGTCAATAACACAAAAGAAAAGAAAAGTAGAAAAATCGATGTACAGTGCAAATGTAGAAGAGTAGGGAGGTAGGCAGTAAATAGGCCCTAGAAGTGAAAATAATTACAATTTAGCATTAATACTTGAGTGATAGATGTGCAGATGATGATGTGCAAGTAGAGATACTGGGGTGCAAAAGAACAAGAGGGTAAGAAATAATATGGGGACGAGGTAGTCGGGTGTGTTATTTACAGATTGGTTGTGTACAGGTACAGTGATCGGTAAGCTGCTCAGACAGCTGAAGCTTAAAGTTAGAGAGGGAGATATAAGACTCCAGCTTCAGAGATTTCTGCAGTAGATTGCAACTCCGCCCGCTTTGGTAGTTCTATCTTGTGGGAAAATGTTATAGTTAGGGATGGACATTTCAGGATTTTTGGTGACCTTCCTAAGCCAGGATTCAGGTTGTTCTGACCTCAGTCAGAGGTGTGACTTCCTGTTAGGGAATAGGTTTGGTAGTTTAGACTGCACATTACAGCTCACTACCACTTCCACACTCCATTCCCCCAGGTGCTGATCCTGGTTGATAAGCACATCCCATTAAGGTAATTCTCAGCTTGCAAGCTGTGAGGTGMCTGGTTTTGTTTGGTGGCCATGAGCAATGTTCCCTTGTAAGACGTGGGTACTTAGCTCCCCCAGGACTGCTGCGCAGAATAAATATCAACCTGAGCAGAGACACACGAGATGGAACTTCACGAAACTTTACTCGAGTTCCCACCCCGTTAGTTAACACTATCAACGTTTCTCTTCACTGTGGGAATTGTGATCGAATCAACATAATATTAGCCTCTTTCAGTGCAACATACCGAAACAAAACAAACTATGCAAGACTCCATTGATAGGCACGAGCGGTCATGAGTAGATGCTATTGTGTTGAGATCAAAGCGAAGAACCYCATGTAGCCGCGTGTGCACATTTGTTCCTAGGCCTATTCTTTGCTAATTAGTGAGTTATTAGCTCAGTAATAGCTCATTTCTGGTCAGCAMTGGGGGAGTGATTCTAACTATCTTTGAAAAGGGAGTCAGATAAAAAGATGTTTAATGTCTTAAAGGGGCAGTGTTGTATTTTGAGACAGGCTTGAATAAGCAATGTAGTCAATAGGCAGAGGGTAGCATACATTTTTGTCTGATTTGCTGTCATACTAATAATGGTATGGGAATAACAATGTATTTTATCTTGCATCGAACAACAAACAAGACAATACAACAACATTTTCACTCACATCCTTGTCTGAAGGATAAGTGGCTAAACAGCTTGTTTTTAAAAGTCTCATGGAATGTAGGCCTACATTGAACACTACACATTGGSTGCTGCTGTAGGCTGTATCATAGAACAGCTATTTCAATAGTTATTTCCATGTTAAAATGTTATGGGATGCATTTTCTCCATTGTTTTTGATGGTACAGTAGGTATCTTTGGTAGGCATATACTATGAACAAATAGCCACAGTAGCATACTTATCCAGTGTTAAAACTAACTTAAAGCGGGTACAGCCTCAGTGTTCACAACATTTTCACAACGTTAAAGTTTGCACTCAGACTTAAAATGTGTGTAGTGACAAAAGAAATTTGAGCGAACATTGGCCATGAGAATTMTCATTTGTTTTTGAGTCTTTAGTTTGTATTTTTCCTTTTTGTACATATTTAGAATTCGTCACCATCTGAACCAACAATAATCTGCTTGGACTGGCCGAATAAGAGGTCAGCTTGCAAGCTGTGGGGTGGCTGGTTTTGTTTGGTGGCCATGAGCAATGTTTCCTTTTAAAATGCGCGCATGCGCGGGCACGCAGCTCCCCCAGGAATGAATAAAAGGTCAAGAGAGACAGAGCTGGCCCTGGACGAAGGTAAGGTTGCTGTCTCTCTGGGCACATGTGCATTCAACACCTAGGCCAGTGGACCACAGGGTACYCAGGATTTGGAGTTAACTGGCCTGGAAGACCAGGTTTGTTGAATTTAGTCAATAACTGAACTGATCAATTAGRTCAGTTGGTCAGTTCAGTGATTGACTAAATGTGACAGACCGACTCAAATCGGTCTAATGTAGCAAAATTTGAAATAGTGTTTTTTACATTYGATARAAGTAGAGACTCAGAGCTACAAAKGTATATATCATACACTACAGTTGAGGAACAATAGGAAAGTAATTCTGCTCTGAAAGTTGATAAACTTTTAAACTCACCTTTGAGAAAATGGCCTTTGAATATTTTGGTACTACTACTGGAGAGCCCTTTGTCTACACCCATTCAGCATCGTTCACACCCTCTTAAGTTTTAGCCCCACCCATCTCTTTAAGGATGGATCCGAGTGTTCTGTACTAACAGCAGCAGTCAAGCACCCAAGCTAACTTGCTAGCTACTTCCTGCTCACTGAACATTTCTCGCCCTAGGAGAGCTGGTTAGGCTGTTATGTTATCCAGAGTGTTGATGACTGCAACTGTGCTGTCAGATTGTCCGTTCATAAATTCAGAGTGTTTTGCTCTCGGAGCGTTCAGAGCGCAGACTAGACGCTCTGGCAGATGAGTAGGGTTGATCCGAACGTTCTGACTTCACAACAACTGGCTAACATTGGCTAGCTTGCTAGCTACAAATGAGAGAACACCCCACTCTAACCAATTTACTCACCCTAGCAGAGCTGGTTAGGCTGTTTTCATGTTATCCATAGTGTTGGAGACTGTAACTGTGATGCTGGCAACAATTTAATTACGCTTTTTTGCCGATGTTTACTGTCACCGGCCATATTTAACGTGTAAGTTATTCTGCGCTCTGGCACACTCAGACGAGAGTGCTCTGAAATCGGAGTAGATGGCCAGYCTGAATTTAGAACACACCCGGAATGGTTACTTTTATAGACATGTTTTGTTAAGACATGTAGCTAGATAGCTAGGTAAACAATGAACCATAATCCCAACTCATGATGTTACTACCCTGCATGAATCTGCWGGTAGCTAACCAACTAGGTTCAATGATAGCTAGCTAACATTAGGCTATAGCTAGCCAAGCAAATGGCTCTGAGATGTGAATAACAAGATCATACATGTAACGTTAGCTAGCGAGCCAGCCAGCTAACATTAGCTAGCTAACAGTACACTTTAACTTGAAATTAAACCACTTTCTGTCAAAATTAGAAARGTGTAATATCTGAAAATGTAGCTACCCAGCCTATTTTACCCGTATACATCATTCATGGATGGACGKGTCTCCTGTTGGATGCCAAGGTTGCCCTTAGATTTGAAGATGTAATCCAGATACAGATGTTTTCTCCATCTCCTTAGCTATCATACTCAAATTCCACTGATATCAAAACTCGGTCCTCCAGAGTGAAAAGCAACACTTATGCAGTTTTACTAATGATATGTTTAAAAAAGCAGCGTTAGACAGGATTACCTAGACATAATGACCAGCTCAAATACATAGAGTGCTATACGGCAGACCAATCCAAACTCATCTCTTGGCATGTCCAGCCCAGTCATTATCTCAGCCAATCGTGGCTAGCGGGATGGTTGCTGCCTTTTTCTGTGGCTAAACCAACTAGGCTCGTAATTTAACAATTTTATTCAGATTTAGAGATGYCATACAAGTTTGTTATTAAGGCACATTAAAGTTCACATGTTCGAGAAAAGATTTCGGTCAAACGTCTATCCTGTGAATTAGTGAACCGCGACATACGCCTAGTTTACTGAAACGGGTCACAAGTTCAACACACCTGGTCTTTCAYGTCAATTAAAGCAAAATCCTGCATACCCTACGGCTCTCCAGGAACTGGGTTGCCTGCCTCTGACCTACAGTTGAAGTCGGAAGTTTACATACACTTWGGTTGGAGTCATTAAAACTWMTTTTTCAAACACTCCACAAATTTCTTGTTAACAAAKTATAGTTTTGGCAAGTCGGTTAGGACATCTACTTTGTGCATGACACAATTTTTCCAACAATTGTTTACGGACAGATGTATCACATTTCCAGTTGGTCAAAAGTGTACATACACTAAGTTGACTGTGCCTTTAAAAAGCTTGGAAAATTCCAGAACATTAATTCAATGGCTTTAGAAGCTTCTGATAGGCTAATTGACATAAATTTGAGTCAATTGGCGGTGTACCTGTGGGATGTATTTTCAAGGCCTACCTTCAAACTCAGTTCCTCTTTGCTTGACATCATGGGACAATCAAAAGAAATCACCAAGACCTTCACAAGTCTGGTTCATCCTTGGGAGCAATTTCCAGCAAACGCCTGAAGTACCCCACGTTCATCTGTACAAAACAATAGTACCGCAAGTATAAACACCATGGGACCACGCAGCCGTCATATCTGCTCAGGAAGGAGACGCCGTTTGTCTTCTAGAGATGAACGTACTTTGGTGCGAAAAGTGCAAATCAATCCCAGAACAACAGCAAAGGACCGGGATGAAGAATACTGGAGGAAACAGGTACGAAAAGTTATAATATCACAGTAAAACGAGCTCCTATATCGACATAACCTGACAGCCGCCTCAGCAAGGAAAGAAGCCAACTGCTCCAAAAACTGCCATAAAAAAAGCCAGACTAGGTTTCGCAACTGCAATGGGGAAAAGAATTGTACATTTTGGAGAAAATGTCCTCTGGTCTGGTGAACAAAATAGAACTGTTTGGCCATAATGTCCATCGTTATGTTGGGGGAAAAAGGGGAGGCTTGCAAGCCGAAGAAACACCATCCAACCATGAAGCACAGGGGTGGCAGCATCATGTTGTGGGGGCTGTTTGCTGCAGGAGGGACTGGTGCACTTCGCAAAATAGATGGCATCATGAGGCAGGAAAATTATGTGGATATATTGAAGCAACATCTCAAGACATCAGTCAGGAAGTTAAACTTGGTCGCAAATGGCTCTTCCAAATGGACATGACCCCAAGCAATTACTCCAAAGTTGTGGCAAAAGGGCTTAAGGACAACAAAGTCAAGGTATTGAGTGGCCATCACAAAGCCCGACCTCAATCCTATAGAACATTTGTGGGCAGAACTGAAAAAGCGTGTCGAGCAAGGAAGGCCTACAAACCTGACTCAGTTTACACCAGCTCTGTCAGGAGGAATGGGCCAAATTCACCCAACTTATTGTGGGAAGCTTGTGGAAGGCTACCCAAACGTTTGACCAAAGTTAAACAATTTAAAGGCAACGCTACCAAATACTAATTGAGTGTATGTACACTTCTGACCCACTGAATGTGATGAAAGAACTAAAAGCTGAATAGATATTCTCTCTCTACATTATTCTGACTTTCCTCTTTAAATAA